>NC_060268.1:173323243-173623243 GCF_021613505.1 Equus quagga | reverse complement strand
TGTTTGGCCTTTTAAGAAACTTCCCATGTTTTTGTGGCTCACACGTGGACATGGACACAGTCATGCTTCCGCACGTTGGCATCAGCTTGAGTGAAGGGAATGACCCAGACTGAGGGTAAGAAAGGGAAATGGTCGAGGCGTGCCTCAGACTGAGGACGTTTTAACGTCGATGGTTTTTCATACTAAACTATTCATTCAGAACAATTTTCTCTTCAGTTTGGAAGCATATTTATTTGTGTGACGGGGAAGTTGTAGTAGGATATTCACGGCCTGAAAGATTTCATGTGATCCATTCATGAAGCTTCCTATAATTCTAAATGCCTAATTTACTTTTTAGAAATTAGTTTCTGCATTGGAAAGCAAATACCACACCCCCCAAACTTTCTCAATAAATATACTGTGTGGACCTTCTAATAAAAACAATTTATGTGTCTGCCTTCAGTTAAATGGACTCACATTGATGCCTGGAGACTCAACGAGGAAAATCAAGAGTTCACCAAATGTTTGAACTCTCCCTGATTCTGCTGTGCGTGTGGAGGTTAGAATAAAATTGGTTTACTTTAAGCAAAATCCCTTTAATAACATGAGAGGCAGTGTTTGGGAAACATTTCTAAAAGTGACATTTAATAAATTGAGGAAGACGTACTATAAGCATGTTAATGTTACTATCAGATGCTTAATTTTTCACTTTTAAATGTCTGAATATGAATACCTTAGGAATTTGATATTAGGCTTGGTATTAAACCTGAAATGGTTAATTCACAAGAACATTGGCCATGAGGATCCCTTTTCCTCTTCTTTAGAAGAAAGATGATATTAGCTTGGGTAGTTATACCCCTAGGTGGCATTAACCACAGAATTGAAGGTTTGGCTTTCTTCTGGCAAACAAACCACGGTTTTTGACTTGTCGCTCGTACGGCTCACTTGTGTAATCATGCTACATGCGAAGGGTGGAAATTAGAGTGTAGGGTTGCTGATTTATATTCCATGAACTGAGTTTTCCTGTGCCAGCCCAGAAAAATCTTACCATTGCTGAAGCGTTCAGTTTTCTCGTGGCTTCTAGAGACCCTGTAAGAGATCCAGGAGGCAGATTTTGGTACATTCCAGCACAAGGTCTAATTATGGATGTAATAATTGGTGAACATTTAAAGCCAAAGTCTGAAGACCAGCCCTGGACTTTCTTGTTTTTGAATTAAAAGGTCGGTAACCCAGTGTCAACAGTTTTAGACAGCTTGGGTTATACCTCTAAGAAATAATCAAAGTCAGCAAGAAAAAACAAACCCAGACCATTCTGTTGCTTATAAGTGAAGGAATCCAGTGTCTGACGTGTTGTAACCAACACGATTTGACATGCTCATTTTTTTTTTAGTCTTTGGGTTTTGAATAATTGCTTCTTGCAGAAAGCCTATATTTTCTGTACTCTGTGGTTGCCAAGCTGTACTTGACTTTTAAAAGAGAGTCAGAGGAACGTATCCTTGTGAGAAATTGCTGCTTTGTGGAGTACAAATGAGAGGTTTCATGATCTTTGAAGCTAGGAAGGCCAAATCTGGTTTAGAAACCCCATGGCCAGGCTGCATTTTATATTCTTCATTGCTTTACCAAACTGAACTGTCCTTTCGTTGGAAGTGAAAAAAAAAAAAAGATGTAGGGGAGAGTTAGGGTTTAGTTAAGTGATTTTTCCCATCTGGCTCAGAAAGCCGAAAGCTCTCCTTGACCATTGCAGTCCAGAAGTTGAGCAGAATGGCAGACTGCTCCAGCCCTAGACCAGTGGTTCTCGACTGGGGAAGATTTTGCCCCCCAGAGGACACTGAGCAATGTCGGGAGATGTTCTGGGTTGTCATAACTGGAGGGCAGTGGTGCTACTGGCATTCGGTGGGTAAAGGCTGGAGATACTGCTTAACATCCTACACCGCACAGGACAGCCCCTGACGACAAAGAGCGATTCGGCCCCACATCAACAGTACCAGGTGGAGAAGCGCTGACTCAGAGGATTGCTGTTAACACCAGGTGTGAAGTTTGCTGCTCTGCTGTTCACAGACGGATGGAGAACAGAAAGAAGATCCAGTATCTTTCTTCCAACAAAATCTTCTCTTTATTTGGCACCTCGTTTCTTGGGACTGCTCTTAAAGAGAGCATTGGAATAAGAAGAAACACAAAGCACTCCCTCCCTGCAGGAGGGCTGTGGAAGCAATGGAATCGCACACGCATGGCTGGTGTCACGTCCCTTCAGCTTCTCCCCACACTGCTCAGCAAGCCCTGGGCAAGATCCTACAGGCCCGGACTTATTTTCTTCCTTTATTTGTCAAATATTTCATAAAATGCTTTTGCCCTGGGTTAACTTTCTTCTCCTTTGTTGTTAAAAAAAAAAGAAGTTTTTTTTGGTGAGGAATTATTCTTTAAGCCTTCACCTTTCTTGGAAGGGAAACACTTTGACAAACAGATTAGAAAGTTGTCCAAAGTCACCATAACCTCTCGTCTGTTTGGAACCTTGCTGACATGTGAATATTTCTATTTTCCTTTCCCATTCTGCAGGGACATGAAACCACTTTCACCAGTTTTCCAGAGACAAAATGTCCAAGCATTCTGGGGGCCAACTGTGGGCTGTGAACAAATGTGTAACCCAGGCTGGCCTACCCCCGGGTCCTGAGCCCTACCCCACCACCGTATGAGCACCACTGATTCCTGGGGCTACTCCAGGCAGGAGCAGAGTAAACGAAACATATTCATACTAAGATGTTCAACTTCTAGCTGACTGCCCTCCTCCACTTTTTAAGGAAAGGCTTAGAACAACACAAGCTAAGAGTGATCGTCCACTGTGGTTGTTTCAAAAATTGGTGGTGGTGGTGGCGGTGGTGGTGGTGGTCAGGTGGGGTGCGAAGTCTTGGGACCTGGAGCTCTTCTTCGTCTCCTAAACATGCCCAGATTAGGCCAACCCTATCTAGCACTGCCCTTGTCAGCAAATATTCATTGCCCTACCCAGTGCTAATCACTGTGAAGAATGGGAAAGTGAATTAACTGTGTTTTCTGCCCTGTGCTTTGTTCAGATTATCTTATTTAATTTTCAAAAGCAACCCTATGAACGGAGAGCTTTTGTTATCTTTGTTTTGCAGATGAGGAACTGAGGCTTAAGACATCAAGTAATCTGTTGAAGTTTACAGAACTTCTAAGTAACTATGTCAGGGTTTGAACTAGGGCAGACACCTTTGTATTTTCTAGGTTCTGCCATGTGGTAGGAGCTCAGCAAGTGTCACCTGAGCAAACCAACAATCAAATCTCAGGGGTCCACAGAGTGTGTGTCTTGGAAGTGGGAGCATCTTGCTCAATGAGTGATTCTGATGCTTAATTTCCCATCTTGGACCTTAAATGCAAACCATCTACTTTATTGTGCTTTTCACTTGAAGAAATAGGACTCTGTTTCAACTCTGGAAGAAATCCTGCTTGGATTGCCCTCGTGAAGATGTGGCCCGTCTGTCTCCAGTAGACGCAGGATGGGCCAGAGCTGTTCTGTCTCGGTGGTTACTGAGCACTCGAGATGCGCCAAGTCTGAGTTAAGATATGCAGTAGGTGTAAAATATGCACTGGATTTCGAAGGCAGTACAAAAAAGGGTAAAATATCTCAGTAATTTTTTTTTTGAGGAAGATTGGCTCTGAGCTAACATCTGCCAATCCTCCTCTTTTTGCTGAGGAAGACTGGCCCTGAGCTAACATCCGTGCCCATCTTCCTCTGCTTTCTATGTGGGACGCCTACCGCAGTGTGCCTTGCCACATGGTGCCATGTCCGCACCCGGGATCCGAACTGACGAGCCCCGGGCTGCCGAAGCAGAACGTGCTCACTTAACCACTGTGCCACCGGGCCCGCGCCCTCAGTAATTTTTTTATATTGATTACATGTTGAAACAATATTTTGAATATATATTAGGTTAAATAAAAGACATCATGAAAATCAATTTCACCTGTTTCTTTTTTACGTTTTTAATGCAGCAAACAGAAAATTTAAAATTATATCCCTGGCTTTAATTATATTTCTATTGGACAGTGGTGGGCAATTTAGTGAGTTTTCAAGGAAAATACGGCTGTATGTGCTAACTTTATAACCTAACTCCCGCACCCCAAATGAAAAGGCAACTCCATGATAATTGTCAAAATAACCATAGGGAGCATGTATTGTTGCGTTTGTACAAATGAAAAAATACAGTGTTTTGGTGAGATTAGATTATTAAGCCAAATTCTTGCAACCATCGATGATCATGCAGTGAGTTAAATTCGCGTCTGTTTGAATTCAGTCCTGGTCTCTTTCCCTTGTAGTTTCTGAGAAAAAAAACCCCAAGAGTGAGAGGGGAGGAAATGTGGCTGCCCTTTGGGCCAGGTGCACACTGGAGCCCCAGCTTCGGGGAGAGTTTTCTTATCGTTTTTACTTACTTCAATGCAGAAAGTGTACAGACTCCAGTGACTTGAGGGGTCTGGTTAGTTGGCCTTTGGTTAATCCAGATTTTATGGAATATTTTCAGTTTTTAAATTCCTTGTAAAGATTAGGGAACATAAAAGAAATAGAGCTTTAAAGATGACAACTTTTTTCCCTGTTTTATCGAGATATAATTGACATAAAACATTGTGTTAGTTTTAAGTGTACAACATGATGGTTTGATATATGTATATATTGTGAAATGACTACCCCAATAAGTTTAGTTAACATCCATCACCTCACAAAGTCACAAATTTTTTTCCTTGTGATGAGAACTTTTAAAGATCTACTCCCTTAGCGGCTTTCAAATATATAGTACAGTATTAACTATGGTCACCATGCTGTGCATTACATGTACATTACAGCTTTTTTATTGTGGACTGAGCTTAGCGTCTGCAGGTCATCGCCCCTGTATTCTTTATTCACCGTTAGAGAGTATGCTGTTTTGGGGACTCTGTACCAATTTTGGTTCTGTTCTGTGAGAGATTAGAAGTTAGGGATTTTCAGCTGACTTCATCACAGTCCCCACACTGCACCCTGCCTAAGGTGTGTGTCTACACAGCATGAAGTACAGCTGTGACTTGGAAATTAGTCATTTTCTGTGGTATAGACCAAGGCGGTGGCCCTGATTTTTATTTGTTTGTTGTTTTTAATCTCCAGCCAAATGTGAATAGAAACTAGCTTTTTGTTCTGTAATGTTTTGGACTGCAATCTTGACTACCAACCAGAAGATGCCGAGCCCCCGGCCCCCCGGCCCCCTGGCCCCTGCTCAGTCTGCTTGGCTGAGAGGTGTGTCCCCCGCCCGGTATGCGGAGCACTGGGGCAGGAAAGCCAGAGGCCTCCTTCTTCCTTCAGGCTAGGCATGATTCTGATTTTGGAACGATCAAAATTAAAAGGCTGGAAAACACATTTGAGTGTGAGTAGCTCAATTCTCAGTGTGATGGACGAGAGGAGGTCATAGAAGTTGCTGGGGGCAGACATGGGACTAGAAGCCAGGGTTTATGGCTCTCTACACTGCCAGTGTCTGCCCCATTTGCAGAGCGGCTGGTGCTGGGGTGGCTGCTGGCTCAGGGCTGGAGCTGACAAATGCCATTACCTTTGCATCCTGGTCTGCAGTGATGCAAAATAAGTCATGCTTGTCCCTCTTGCATATGTCACTGAGCTACAAGTTGCTAACTAATGTGACAGATGGCTGGATAAAAAAAGTGAAAATAAAGTCTGTATCTCCAGCCCTACCCAACCTCCTTATCTCCAACTGACATTCCTGTCTGAAGGTCTGATAACAAGGAAAGCACGTAAATGTGCCAGATTTGCTCTAAATGCTTCGTATACATGAACTCATTTAATTCTCACAAGAGCCCCATGAAGTAGTCACTCTCATTATCCCCATTTTACAGATGGGGAAACTGAGGCAGAGAAATAAAGAAAATTGCCCAAAGTGACACAGTTAGGTAAGTAATAAAGCCAGCATTATGAATGCGGGCAGAGCCTGCCTCTAGAGTCTTTGCTTTCAGCCACTACAGAGTGCTGCCCACTCTGCAAAACCCTCAGATGCATTGGGTCCAAACTGAACACCTGTCTTCTTCCTCAGCCAGCCTCTCCTCTTGTTGGTTTTGTTACTCTCCTTGCCAGGGAGGGATGAGGAGCTGAGGGGTAAAACCTCCTGCCACCTACAGGTACTCAAAATGTTGCCACGTCTTGTGGATGTTACCCTTCACAGTTTTTCAATTCTTTCTGTTCTTTTCTGTCACCACAGCTATCCCAGAGCTGAGGTGCTGGTGACAGCTTGGGATCATGCAATATTAAGGGGGAGGGGCTTACAAGGGCATCCAGGCTCAGCCTTTCCCTTCGCAATGGAGAGATGCTGCCTCCAACCCCATGAGAGCCTCCTGTCTGACCTGCCAGTCTCCCATCTCTCTCCACCCCAATTCTTCCCATTCCAGGCGGAGAACTGGCTGCCTGAGGAGCAACCCAGAGCACTTATGTAAATACATGCTGTGGGTCCCACACCAGCCATGCAACCCGTGGATGGTTCAGCCAACAGGAGGCCTGCACTGAGCTCGAGAGGTTCCAGGCAGAGACTTTGCGAGCCAGTGTGGGGACTGCCTCTCTGGTCAGACTCAACGATGTCTGGGAGCTCTCTAGGACCTGGGAATGCGTGGGTCGAACATAATCCTTCATCAAGTGCTGTTTAGACATTGGTTTTGATGACTGTCTATGTTGTTTTTGCTTAGGGCCCAACTCCTTAAGTGGAAGAAAGAGTTTGTTTTAAATTCCATTACTGCAAAATCGAGGAGTGTTAGATTTGCAAGCTCAGAATCTCCAAGGAGCGGAATCCTCTCCGTTAAGCCCTGCTTCGCATTCCTTGTGGTCAGGACTCATCTCTGCCCAGGACATTTGCTGCTCCTGGTCATCTCCCTGCCCCTGAAGGATGTGAGTGAGACTCTGATTCCTTAATACTTCCCAGAGCTCATTCTTCTGCCTCTGTTGTCCTTTGTCAAGACATGGACTTTACGACACAGCTCTAAGACACTATCTGCAGACTGGGAGCAAACGGAAGTGTATAAAGAGAGCTGTGACTGGCTTGTCAGAGGGGACCCTGCTCTCTTGTCTCCTCCTTCTTTGTTGCATCTTCAGAGGCAAACTCAGAGATAGGACCCCTCTCTTCGTGTGCCCCTTTCTCTCTTCCTGGGTACCTGAACACACAGGATACCTGAAATCTGTGCATCGCATTTGTTTACTCACTTGTTTAGTCATTCATTCAATCGATATTCATTGAACGCCCCTGCCTTCCTATAGTCATAGTGACTTGCTTTCTGCCTCACAGGGTTCCTAGGCGAGTGCAATCATTCTTCTGCCTTTTTAAACCGTGTCTTCTTCACTAAGTAAAAAAAGTCTTGTGTCCTCTTTCATCATTGGTTGAAATAAAAAACAAACAGAACTATTGTGACTGAAAGCAAATCAAAGCAACAATAATTTTAGATCGTGCTCTCAGCTTCCGATGAGCAGCCCTTGGCCCCGACTCCAGCCTTCCCTCAGACTCCCCTAAATGTGGGAAGCTTCTGAGTGTGACAACCTGGGTCTGTTTCCTCAGCTCTGTGGCATCCAGAGCTGACTAGGAACTGTCATGGCCAAGGTGACCATGCTTGTACCCAGTACCTGGCAGGCACTGGTCACTGATTGAGTAAAGACCACTCCATTTCATAGCCTGGCTTTCCCTACACAGACAAGTATTGGATTAACACGACACCTCGGAAAGACTGTCTCATGTCTATCCACCAGCTATGGGTCTTTGCTACCCTCTCTTCATGCCTTTGCTCCATTTCCCCACTAGATGAAAAGTCCCCTGAGAGTAGAGGTTATGACTTTCTTATCTTTCTCTCTCTCTTTCTCATGGAGCCTAGGACCATCCCCTGCACATGTTAGATGCCCAATACCTACGTTAAGATTATTAGAAAAATAAAAACTTAAAAACTGGTGCCAGAATGCCCCAAGATCCTGCCCAAGAGGAGTTTGGCTGCCTGCCTTTAAAACAACCACCAAAAATATACTGGAATTTTTTCCTTCCTAATCTTCCTATTTCCTTAACCAGGAAAGGATGCAACAAGTCCTTGGTGAGACAGCTTTGGCCCTGTGAAGCCCTTGGGTGGCAGCTCTCTTGCTGTTGTGATTTTGAAAGCGGAGCCAAGGCTCTTAGGGACCTGGCTGCTGGGAATCTCCCCGGCCTCCTTCAAGGGGAGAAGGGCTTTGGCTACAGAAAGAGGCAGGGTTGACCTCCCTCCTTGGGCAGCGCTCCATACATCCGTGTGGAGAGGCCCGCCTGTTACCTTGACTGTGACTCCTGGCAAGACATCCCACACCTGTGCTTTACATGGGCCATCTGTGCTCCAAGAGGCTCCCCAGGTGTGAAGGAGGGAGATAGGATGACCCAGCCAGGGCTCCAGTACCGATGCAACTTCTCTTTGACTGCTATCTGCTGCCAGGTTTTATGGCAATGGAATGTCCCTCTGGATCCGTTTTGTTTTCCTTTTATCACCCCAGAGTCCTGTACTGAATACTGTCTTTGGAATTTCAGGAGGACCTCACCCAGCACCCAGGGCTGAGGCTGCTTGTCTTAGTGTCTGAGACTGATAACACCTAACATTCGTTATGAGAACGTTCAGCATGGGTTGTGCGTCAGTTACTATATTACTTAATTTTATTTGAATGATCTTTTGAGACAGATATTATTGTGCCCATTTTACCATATTTACCCTGAGGCTCAAATATTGGGCATCCCCCTGGAGTCATATCCCTGGTAAGCAGCCAAGCTAGGACTTGAACCCGTGTCAGCCTGACTCTAAAGCTCTTGCTCTTTTCTGGATACTTGACTGCAAAGCACATTAATACTATAAACAACAGTGCAAAGAGAATGCTTAATCTACTAAAGAAAGCAAATACTTCAGCAGTGTGGACACAAAATGTATTGCCAGACGATTGACATATTAGTTACAAATCAGATTACATTTTCCATAAAGCATTTCCTAAAGGAGCTCTATGTGGCAGTGATGTTAGCAGAGTATGAATTATTTTGGTACTTGAGAGTTATTAAACTAGTTGTCATTAAAAATAATTACTTATTCAGACTTTCTTCTAATTCAGACTGGCGGTTTCCTGGAAGTAGACTGAGTTAGGAGTTACTATCATTTGCTAATTCA
The DNA here is from genome assembly GCF_021613505.1 of Equus quagga. Taxonomy (NCBI): domain Eukaryota; kingdom Metazoa; phylum Chordata; class Mammalia; order Perissodactyla; family Equidae; genus Equus; species Equus quagga. The sequence goes on along the minus strand of NC_060268.1, from coordinate 173,614,084 downwards.
TTGGGTCACAAAAACAATCCGCTTGACTTGCCAATATGCTAACTTAGTCCTGCGCCATTTATCAAATATGCTGATGGTTGTAGCTCCCCGCCCCCCCCCCCCATCAAAATTAATCTCGGCCCCTTCCAGCTTGATCCCATCCACCAGATGGCTAGGCTTTTGTCTCGTATGTGCCTGGCACAGAGTATGGACTCAATGAGTATGCATTGAATAAACGGAGCAATGTGCTCATTTGTGGCATTAATCAAAGTGTTGGACAGGACAGGGCTGAAACGCACAGCTCATTATGTCTTGGGTCCCCACTGCCATCCAAATACGAGCTTTGCGACAGTCACCAATGGCTGATTGACTGCTAAACCCAATGCTCTTGTTTAGTCTTCTGTGGCTATTTCTCTTTATCTCCATCCTTTCTTTGTGGTTAAGGTCCAGGACAAAACTGTCACTTTTTTTGTCTTGCGTCTGTCTTGTCTGTCTCAGCCTCTTTTGCTCTCCTTCTCCTCTGGTTATCCCGTAAATGCTCGGATTCTTCCCAGCTCCACTCTTGGCCCATTCTCGCCCCACTATGAGGTCTGATCCACTCACATGACTTCTGGGATTACATCTAGGGTGACAGCTCCCAAACCCATGGGTTCTCTTCCAAGTTTTAGAAACACACGTCCAACTACTTACTAAATCTCTTCTCCTGACTGGAAAGGCCCACAAAGGGAATATTTTCAAAATCAACATCTTCTCAATTCTCCCCTACCCCAAACTTGAGCCTTCTCGTGTATTTTCTAGGTTGGCCAGTGGTGTCATTAGATGTCCCCATTTAGAAACTTCATAATTGTTCACAACACGTCGCTTTCCCTCTCTGCTCTCCCATCACCATCTAGTTAGTCATTAAGTCCTGCTGATTCTATCTCAGAAATGTCCCACAAAGGCAGCCCTTCATCACCTGGACTCTGCCTCCATTCTCTTCTCAGTCAGGCTTCTCCTGCACAGGCTGCTGGACAAGAGCCTCATGAGACTGTGGAGTGGCCATCAACAGTTGCCGTTCTCAGGCTTCTGCCAACTGAAGGCAGCCAGTGGTTGACTTTGCATCCCCTCCAAACTTGTCAGTGATTGCAGGAACTACTGCATCATGTATTCAGATTGACCCATGAAGAAGTGGCCTGGGACAGGCTTCCAAATGGACAGAAACTGTAAAACAGACTGAGACACAGATACAGGTTGACATCCCTGGGCTGACCTCTCACCTCCCTTCCACCGTGTGATCCTCAGGTCCTGTCCAATAAGCAGTGTAGAGAAAGGATGGTGCCCAGGGATGCTCACACCCTGCTGCACGGAACCCGAGCCCTTATGTCTGGTGCCAATGGTCTTCTTGATGTAGCGTTTTTTCCCTTTGGTTAAAAGTACTATGTTGCCAATGTGTGTATCTATGTGTTTGAGTAAGGGGTGCGTAAATTAGTGTATTTGAGTGTGAGTGTGTGTGGGTACAAATGAGTGTATGAGAGTGTGTGTTTTAATTAGCAAATTCATAATGAGGAAAATCCGACCTACACGGCCTAGAAGAGAGAGACTAGACCAAAATAAAACCAGGATTTCATCCGTTAGCAAAACCCAAGAGAGAATGCTTGTGCTTTTAGAGGAACCACTGACACAGTCACTGCTCTGCTGGTAAACCTTGGTTCCCTCCCTGTTGTCTGCAGGGGTGAGTCTGACCCTTTGTCCTGGGGTCAAAGCCTGCATCATTGGTCCTCCGCCCCTCTCTCCAGCCTGACCTTCAGCCACTCCCCGCTCTGCAGCCACACCTCGTCTTTGGACAGGGAACGGCTTTCAGGATTTGGTGCCCTGTGCATGTTGCATCCTGTCCTTTGAACTCCTTGTCCTCCTTTCCTACCTCCTTGGTCAGCTTCACTCAAATATCAGCCCTGCTGTGAAATTCCCCGAGTTCCATGTCAGATAAAATGTAGGGTGCCCAGTTAAATTCTAATTTCAGGTAAAAAATAAATAATTTTCAGTCTATGTTCTGAATAACTTATTCATTGTTTATCTGAAATTCAAAATTAACCTTGTGTGCTGTATTTTTATTTGCTATATCTGCCACCCCTATTTGTGACATTCCTTCTGCCTCAACGTTCCCATAGAATGTGGTACACAAATCTCATGTAACTCCTCTTACATTGCTGTCTTCTTTACCAGAATACACGTCCCTGAGGCAAGACCTATGATCATGTGCTCACTCAGTAAACTTTTCTCAGTCATGTTCCATCTGCCAAGCGCTGTGCCAGGTGTGGGCTACCGAGACTAGGAAGATCAGGGACCTGAGCTAGAGCAGCGGTCGGCAAACTATGGCCCTTGGCCAGATCTAGCCCACCGCCTGTTTTGTCCGGGCCATGGACGCTGCCACACTCATTTCATTTATTGTCTATGGCTGTCTTCACACTACAAGAGTAAAGCATGTGGCCTCTTGGCCCACAGAGCCTAAAATATTTACTACCTGGCCCTTTACAGAAAAAGATTGGCCAACCCCTTGTCTAGAGGATCTTCCAGGCTAGAGGAGGGAGACAGACATAAACAAAAGCAAATTCATCTTTCATCTCTGAAGCCTTGTATCTAGCATGTGTGGTCTGGGGACCACCTATCTAAGAATCACCTGGAGCCTCCCTCAGCTGAGCCTGATTTCAGAGCCTGGAGAATCTTCCCTTTTATTCGAGTTTCTAGGTGATCCTTCGCACTCACATCTGAACATTGCTGCCATGATGTCTGCCACCCTGTCTGGTGCGTGGTCAGCCCTGATGAATATTTGAATGGGCAGAAAGTGTGTGCTCATTGATTGCCTCTCAATTCTGTTAAGAAAAATAAGCCACTGATGTTGTTTGTTACATAAAGTCACGATTTCAGCCTGTCATCTTGTAAGACTTAGCAAAATTTACCTCCAATCCAGGCGTGGTGTTGCTGGGCTTCCTCCAGAGAAAACGCACGCACAGACCACTCTCAACTGAGCTGAGCACCGTCTCACTCATCTCGAGGGAGTGAGTAGTGGCTGCTTCCACTCCTTGAGCAGTGGAGCAGAGGCATCCTTTAGCATGGACAGCCATCTGCCACCTCAGGGTCCATTGCCTGGAGCCGACCTGGACAGCATCACTCACAGTCACGTAATCAAAATAAGCTAACTGGTTCCTTCATGTCCCCAAGCTCAGAAAATGCTGGGTCTCCTTGTGGTGCCATGTGATGGGCGGACAGAAAATAAATAAGGGTGAATTCAACCCATTAGCGTTTGGAAGGCAAATGTTTCCTTAGTGAAAATAAAGTCTGCGACTGTCTGTTGAGACAGATGTTCACACTTGCTACTCTTGTTAGAGTACTTAAGAAAATAAATTCAAGATAAGACGGCCGTGGGCATGCCTGGGGCCTGCATGTTCCTGGCTCGGCAAGCCCCTGCGAACAGTGTTCAGAGCACAAAGGGAATAAAATATCGCAAATAATTTTCCTGGCAATTCCACCTAAATGTTCTTGTTATAGTCAAATAATTAGGGCAAAAGGAATTTTTTAAAACTTGGATTATCCATATAATTAATTGCTTTCATGGCCCTCTTTATTTCGCATCCAAAGATTCAGACTGAATGTCCTGTTGCTGTGTAGGCAAGCGTGCAAGTGTTGGGGCAGCAACGTATACGGGCGGCAATAAACCCAACCGGTTTGCACTCGTTTCTCCTCTTTGGGTGGAGATGCAGCCGCACGATGAGTTTAACTGCAGTCATCCCAAGATGATGGAAATATCTGGGCGTCACTGGATACTTCAGTCTCCCTGGGATAGACGTCAACTTCCCGACCCTATTCTTTTTATTTGATAGATGAAGTTATCGGTCGTAGATATGTTTATGTGAGTGATTGTTGGGACATATTTTAAATGAAATGCCATTGCATGAGCAGTTCAGCTTTTGAGTATTTAAGTAAATGAGAACTACTTTCTGACAAGACTTGAAGAACCGCCCCCACCTCAAATATCACTATACTTATAATCTTTGGATCTTTTTAAAAATCCAAACAGGCTGGGTAATTCTGTACATTATGATTTCTTTGATTCATATATTCCACGTTCGTTAAATTGATTATATTCCAAGCAGTGTATCCCTCACTACATCCTACATACTACTGTATGATCTTATTGGATATAATAACTCTTCTATGCCTACTTATCATATTTTCGTATTCAAGTGCCCAACATAATTTTTTTCTTTGAAATGTATTCTTAATAACCTAATGTTTCTTTTTTGTGTGCATCTGTCATTTATAGAAACACAGCAGGGAGGGAAATTTGAATTAAAAATTGTCTTCTCTCATTTTTTAGAAAGGAGCCTTAGAATTGGTTACTAATTATACCAGCATGGGGCTTATTAGCCCGTTAAAGCCTTATGTAGGTAAATGGTTCAAGGGGGCCAAATAAATTTTATGTGCAAATCTGAGGTTTACCAAGAAAAAATAATAAATCCTCGCTTATGTGACCATGCCGAGAAGAGATCAGGTGTTTTTATACATCAAGGACACAAAATAAATATAAAAAGTAAGTCCCCTACCATTCAGCTGTTTTTTATTAATAAACTTCCATCCATCATACATTGCTGGGAAAGCTGGCCAGATGTTTGAAACCTACCCCACTTGTCACCTTGGTCACTCCTATAGGAGTCGCAATTTAGTTAATTTCTCTGCTACAGTAGCTTGATGTAATTAAAGGCTCAGTAGGGTGTGTTTTAAACGCTATTAAGTCATTAAAAGTTTTTAGGGGACCGGGAATGTTCCTTCATGGCAGTAAAGAGGGCAACATTTTCTTAACACAAAGAAGCCAACGATCTGTATTTTAAAAAGTAGGAGTTAAGGTACTGAGCGGTGAAATGCGATTCTCTGACATCAATTATGAAAATCAATAAAGAACGCTGCAACGTACACAGCGCTTTCCTTGCCCTTTCTTGACAGAAGACCATGGCAGAGCTGACAAGACTGCGCCTGCTTAATCAGAGCAGTAAATTCTCTCTGTCACAACCGCATTTTAAAAGATGCTCTAAAAACTTTTTTTTGATGTTGAAGACTGTTTCTGAGCCTAATTTACCTAATTCCTGAGAACAAAAAAGGCACAAGAAAGGATTTTTCCCGCCAAACCAGTTTAAAATAACATATAGCTATTGCTCTATAAGTCCTTCAACAACTCAGTCCTGTGAACAAAATAATGAGGCAACTGGAGGAAAGCAGGGCCTGAACGAAAATCTATGAGCATCCAAGTGCTAAACAAACAACTAAAAATGATGATTGCACCAGACTGCATTTAAATGGATTGAGTGGGTCAGAAAGTGACACATTCCGAACCCACTTTCCTGAGGTCTGTTTCAAGGTCCCTTTTCATTCAAAACAACCTGTGACCAGGATACTCTCTGCCCTGCTGAGCTGGCCCCACCTCATCCCGGGAACTCCCCCAGCACCATGAGTGGCCCTCGGCTCTCTTTAGCCCTTTTGCCAACCCCTCTGCGAGCTCAGGGAAGGGTGTGCGTCAATATCTTCCACGTGCTCCTTGATCGTTTATTTAAGTCGGGTTTTACTATGTAAGTACTACAGCAGTTAACAATCAGATTCAGAGACAAGTCTCATAAATCAGGGCAACAGCCTCGAAACTTCCCACTCCCTCTGTTCTGGTAATGAGGAGAGAATAGGGCACACAGGAAGAAAGTGTTGAGTTACTCTCCTTTGGGGAACTTCCAAGTTGCCATGGACACATTACAGTGAGATGTTGATGGGAGGGGATGAGTGAGATGGTGGTCAGAAAGAGTTGGGGCCATTCTGTGTAGGCGTCGCATTATGCCAGACTATGCTGGGGCCACAAGCCACTTGTTTGGCCAGATCTGGACTGCTTCAGGCACTTTGAGGAAGTCTAGGGGAAAAAAAGATCCAAAGAGAGTCACAAAACCGTGATGACGGCTTCAAGAGCATGTGGGCTGTGTACATTCTAGGTCAGGGATGGGTAGCATGACTCGGCCAAAGGCTGGCTTATGCTCACTGTCAGTGGGGAGGTATTAGAAGGGCCCAGGAAGTTTGGTTTTGGCCTAGGGGGTGGTGCCTACCATGAATTACATCATTAGACCTGGGAGGCGTCAGGTAGCAATCCCTGCATGGATCTGAGTCAAACTCCAGCTGGATCCTCCACCGGCTGCAGCAAAATAGGAAAATTTGTCCCATGGATGCTTGATCTAAGGCTAAATCCACCTCTTGGACATGCTTGTTTGGGGCTGTCATGAAGAAGAGTGGCCTGATCTAATTGGAACCTTGATTTCTGCCTTGATCCAATTAGCGAGCCTGGTGTGTTGAGGTCCTTTGGGGACCAGAAGGATTCTAGTGACCAGCGGCAATGGAAAGTTCCTATTTTGAGCTAGAAGTAAACCAGATGTTGTGTATGTGACTGGCTGTCAGTGTCGATCCCGGTTCACATGAGGATGTCTCCTTACAGATGTGTGGGCTAATCAAAGCCAACTGGCTGTCTGGTTTCAAACAGACCTGATCTTCTTGCCTCATCCCCAAACCCCACCAAAAATGATTCAGCCTTTAAACACGTTTAATTGTAGCTCAACCTAGGATTCATCCATCTTTTACTGAGCGCCTACTGTGTGTCAGGCACCCTGCCAGGCACTGGGGATATACAGGAGACAGTCTCCTCCTTAACAAGCTCTTCAAGGCCATGTGCATGATTTGACCTTGGCCTGCCTCTCCAATCAGATCTTGCCCCACTCCACTCCTTTTATGCTGCACTCACCCTGGACACAGGGCCTTTGCACGTGCTACCCCTCTTCTTGGAATGTTCTTCCTCTTGCTTGTCACACAGCTGCACCTGTCCCATCTCTCAGTCACAAATGCCTTTCCTGACCACCCCTTCTAGAGCAGACTCTGTACCCAGTCATACAATAGACAGCCATAGTAATAGTAATTATTACGTCTTAACCCTATTCAGCCTATTTTTTCCCTTTATCCCCTTACCACAACTTGTAATTATTTTATTTGTTTGTTTGCCCATTAGAGCATAATGATTAAGCATGTGAGCTCTGAGGTCAGACTCCCTGGGTTCAAATCTTGTCTCTGCTACTCTCTGGCTGTGTGTCTTAACCTCAATGCCTCAGTTTCTTTTCTTTTTTTTTTTTTTCCTAACTGTTTTATTGAGGTCATAATGGGCTATAGCATTGTGTAATTTCAAGTGTACATTATTATATATCAGTTTCTGTATAGACTACCTCATGTTCACCACTAATAGTCTAATTTTTGTGTGTGTGTGTGAGGAAGATTGGTGCTGAGCTAACATCTGTTGGCCATCTTCCTCTTTTTGCTTGAGGAAGATTGTCCCTGAGCTAACATCCATGCCAATCTTCCTCTATTTTGTATGTGGGATGCTGCCACAGCATGGCTTGATGAGTGGCATGTAGGTCTGCACCTGGGATCCAAACCCATGAACCCTGGGCCGCCAAAGAGGAGTGCATGACCTTAACCACTGCACCCCCAGGGCAGCCCCCCAATAGTCTAATTTTTATCTGTCACCAAACACATGTGCCCCTTTACCCCTTTCACCCACCCTCCACCCCCTTCTCCTGTGGTAACCACTATCTGCTCTTTTATCCGTGTGTTTGTTTGTCTTCCATATATAAGCGAAATCATATGGTGTTTGTCTTTCTCAGTCTGGCTTATTTTGATTAACGTATTACCCTCAATGTCCATCCATGTTGTTGCAAATGAGATGATTTCATCTTTTTTTACGGCTGGGTATTATTCCGTTGTATATATACACCACATCTTCTTTATCAAATCATTAGTCGTTGGACACCTGGGTTGCTTCCACATCTTGGCTATTGTGAATAGTGCTGCAATGAACATAGGGGTGTGTAAGTCTCTTTGAATTGTTGATTTCAAGTTCCTTGGATAAATACCCAGTAGTGGGATAGCTGGGTCATGTGGTATTTCTATTTTTAATTTTTTGAGGAATCTCCATACTGTTTTCCATAGTGGCTGCACCAGTTTGCATTCCCACCAGCAGTGTATGAGGGCTCCCTTTCCTCCACACCCTCTCCGACATTTGCTATTTTTTGTCTTGCTAATTGTAGCCATTCTGACAGGTGTAAGGTGATATTTCACTGTAGTTTTGATTTGCATTTCTCTAATAATTAATGATGTTGAACATCTTTCATGTGTCTCTTGGCCATCTGTATATCTTCTTTGGAAAAATGTCTGTTCAGATCCTCTGCCTATTTTTTGATCCGGTTGTTTGTTTTGTTGTTGTTAAGTTGTTGAGTTCTTTACATATTTATTGAAAGTTAACCCCTTGTTGGATATATGATTTGAAAATGTTTTCTCCTGGTTGATGTGTTGTCTTTTCATTTTGCTCATCGTTTCCCTTGCCTTGCAGAAGATTTTTCGTCTGATTTAATGCCTCAGTTTCTTAATCTGTAAAATGGAAATGATGACAATAGTTTCTTTTTCATGTCAGTTTAATGAAATCTTTTAGTTAATGGTCCCACATTTCTCTCTTTTACTTTGGACCATCTGCTTAATAAAACATTAACATAACAATGAATAGAGACAGACTACATTAGTTCACAGAAAATAGCTCAAAAATTTGTATTTTTAGACTATGATTATTAAAATAACTATATATCTGTATTAAATGGAGAAATTTTCAACTATAAAAAATGAGGAGGAGAATTTGCTTGCCTGTAAAATCTATAAAAATAGTTTCAAATTAGGAAAAGACAGTTACCTTCCAAGCTCGCAAAATGTAGCCTGAGATTTATGTGGTCAGTGGGCTTATATGTGTAAAACAACTGGATTCAGATGGTTCAACTTAATCTCTGAAAAACTGGCCATTTCTAGGATTTAATCATTTGCTAGTTCAACATAATGAGAGGAGACCAGGTAGTTAACACGTCTGAAATTCAGCAGGTGTTAATGACATGAATGAATTATTGTAAAGTGTAATGGGAAGTATGATGAGTAGGTTAAAACAGATGAAAATAATGTTTTTTTCTTAAAAGGAAACATTGAAAAAGAAATGTAAAGAGTTTTTGGCAATAGATAATGTTTTACAAGAGAAGGCGTATGTTTAGAGTGCTTTTGAAAGGTACATCTTGTGGTGAAAAGAAGCCTTTTAGTTAAGACGAGTATTAATTAATGTGGTTAGCGTGTGATAATATGGTGGCTGTGGTCACGGGAGCAGCATGACATATTTCTAGTACTTTCTTTAGCAATCTAGAACTTCCTTTGTTCCCTAATGAGAGCATTTTAAATAATTCATATTGTAACTTTTGAGTGATGCATATATCATCACAGTGTCAGATAATGAGGAGACTCTGTTCTTTCTGCTGTTAACTCTCTGATCACCAATATGGTTGGCAGTTGATGTTCCACTGAATTAAGGGCTCTGCTTAACTGGATTACCATATGTACCCTGTACAGATTCTGCACGTTCAGAGTCTGCACCCGATAAAATTCACAGGACATTAAAGTTCTGCTGAACAGAATTTCATTCTTAACTCAGAAATTATATTAGGTGCTTGTAACTTTTTTTTTCCTGTGGAAGATTGCCCTGAGCTAACATCTGCTGCCAATCCTCCTGGTTTTTTTTTTTTTTTGGTGAGGAAGATCTTCCCTGAGCTAACGTCTGTGCCAATCTTTCTCTATTTTGTATGTGGGATGCTGCCACAGCATGGCTTGATGAGCGGTGTGTATGTCTGCACTCGGGTTTTGAGCCAGTGAACCTCAGGCCGCCAATGCAGAGTATGCAGATCTAACTACTGTGCCACCAGGCTGGCCCAATCCTCTTTTTTAGCTTGAGGAATGCTAGCCCTGAGCTAACATCTGTGCCAATCTTCCTCTATTTTTTTGTATGAGGAATGCTGCCACAGCATGGCCAACGAGTGGTGTAGGCCTGTACCTGGGATCTGAACCCACAAACCTGGGCCACCGAAGTGGAGTGTGCCGAACTCAACCACTACACCATGGGGCTGGCTCCTGTAATTTGTTACGTTCATCGTTCTGAGCACCGGTCATCATTCTGATGATGGAGAACTGGTTGGGAGATATTTCCAGCTGCTGTACTGGACAGAGTTATTGTTCCTAGACTTGATATAGAGTCAGTAGTGATAGAGCAGTCAACACTTAGAGCTTTTCATGGGTCGGGCACTGACCTAAGTCTTACAGGTTAATACATTTAATTGGCGCAGCGACCCTTAGAGATAAGTACCAGTATTAGTCTCATTTTACACATGACCAAACTGAGGCCCAGAGAGGTGAAATAACTTGCATAATGTCCCTCTTTGTAAGTGAAGACGCTGTGCTTGTAACCCAGGCCGTCTTGCTCCTGAATTCACGTCTTTAAATGACTTCACTATCCCAATCTTTGGTTTGTGTGGCCATTTTCGTGGGGAGGATGTACGCAGGGAGTTGGATAAAAAATCACTTGAATGTTAGAAAAATGTGATGATGATGTGTGTGTATGTCTGTTTTCACGTGGTGCATACGTGTATGTGTGTATGTGTTTGTATGGGCCAGACGTCCACCTTCTCAAATGAGTGAGACTATTCTTTTAATTTCTGGCTGGAAACCCCACTATCAGTTATTGGAGGCTTTGGGTTAAGTGTTTGTCTCCTTTGGGGGTTCTCTTAAAATGAAAATACCCTTGGAGGAGAAACAACTTGCTGTGAATTAACACTTCAAATGTCCCCAGATAATTAGGTTTTGAATCAGACTTCTTCTGTCTGTGAAGCACTTTCTAAAACAGAAGTATCTTGAGGCCTCAAACACTTCTAAATTCAGTAAGCTGAGTCTCATTGTAACCTTTAAAACTAGAATTTAAAAATTAAAACAAGTAAAAATTATTTAACTCTTTTTATGGGCTATTTAAAAATATATATTAACATACAAAGGAATCAAAATAATTCATCCTCACTCAAAGGCTAGTTTACAAATTATATGAGAAAGTATGACGCATGTCACTTGTCATCACAGAAAGGTATTGTCATTTCATAGATTGATGGCTATCTTCTTTATCTTTCTGTGAATGTTTTTAAGCATATTTTTACTGAAGTGGGAAATATAGAAAAGTGGACAAGTCGTAAGTGTATAGTTTGATCAACTTTTACAGAGAGAAGACACCTGTGTAACCAGTACGCAGATCAAGAAATAGAATATTAACAACCACCCAGGCACACCCTCCAAAGGTCAATTACCCTGACTACTGTCACCGTCATTCAATTTCGTCTGCTTTTGAAATTTCTATATTTGGACTCATATAGCATGTGTTCTTTTGTGTACGACTTCGTTGTGATGGTGAAATTTATTCACTCACTTGGGCATAGCAGTATCTTTTCATTGCAGTAAAGTATTCCATTTTGGGGTTCAGTGTTCCATATATGTCAACTAATATATAGATATTCTCTGTATCTGTATTTCTATTTATTTACAGTCAAGTTGATTATCTTGTTAAGATTGCCTATGCTTGTACTAATTTTTTTGTCTAGTTGTTCTGTTACTGAGAAAGACATGACAAACTCTCGATTACAGTCTCTGTTGAGTCTAATATAATTATGGATTTGGATATTTTTCCCTTTAGGTGTATTGATTTTTGCTTTATATATTTGAAGCTATATTATTAGATGCGTGCAGATTTAGAATTCTTATACCTTCTTTTGGGATTGACGCTTTTGTCGTTATGGAATAGCTCTCTTCAATAACGTTTCTTTCTTCAAGGCCATCTTGTCTAGTATCAGTATATCTACTTTCTTTGAGTGATTTTGCATAATATATTTAGTATATTTTTTCCAACATTTACTATAAAGTTTTCCATGTCCTCATATTTAAGGTGTATCTCTTGTAAGATATTTTAGACATAATATGTATATTGTATATATAAGGATATATATCTTTTAATGAAAATATGTAGACCATTTACATTTAATATGATTATTGATGTGTTTGGATTTCTATCTACCGTGGTTTTATATTTTGCCCACCTATTTTAAGTGTTGTTTTGAAAGTTTTACAAAATCATACCCCGTTTCTTTCTCTGTTAGCTTCTTACTTGTGCATTCTTTCCTCTTCTTTTGGTGGCTAACGTAGATTTGACTGCATCCATCCTTGACTAGTTTAAGTTAGTACTTTGTCTCTGCCAGACAATGCCGATTATTGAACATTTTTAAACTCTGTTTATCCCCCTCCCTCCTTTTTACTGTCACCGTGCATTTTAACGCTACGCATGTTACTTCCCAAGAGATATTATTATTTTTATGTTTATTTAGGTTTACCCACATGATACAAATGACCCTTTCCATTTACCTTAATTTCTTCCCGCATTTCTGGGTTTCTCTATAGAATCATTTTTCTTCTGCCTAAAAACCAAACCAAACCAAACCAATTCCCTTTAGCATTTCCTTTAATACAGCTCTGTGAGAGATTAGTTCTCTTAGTTTTTGTTATTCTAGAAATGTCTTTATTTTACTTTCAGATTTGTTTTCAGTTTTTAAATCTTCTTGTTGAGGAATAAGTTACATAAAGTGCACAAATCTTAAGTTTATAGCTTAATTCACTTTTATATATGTACACACCCATGTAACCACCACCCAGATCAAGGAATAGAACATTAAAGCATGCCAGCACATTTTTTGTGCCATTCCAAGTCAAGAACTGCTTGCTCGGGAGTAACCACTACCTAACCTCTGGATTTACTAATCAGATGTTTTACCTATTTTTAAAATTTTAATATAAACAGAATCACGTATTAGGTATTTTGTTTCTCCCTTCTCTTGCTTAACATTGTGAGTGTCATCTATGTTGTGTGTATAGCCATAGTGTTTATTGTTATTGCCATAGAGTATCCCATTGGATGACGTTACTGTAATTTCCCTGTTGTATTGCTGATGCTCATTTGGATTATTTGCAGTTTTGAGCTATTGTAAAGAGTGCTTCCATCAATATTCTTGCTCAGATCTTCGGAGGACATAGTGCAATTCTTTTGTATATATACCTGGAAATGAAACTGCTGAGTCATTTTGTACCTGTATATTTAGCTTTTAGTATAAGTATCTTAGCAAAAAAGATAATGTGTCTTTTTTTCCCTTTCTGCTTTAAGATTTTCTTTGTGTTTCTGGTTTCAGCTATTTTGTTGTAATGTGCCCAGATGTGATTTTTCTTTGCATCTATCCTACTTGGGTTCATAGCATTTCTTGAATTTGTAGCTTGGCAGTATTTTTTAGTTTTGGAAAATTCTCAGCCATTATCTCTTTGAATATTGCTTCTGCTCTATTCCCTTTCTCTCCCCTTCTGGGACAATTACGTATACTTTAGACCTTTCATCATGTCTTGTATGCCTTTCATGTTGTTTTCTATACTTTCCAATTTCTTTTCTCTCCATTCTTCAGTCTTGCTATTTTCTATTGTATTTCTCAGCGCTCTAATTCTCTCTTCAGCTGTGTCTGCTCTTCTGTTAAAGCCACCTATGGAGTCCTTAGTTTCAGTTATTTTATTTTTTTAGAATTTCCACCTTTTTATACACTCCAGTTCTCTTCTATTCTATTTTCTTGAACACATTAATTACAGTTATTTTAAAGTCTGTGTCTGATGATTCTAATATATTGGTTAACTGTAGCTATTTTTATTGCAAATTTATTGTCTTGATTCTGTTTCTTGGTACGATCAGGTAGTCTAAAACTGTATGTGAGGTATTTCTGCATGACTTTTGCAGAAGTTTTGCATCTTCCCCCAGGGAGAATACGCGTTATCCTTGGGCATGCAGCAGAGAGGCAGGTTATTTCAGTCTAATCAGGGATTAAGCCGATCCAAGCCTGGTGTGGAGTCTTTGCAATGCTTTGTCCTCTCTTGGTTTGCTCCCACTCCTAGGATGTCAACCTCCAGGGTCACTAAATGAATTCTTGAAGTGTTTCCTAGAGCCTTCACTCTTATCTGGGTCTGGAACTCAAGTCTTTGCCTTTCCATCCTTTTGAGATAGCCAAAAATTCTGTTTTGCTTTAAGCCCCTCTGTGCTTGGCTTCTTAGGTTCTTTTTCTGTGCAATTTAACCAGAAAATGCCTCTAAAGAAATCACTGAGTATTGCGCTCAGTCCTCTGCACCTTGCTTCTCTCCAGGATCTTGCCCCCCAAACCCTGGCTGCCTTGGCAACCCTGAACTACAAGTTCTGTCTCTCCACCTTGTGAGATTGACCAACCTCTGCTGGCTTCTCCTCCTCTTGGCAACCCTTTTCCTCTTTGCTTCTTAGCTTCTTGCTCCATGCCAAAAACTGGCAAATCTCCAGAGAGAAAAGAGGTGTGCAGAAATTTGGGCTTACCTAAATGAACTTCCCTTTTCTCTGGAACATGCCTTCCCAAGTCCTAGCTGCCTCAGCAGTTCTCTGATGCCTTTAGACAGATGGTTTTTGTATCCTACCCATCTTTTCTCCTGCTGAGATCTACGACAAGCCATTCTATCATAGCTGAAAATCTTTTACCATCTTTAAATTTTAACAAACACATGCTACAGTCTCCAACCAACCTAAAGTAAGAGAAATAAAGCAACATTTGATAAAATAGAACATGATAAAACTGTCTTTATAATTTTTTCACTATCAATTGTAATGGATAGTAACTTCTGGAATGTCTTGATGTAAAATCTCCTGTAGGGCGGGTTTTAGTCTTGTTATTGTTCATGTTAAGGTAGAAAAAGGAAGATGAAAATATCACTTAAAGATTCATCTGAGTGAAAGACCCCTGGCTTCTAGGTAAGTTGATGTTACTACAATGAGGTCCCTGGTTGCAAGAAAGGGTAGCGCTGTGGCTGACACATTTGTCCCTATCTCAGTTCTGCCATATGCAAGTATGCTGAGGTTTAGACACCGGTATTATTGATAGGCTGAAGCGAGCTCCAATGCTTGGAATCAGCATCACCCTTCTTTCTGCAATATCTCAGTGGCCCAGGAGGTTGACAGCTGCCAATCATTCTGCAGTCATCAGAAAGAGAAGCTCCATTTTATATTGACAGCATTTTCTGTCAAACCAGAGTAAGAAGGGCGGAAGTTAAGTCTGTTTTGTTCAGAGCGCAGCTCACCTTTAGAAAATGCCTACTTTAGATTTATTGAAGGAAAAAAGTGGCCATTTCCCCACTTTTCATTCTTTTGATAAATATTACATACTTATTATGTGTGTTCAGGTGCTCCAAGCATACATCAGGAATCTGAAGCATCGTCCATAGCAGCTCCAGCTGCTCAACACTGTGGGGAGTAGCCAAGACTTAGGTCACAAGTCAAAGCAGCCTGCTGTTAAGAGTAAAGATAATTTCTGTGGAAGGTCAGTGCTATGGGAGGTCTGCCAAGAGGGAGATCTGTGATATGCGGTGGGATCCCAGAGGGCTTCCTGGGGAAGGTGAGTTTCATGTTAATGCCAGTGCTCAGCAGCTCTTAGCCCCTGCTTCCAGGGATGAAATGGTGCCCACCTCTGCTTCATAATTTCCATTGGCTCTTCCTTCCTCCTTTGGTTCTGTGGTCTGAACAAGATTTGACAGCAAGTGCCACTTTCGCATTCTGTGGTTGATTCCTGGGCAAATCCTTCTCTAGGGCAAATGGGTGTTACGGGATGTCTTCCCAGCTTTCTTCTCCTTTGGACCTTTGCCCTCCAGAAAGAACACTCACCTGTGAACAGCTCCCGGCACCACACCGCGACTTCTCCTTGGCAATCAGCAGTTGCCAGAGGATGAATGAAAAGGCGGGGCAGTCAGAGAGAGAATCAGGACCTGAGCTGCTCAGGCACCACTGCTCAGAGCTTTGAAGGGGTTTCAACGAATTAGTGGTGTTGAGAGAAAATTCTTTTTAATCGTTTCCTCCCTTTTTCTTGTTGGCTCCGTGAATTTTTCCAGAAGGCAATGGCCAGAACTTTATGGAAACCAAATGATATGTTATTTGAGAGAAATAAAAGATAATTGACTCAGAATATCAATTCATCTCCTCTCTGTAGTTTAGTAGAGTTTCCCATCCCTCATGTCCTTGGAATCCAAAGGGAGTTTGTTATTTAAGGCTGATGTTAATTAGTCAAGTCATTTAGCCTCAGAAATAGTTCTTTTAATAGGTTAAGGCTCCACGAAGGAGGCATCCTCTGTGTAAAGGGAGAGCGATGAGCAGAATATGAGGGAGGCAGGATGGTGAGCCCATGTGGAAGGCAGAGACCAGGTGGGGCTCCTCATTGGAGACCCTGTTCTGCAAGGTCTAGCACATTACTATGTACAGAGCAGGAATTCACATTGTTCACTTGAATTGACTATTGGAATTGGGTTGCATTCTTCTGCCTGATGGTCATAGGCTCTCACTTGTAATAGGCTCTCACTTATATACCTCACCTGCCCAAGAGTGTGTGTCTCCAGGCCCTGTGGCCTACATTGGAGAGCTGTTAGAATGAGGGCTGCAACACTCAGGAAACTCTCAAACCCATTATCATCTCTACTGTCTGGGTTTCAGCAACCTCCCATGGAGCCTTTGGGGACATGATGGACAAATGGGAGCTGAGCACAATCTGAGGGTCCATATCGAGTTGAAGAACACCCAAGGGTTGGTATTAGTGGGCTGAACCCTACTGGAGGGAGGTCTCCAGAGTATGCACACAGTTCAAACTTCAGTCCTTGCCTTTGCTCGGTTTAACATTTTAATTAACGGTTAAGAGAAAGACATTAATGGCATGTGTAGACTAGAGGTGCCCAAACTTACTCTGTAAAGGGCCACATAGTAAATATTTTAGGTTTTTAAGGCTCCGTGGCCTCCATTGTAACTGCTCAACTGTGTCGTTGTAGTTCAGAAGCCCCCATAGATAATATGTAAACAAATGAGTGTGGCCGTGTTCCAATAAAACTTTGTTTTAGGGCACTAAAATTTGAATTTCATGTCATTTTCGTTTGTCATGAAATATCATTCTTCTTTGGATGTTTTCCCCCCAACCATCTAAAAATATAAAATCCTTTCTTAGCTTGTGGGCTGTACAAAAGAAGGTGGAGGCTGGACTTGGCCCGGGTTGTAGTTTGCCATGCCCTGGTGTAGACAAGAGGATGCTTGGAGGGATTCCTATCACAGCTGATGATGGATCCAAGATCCCCAAGAACCTTGAGCAACTTAAATGATGCAGCAAATCAAAACAAATAAAATTTGATGGGACTCATTCATTCATTCAGCAAATATTCATTGGGCCTCTACCATGTAGCAAGCATTGTTCTGGTCACTGGCAACACCGTAGTAAACCACACAACCAAGATCCTGCCCTTGGGAGCTTGTGTTGTTTTGTGCCTTGAGGACAACCAGTCATCGCAGCTCAACCTGGGCCCCTAAGAACTACACACCTCCTGCCTTTGGAGACATAGATAAAATTCTACTCTTAGGTTCAGAGAACCAAATCCACAAATACAGGATGAGGACCACATCTTGCTGGGGGTCTCAGCTGACTCAGGATGAATCAATCCTATGTTGCAGCTGAATTAAAGGTGACAAGATCTTAAGCTGTTTTAATAGAAATATAGTGTTTGAAGTCAAGGCGTGATCTTCCGTCTCTTCTCTGGGCTAGTCAGGTCCCGCTTT
Source organism: Equus quagga (assembly GCF_021613505.1). Taxonomy (NCBI): domain Eukaryota; kingdom Metazoa; phylum Chordata; class Mammalia; order Perissodactyla; family Equidae; genus Equus; species Equus quagga. The sequence continues at coordinate 173,596,485 of NC_060268.1, read as the reverse complement.
GAATATTGGTGTAGAAATGATGTCATCCCTCATTCAACAGCTATTTCTTGATTTATACACTATTTTTTTTTTTAAATACATAATATGTTCTCTCTTTTTTTTTTTTTTTTTTAAAGATTTTATTTTTTTCCTTTTTCTCCCCAAAGACCCCCGGTACATAGCTGTATATTCTTTGTTGTGGGTCCTTCTAGTTGTGGCATGTGGGACGCTGCCTCAGCGTCGTTTGATGAGCAGTGCCATGTCCGCACCCAGGATTCGAACCAACGAAACACTGGGCCGCCTGCAGCGGAGCGCGCGAACTTAACCACTCGGCCACGGGGCCAGCCCCTATTTATGCACTATTTTTAATTGAAATATATTTGACATATAACATTGCGTAAATTTAAGGTGTACAACATGTTGATTTGATACAGTTACATGTAGTAATATGATTGCCATTGTAGCAATAATTAGCACCTCTATCATGTCACATAATTAGCATTCCTTTTCAGTGGTTGGAATAATTAAGATCTAGACTCTTAGCAAGTTTGATGGCGATAATACAATATCGTTGTCTATGTTCACTATAACATGGGTCTGCCAATTTTGGCAATTCCTACTTTCTGATGAAAACCTTGTAGAAGGAGAGTAGGCCCTACATTATCTGCTAATGGAATTATTACTTAATAGTATATATTTAATAATATATAATCATATATTATTTATAATTATTATTTCTAATTTCTGTTGTGTAGAGGACAATAACGTTCATAATTATGACCTTGAGGCACTAAATATATCGTTAAAGAGTAAATAGTGGTTAATATCGTCTTGATATTAAATACATGATATTATGTTTCAATTGTTTGAAAAACGGTACCCTTGATATGATAAATATAACTCTTTATTAACCACAATGTTTAACTACCAAGTACCCATTTAGTCTCCAATCAACTTAGATAACAGATTACCATTTTCCTTTCCGATAGCTGTAGAAAGGTTCTACTAGTAATTAAGTAAATAATTAAATGTAATTTAATTATTATTAAATTAATAGAAAGATCTGAGGTACATTTCAACTGAAAGATCTGAGGTACATTTCCAACTCCTACATTTTCTGAAGGAACTGGTGAAGTGTAGCTGACTCTGGAATATCAGTCGTTGGAAAAACAACATATTTTCATCAGTTCTAACATGTTTTTTCCCCTTCCCTCTTAACATTTTTGAAATCATGTGGTGTCTTGCAATCAATTGTGTCTTAAACATTTGTAATTGTCTTCTTCCTTCCTTCCTTTTCCTTCCCTTTCTGTCTTTCTTTCACATAAAATAAAAGTGCATCTTTCAATTAACAGCATTTTACATTGATAAAATATAGTATCTTTAAGTTAACTCTTGTGCTCTTAATGGTGGTAACCTGGGTGGCTTTGTTGGGGGGTGGAGTTTGATGGCTACAATCTTCTTCACCCTCTTCCCAAAGCTACTTAAAATAAAAATAACAATGTTCCTTAACATAAAAAACTGATATTTTATCAATCTTATGTAAAGCATGAATAAAACCATCTTCATTTTTATTTATTTGTAACAAAACCTCTAACTCAAAAAAACCCGGTATGTTTGCTGTGCAGATGCAACTTTAAGAAAAGTTTCTGTCCCCGCGAAAGGTGGATTGCTGACGGAACGGTTCTCCTATATCAGAAAATCAATGGCACCACCCTAAAAGAGAGGCAATTTTGTTTCAAGTATGTCTTTGCATTTTTGAACGAAACAGCCTCTAACTCCTTGTTTCTTTATCAGCATACTTCCTTACAACGCATGAAAGAGGCTGGATGCAAATAATAATTTTATTTTACATCTAGGTTATCTTTGGTCAATTGCTAACTCACGGACTCACTGGATAAGACTTCCCAGCTACTCTTTTCATCTAAATCAAGACCAGAAGACTGACTGATGTGCTTGAACTTGTTGTAAAAAGATTATTCTGCACTTGGGCTAGAGCTAAGGGAGACCTCATTCCTTGTGTCGGATCTCTGGGAGCAAGCAGCGCCGATGGTGTGACTGGCGACTTAAATGCTTTCGACACATCTTCCTTCTGTTTTTCATTCTGGGTCGTTCTTTTCAGAGTTCAAAGACTGTCTCTTCCAGGGCTCTAGAAACTCAGTGATATATGACCGTCTCTAAGTTTGTCCTACTTTCCGCTATTAACAGTAATCAAACCTCATTCCTCAATTTAATTTGGCTTTTAAAAGGGCTTGGATTTTAACTTTAAGGGAGTTCTTGTGATGTCAGGGAAACATAATTCTGTTTCTTAGCTTTCACAATGGAGGGAATAAAGAAGTTGACAGGCTTTTGTAGAGTAGATTATTTTCTTTGTCTTCTTCTTTTCTTCATGTTTGAAGTTATTTTGTACAATTTAATAATCATCCACTTTGTTTTCTGCATCTTTGGTCAAAAGCTTTGTGTAGGAATAAATAGAAAATAAAAGCTATATCCATGGAAAGGTCTGCTAACTACATAGTCTGCAACCGTCCATCAGTTTGCTATATAGCATTTCGATGTCTCGTCTGGGAAAAACAGAAAAATCTATATTTTTAACACTTCAGTCCATCAGTTCTTCTATCTCCAATTTTGTTATTAGGCAGCTCTGCACAATTGCAAACACAGCAGAAAATATGCAATGAATTCAAATGGAGACACTAGTATTGTTTTTGATATTTTAAGTTTTACTAAGCATTCCAGGTACTTGTTTTTGCACGATGTTTGATTAATACTTACAAGAGGTTTTGGGGACATCTGATTTTCTAAATTTCAAACCCCATAGAAGGACCACTCTTACTCACCCTTCCCAAGAGTCTTCACGGTTAACCTGGTCTGAGAGTATCTCCAACCTGAGAAGCAGTTAGAAATCAGCTCAGGGTCTTTACTTTCATCGCTAAAGATCCTGCTCATGTACATGGGAGCTGTTCCCCTAAAAACTTTTTGCCTGGAGAATATTTCACCTCCACCAGAAGTTGAAATGCTCTTTTCTGTAGAGAGAGAATCATAGGGTCTTTGTCTTCCATCCTTCCTCCCTCCTTTTTCTTTTTCTTTCTCTCCCTCTTTCTTTTTTTAAAATTTATCAGCCTGCAGCTCAGCAGTAAAATCATTTTATCCCAGGAACCACTTTCTCCACCAGTCAATATAGCTTATGAACTCTTTATTTAATTCTTATGTTTAGAATAAAGATTTTCTTCTCATAAAAGTAACATTTAGAACATATAGAATTGGCTAAAAATATCCCCTAAAAATATAAGGAAGAAAATAAAATCCAAATTCTCACTTCTCAAATGTTAAAGTTTTGGTTTATTGTTTCCATCTGGTAATTTTTCTTTACTAAAGAGATGTTTTTTTAGTTAGTTGAGATTAATTGGTAATGTATTTTGTATTCTGCACTTTTCACTTAAATATTGTAAACTTTTCTATATGCTATTAAAATGATTTATAAATGTAATTTTTGATGGCTGCATGCTATTCCACCATACGCTGACCATACTTTCCTAACCAATCCACTGTGTTGGCTCTGTAGGGTGAATCTAACTTTTACCTCAATGTGTGAATTAATATATAATGATCACCTCTGGGAATAAATCAGCAGCAGCATTTTATCTCTATATCTTTCCCCAGTGCTGGAGTCTGCACACCTTTCGATAAAGATCAAGGTAGCAGATATTTCAGGCTTTTCAAGCCACCTGAGCTCTTACAACCAGTCAGCTCTTCCCTTGCAGAGTGACAGTAGCCACAGACAACATGCAAATGAGTGAGTGTGGCTGGGTTTCAAGAAAAGTTTATTTATTAAAACGAGACTTGGCCTTCAGTTGTAGTTTGTCGATTCCTGCACTAGTGCATACAATTTTATGCTTACAGGGCTCAAAACCTTTTTTAGAATTAGACAGGTAATTAATTACAAATCAATTGCATTGTAGCAGTTAGGTCCAAACCAACTCCCAGGCAGCAGCCCACAGCTGGCCTCGACGGCAGAGGAGTGGCTCCCCGCCTGTGGCTCGCCTGGTGGGTCCCATGGGCTGCCTCCCAGGTTGTGAAGCCCCAGGGAAACCGTCACCTGGCCTGGAGCAACCACACTCCTACATTATTTACCCACACGTCAACTCTGTTTACAAAGTGACTCTGTAGGGCCTTGCCTGTGTTTGTAACTGCCTTTGCCAGACTGTCACTGGTTCTAGCCTCCAGCCAGCTGGGTAACGAGCCTGAAAAGCCAAGCGAATAGAGAAATGCAGTGCAACCAGTCCGACTGTCTTCGCAGAGCAGAGTCCTCCGTTCTTCGTGGTCAGATCCCACTTCTCCAAATCCAGCTTCCTTGAAAGTCTGAAGTGAAACAAGTTGAACATAAGAGTTACTGAAACGTTCTCTCATTTGATCATTTCAAGCCCCTTTGTAGCTGTGGTGTAGAGTGTGCCTTAGGAGGAGAGGTTCTTGCACATTTCTAGGCAGTCCCAAAACTATACGTGTGCACACAAGATTGGGGCGGGAGGAGTTTTCTTGTTCTAGGAATAATCAAAAGGAAGCTCAGCAGTAATGGTGTCTATATATTCTCACGGGTGCAAGAAGTACAAATAACTGGCATTAAAACCCCAATCAGCCTGCTTTCTTCCAAGGCAGGAAGAGAGCTTTCACGTGACCTCGCTGTCAGGTAGGGTAGTGCGTGCGAAATGTTTCCTAAAGCACCGGGAGGTAGTCTCTGAATACGGACTGCCATTAAACCAACCATCATGCGGAGCAGAAAGCCAGGCTGGGCTTTCATATGGTAACTTGAGATGTGATTTCTTTAGCCTGTATCAGGATTGTCTCAAGTTCTCTGGCTGCGAACTTCAACTTATTCGTAATTTATTGCTCATGAGGAGGAGCTAATTTGGGGCCTCTGATATTTTGTCTTGAAGCTGAAATTTGAGGGAGAAGTAGGATCATGGCCCACCCACTCTAGCGTTTGCCAACCACAGACTTACTTCCTTAGCCTCCAAGTCAGTTGAGGAATTTTAGAGGGGAGAAGGCAAATGCCGGTTAGAAAAATGTTAACCTAATAAAATGGACTATGATCAGATTTCCCTCTTTCTGGCCGCCTCCCGCCTGGAATCCTTTTGTTGACTTCTTGAAGCTTCCTGTGATTTATAGGACCCCTTTCCTGTAGGCTGAATGCCTTTTGATTAAGAAGTGAACCACTGCTCCGAAACCACAGGGACAGCTGTTGTTTGAATTATCCAGAACACTTACTGCCATTTTCCATTTTGTTGTGCAAAGAAATCATCTTGGTGCTGAAGGTGCCCAAATGCTAACAGGCACTCCTGTGCCCTGGACCATTACTGCTCCCCGTATTTTGTACCTTTTGACCAGCAGAGGTCTTAAACAAGAAGGTCTTTAGACTTCTTAAATGGATGGGTGGTGGAGAGTGGTGTTCTACTCTGTGCATTCTAGAGTCCTTCCCACCCTAAAATTCTATGACTATGTAAGGCTCTGGATTCTGCAAACAACATCTCAACTACCTAGAACAGTGATTCCAGGCAGGGGGTGGGGGGTCGCTCCCTATCAGTGTCTGGACTGGTTGGGGTGATGAGGGATGGGGAGGGCGTGTGTTGTTTGAAAACAAAGCAGTGGTTACCCCTGTTGATCAGACGTTTGATGTAGTTTTAATTTCAAATAGCATTAAAAGAGAGCATAATGTTTTCACTTGTCAAAGGGGAGCACCGGTGAAGAGAGGATGAAAAGCACTCATGTAGACGATGATGGGGCCAGGTCCTATAACTGGGAAGAGATGATAAGGCATTGACTGAGCGTCTCTGCTCAGCACCCCCCTTAGGTCTCTAACATACCCAGAATGGCCAGTATCAGAGCCTCTCCTTTGAGACGGACTAAACAAACAGAAGAACTTAATCAATGTACCTGTGGCACCTGGGAGGGGAGACAGCTTGAGGCACCCTCTCCAGGGAAGGTAAGAAGGGCGTCCTGTTATCACTGGGCTTAGAAAGCAGATCTCAGCCACCTGGGACATGGGCAGGCAGGCTTTGATAAAGAGGGAGGGAGTAATCTAGCACAAGGGTTGGCAAACTACAGCCCATGAGCCAGTTTGGCCCACTGCCTATTTTTGTAAATAAAATTTTGCTGGAGCACAGCCATTGCGTTCATTTACATGTCTTCTGTGGCCACTTTCGCTCTACAACAGCAGCGTTAAGTAGTTGTGACAGAGACGATGTGACCTGCAAAACTGAAAATATATACTATCTGGCCCTTCAGAGAACAAGTTTGCCAACTTCTGCTCTAGTGTGTGGGTCCTCCTCAGAGGAAGATGTCCCAAATGGCCCTTAGGTGGGAAGGCCATTCACAGCCAGAACGCATGTGAAATCACTGTGCCCAGAAGCAGATGGAACAAAGGAAAGGAGGAGGAGAAGCATGCTGTGTGCGCCCTTGCTTTTTATTCCTTCCAGTTCTTTCGTTGAGCTTCCCTAGTTGTACTTGGTCAAGGTTTACGAGGCAAAGTGCTGTTGGCACGGTGACTGTAGGCAGATTCATCCCTTGTCTGTTTATTGCTCCCCACGCATCTTTGGTTAATGAAGATGGAATCCGGTCTGCAACTTGTGCGAAACCCTGTGTTGAACATGACTGTGGTGAGGAGTGGAGATGCATTCTCGGGTGATTCATGGGCTGAGATCATCGTTCTACCTGAAAACAAACAGAATGCAAGGCGCACCTGAGGAGGGGTGTGCTCCACGGCTACCAGCCGAGAGTTGCAATCAGGAGCCACGTGCCAGCTTTCACCCGCTCTGCCTCAGTGAGCCGACAGCTGGGAGGCAAAGGTGGGGCTGTGGGAAGGGGCCGGCATCGCTCAGAGAGGCACGTTCCCCAAGAGCTGGTGGGCCCAAGGAGGATGTTGCCCTTCCTGTTAGCTGAACAGAACGTGCCCAGGGTGTTTCTGGATAACATGGGGCAGGCACCCCACATACAGAGCTCTTGATGACTCTCTCCAGTGATGCCCTGCAGTGTGATCAGCCCTGAAGATGCTCCTTCCTGGGGCAGGCGGGGGGAGGGGACTGCACAACCATCAAGAGCGTGCTTTCCAGGCCTACCTGCTTTTAATTTATTAATTTATATTCCAGTTCCATCTCCTGAAACTTATCAAAGCTCCATGGAAGGAGGCAATCCTTCTTCTCTGGCTCCCACAGCAGGCGGCATTGCTTGGCACTTCTGTGCCAACTGAGATGAATCTGCTGTGGGCTCCTCCTTCCTGACACAGGCTTGGTGACCTAAGGAACAGGGTGGGTACGTAATCCTGGTTGAGTCTTCCATTTGGATTTTTCTAATTTTAGAGTGCTTCACGGTAGAGCTGGCCAAAGGTCATTTTTGACCCAATAAAGTATTAGGTTGCAGAAATTCTGGACTGCAGTCTGTTACTACTATCCACTCAGCCAGGGAAATGGGATGGGTGTTGGAGGGGAGGACATTTAAAACTTAATTTTCCAGTAGCCAGCCCTGCGAATTCCACAATGTGTGTGTTCTTTCTTTAAAACAGAAGCTGTGTATCCATCCAGTAGGGTGCAATTCACTGGAGTCACGTTGTAAAGTTTGAGGCCATATCAGCATCTTTACAGCGTCATCTTGCCTGCTTTCCTTCTGACAAATTCTCTTCGGGGAGAGGAGTGTCACGATCCTGAGCCATTTTTTCTGTTGGTCAGAGCTCTGGTCTGTGTCATGTATGTTGTCTGGCTCCATTTTAAAAGTATGATTGTGCTGTAACTATATTCACCTGGGGCTAGTTCTCAGCCTGGTCTCTGGGCCATCTCAGGAACATGTCAACTATAAATGAGGTTCTGCTTGGTCCTGGCATGTCTGCCTCAATGCAGAACCTGGAGCACCCTGCCTGTCACTCTCCTTTCTCCAATTCTCCCCTGGTGACTGTCCCATTTAGAGGCCTCTTGGAGTAGAATTCAGGTCCTCTGTTCCAGTAGCTTACAGGCCGAGGCAGCTACCTGCCCAGGAATCCTTCCATGGCTCCAACCACTAGGGCTACGTGGTGTAATGGCAAGTTCCTTGGCCTAAAGAGGAACAACTACTCCCTGAGATCGACTTTCTAACATCAGAATTTAGAAGGAGTTGTGTTTTTCTTGTCTGCAAAATGGAAAAGGGAATGCCTGCCTGGCTTCCACGAGACTTTTGAGGCACCAACTTTTCTTATAAAATGCATCGGTGAAGGAGTAAACCAAGGGGGGAATATATGAGGACCGAGGAGAGTTTCACGGTAATGATAAAGGAAGTTAGTTCTACGTGAGGCCCAGAAAAGGATCCATAAAGGGAGATAGACGTCAAGAGCCAGATGCTGCTGTATCTGGGTGAGATTATCATTCCTTGAAATATGTGGGCAATAGAGTTAAGCACAGTTGGGCAGAACAGGTAACAGGTGCTCTTTGGTGCTTTTATTGTTTTGTTATGTGTGTAACCCTCTTCAGCCAGAGCAAAATAAACACATATCCTGGTTATTTAATAACAAGGGAAAGGCCTCACACCAAATCAGGGAGAAAAGACAAATAGAAGGGAAACGAATCCTCTCCTTTGACAGGTGGCAGGTACCAAGAGGGGCAGGGTCCAGAGGATATTAAGGTGAAGGGTTTAGCTGCAATAAGGAACTTTCCAAAATCGAGGTCTGAAGCCAAGGGTGTTGCTGGGTGTTGAACCCATCCCCCCTCCCACCTTGTGGTCGGGGGAAGGCAAGTACACCCACAGGGAGGAGTTCTCCAAGGAATGGCAGAGAGTCCAGACTATGGGGCGGGGGGAGGTTCAAATGAGTCGCCGCATGTGAGAGAGTCAGAGGGCACCTCTGAGTCATGGCCTTAGGAGTCATGGAGAAGAGCTTTTAGTCCCAGGGAATTGGGGTGAGTCAGGAGAAAAATGGGGTGGAGCCAGGAGAAAAGGCAGCCGAAGAGAATCTTGGCTGCCACCGTGAGCTTCTGTCAGATTTGTGACTTCCTTTTGTGGGCCAGCTGGGCACAGAGCAAGGGTCACTGGGCACAGCATCAGGGGCAGGGGCCGAGCACACCCTTTTTCTCGGGAACCCCCTGGATTCTGTTGTTTGCCCGTGCATCAGCAACCATCACTGTGATAAAGAGCTGCCTTCTCAGGGGAGCTTTGAAAAAAAATAGTTTGGTTATTTTTTTCTTGTTCTGTGATTTGGATGATTTTGAAAATAGATACCCTAGTTACACTTTCATGGGCCAAACACTCATGCAGGTGGGGATGGAGGAAAATCCAAGAAGCTCTTCCTCCTTTTGCACTTATTTGTTAAGGAGTTGATAAAATAGCTTCCACTCCATAGACACATCTCTTATTTTCCTTTGGACTTTGTACTCCCTCTCATGCCATTCTCCTTCAGGACCTTGTACCCTTGCTGCCTGAATTGTGTTAGAGGTGCCCTGGTAGAAAGACAAACTCCTTTAGAAGTTTGCCTGGAAAGTCTATCCTTGGAGTAACTGGAAACAACTCCCATTAGAAGGGGGATAGACACACAGAAAAGATGAAGAGGGTGCTTCTACCCATTTTATACACATAGAGGCCAAGGCTCAACCTTGTGCCCGCACACAGCGGGGTACGGGATACGAGTGAACCAGTTCTGACCACTGCCAGGCTCTTTCTATTCCCACTGCATGATGATGGGTGGGGACAAGTGAACCAGGGAACTCCGGAGGGCAGAGTTGCTCTCTATGAATGCTCACAGGCCCAGAGGGTGGAGAGCCATTGTGGCTGTAGGAACCCAAATATTTATTGACTTGAGTTTCACAGAAGGTGAACATGGAAGCAACCCATGACCTTATTAATAACAAACAAACAGACAAAGTCATGTCCTGACGGCCTTTCTTCCCATCAGAGGAAGGGGTCAGAGGGACTGAGTAATTCAGATTAGTTCTAACCAAGTCTGGGCATAAAATCAGGGTCAGATTAAGCAGTTACTAACTTAATGCTTAAGTTGGGCAACAGATAAGGATTGTTAAAACAGGTACAAATTGTACTCAAGGATCGGTCTTTCTTCAAAGGTTCCTGCAGAATCACATGGCATTTTTGCCAAAAATGCAGTTTAAATTCCAGATCTCATGCCCTCCTGTCAGTGTCCAGGGAGCACACCGGTATTAGTGCCATTGGGAAAGTTTGAAAAACAGTACTTTAACTTATATGCATATTCTTGGAAAAATAAGAACTTTCTTTGGTGTTGACATGCTTTGTTCTTTGAGGTCATCAGCGGGGACAGGGACCCCTCAGCCTACCCCAGGCCTGTGTCTGCTCGCCCCCTTGCTTGGTGAGATAGACAGGTATGTCTGTATAAGGTACATAAGATAGACAGGTTTTTTTTCTTTCAACTTCCTTTATATGAGCAGCTGGGTAGAGAAGTTAAAGCGATATCAAATGTCTAGATCTTTCCTCCTTCCCAGATGATAAGATCCTGGGGGTGGAGGAGTGGGGAATAGGAGCCCCATCTGGGCTTCACCCTCAGCTGCCTGTTCCAGACCATCTTGTTCAGATTCTTGGGGGAAGTTTGCTGCACATAATGAAGAGATTCTGATCCTCTTTCTGCCATTACTCCTTTTACATATAGGTGACTCGGTAACCCTGCACGGAGGGAGGCTGATGAGGAAGGTGACAGATAAAGAGGGAGCCCAACGGGGAGGACAATCAGGGAGTCTGACGGGGCGGGGGCAGTGGGGCAGGGGAGGGCCTTTGGGATGGGTGGCTGGGGAGGGGCAACAGGAGGGTGATAGCTTGAGGACCATTAGGATGGGGTCAACAGGAGGATGATGGGAAGTGGGACCAGGAGGAGAGGGAGAGCACAAAGGAGGGGTCCAATGGGAAAGAAGCCTTGGCAGGGCAGGACCTGGTTCTTTCCAAGGCCCTAACCATAATGGCACCAAATTCTGTCTAAACCTTCCTCTTAATCACGCCGTTATCTTTTCATAAAAGGTGATATGAGTAATAAAATATTTAAATTCTAAGAAGGCGTAGATTGCCCTACCACAAAGCCTGTCTAAAGTGCCACCACCCACTGGCACCTGGTGAGCTTGCTGTACATACAAAGAACCCTAAGGATATGAGTTCTTTGAAGACTGAAGTTTTAAAAAACTGAAATAGAAAGTAACAGCAGTTTTTACACACAAATTGGTGGAAAATGCACGAATTTTAAGCATGATACTGGGTAAGAAAACTCCCCATCTTGCTCAGCCATATATATTCTCAAACAGTTTTTTCTTTTTGTAAGAGTTTGTAGAGAGTTGCTGGCAAGCCAGAATACTTTCTGATGCTATTTGCCGTTTCTACTTTTTGGAAGTAGATTTCTGTCTGAAGTTTAACTTTCTGAAGCTCAAAGACACTGTAACAACATGTTCTTTTATACTTTGAATAACTAAAGGGAGCCAATAACAGTTCATTAAAAATGTCAGATTATTCTTTTTTATTTAAGAATGATGACTATAAAAAATTACGAGCATGGATTGATTTAACTTCATATAAAATACTTCTGAAGTTGGTGAAAGTAGCTGGCAGAATATGTTTTAGATTGTAGACATGGGTGATAATTAGTTTTAATATGATGCGATCCTTTCAGGAAAGTTCTCATGTTTCCACCAAAGAGAGGTGCTCAGATTTTTATCCCTAAGAACTGGGTTTAGAAAATCTGATCTTTGGAGTGTAAGTGTGATAAGCACATGACGGAAGCTCTGGCCAGTTCTTCATGATGCTACATGTTGCCCACACAGAATCCAGCACCCCCCACCACCTCCCAACACTTGCAGTCCTCCCACTGCCTCCTGCCCACCCAGAGCTGCCCTGGGTGTGTAGATCTCAGCCCTGACCACTTGCTCTGCTCTAGGACCTGTCTCCCACCCACCCCTCCTGGGAGTATGAGAGCTTACTTGTCCTTGTGTTTTGATCTTCATCTAATGCCTGCCTTCCCGCCCCTGAGTACTTTCTCCTTCTGCCATCTGCAAACTCAGCTCTCAGCCGAGTTCTTCTACCTTGCTCCATACCACTCTAATTGCCAATCTGACCCTAATATGAGTTGCAGTTCTATTAAAAGAGTTCCCTGCTCCCTAGTTGACCCCTTGCGCCTCGGTTGGAATGGGGCTTTGACCTTGTCCTCCTCTGTGTGGCAGGGAGGACTAGGGAGAGAGGTAGCTCAGGCCAGATGGTGTGTGCTGGGCTAGGAAGTGTGGCAGTTAGCAGCTTTGAGGAGAGTCATCATAGAGGGACAATCCCTTGGGTCTTTCCATTTCCTTCCTGAGCTTGCTGTCCATGCCACTGTGCAACCCTCATGGCTGGGAGCAGTTGACTATGACCAGCAGGTCAGCACAACTTCAAGCCCTCAGAGCTGGTCTTGACCCTGTGTTTGAGAGAATGGGTGGGTGGGGAGACAGGAGACCCAGGCTCCAGCTTCGGGACCCCAGTTCTCCAGGAAGACCCTTTCTGCCTTATTTTCCTATTAGTTCCCAGTGTCCATGGGAATGGACATCCTACCTTTGAACTGAAATATTCAAAAGAGCTGCTTTCCTGCCTGCTTCCACACCTGCCTGAATTACTGAACCCCTTGGACAGACCCTTTGAGACAATTTGGACATGAGCTAGTAGTGCATTTTTGTCTGGTTATTATTATGCTTTTCCCAGGGGTGGGTGAAAACTTGATAGGGAGTTCTGCCCCAGAGGCTGATTGAGGCTCCCAGGGAAAAGGCTGGACTAGGATAGGTAATAACCAATGGGAGCTGGACCCATGTCCACTCTGAGGAGGGAAGGTAAGGATGTGGTGGAGGGACAATATTTGACACTGGATGCAAAGGTCAAGTGTGAGGCTCAAAGTTAGAGCTAAAATCAGAAACACTGGCAGATCGAGGTGGGTGGTGCTATGAGGTGAAACGGTTTGTAATGAAGGCTCCAAACAAAGATGAAGATACAGAGAGTGTGTGTTTATTAAGTGTCGACCTTATGATGGAGGAGCTGTCTTGTTCATCATGCTTATCACATTTCTTGTTGACATACCTCCAGATTTGGACTTGCCATTTCACCCACATTTAGTGCCCAGCATAGAGCCTGGCACATGGTAGGCACTCGTACATTTCTGAGGAACATGAATGAAGTCTTTGGGAGCTTAGTTGATAATATTAGACCCTGTCTTTCTCAGTGGTCCTCAACAGTGAATGTGCTGCCACCCAGGGTGTGGTTCTATTTGTCACAATGATGTGGGGACACTACTGGGATTTGCTGGTGGTATTGGGGGGTTCAGGAACGTTAGACGATGGAACAGGAGATCTCTCACCATGGAGAATTGGCCCACATCTTGCTGGACATCCACGAAGGTGAAAAACCCATAGACAGTTATCTGAACCTAGCACTGAACTCTATTTTACACATATATGCAAAGTATTTTGTGCATGGTTTTAATATACACTGAACATTGAAGAAATGCAACTAATAAAATAAAACGGGGGACAATGGTACTTTGTTTTGTTCAGAACTCTCCCAAGAGTTGTTGACCCTTTCCAAAAATCATGTTACCCATTGCTACACTGGATTTGAGGCCTTCAAACAACAACCTGTGTGAGTCTATGGTTATAGCTGTTGCATTCAGTGTAACTCAGTATATATTTATGAATATATTGTTGAGCTGTTATTTTAAAATGTTAAATATAAACATATTCGTAATGTAAGCGTCTGGTTACCCATTACATCTTGAAGGTACATGAACCTGCACATACACACTGACATGCAGATTATTTTATCATAAATTATTTAACTTTTTTTCTCTTTATATTCCAGTTAGAGCATTTTATTGATTTGATTTTTTGAAATTATGTGTGTAGTTACATTATGTAAACTGTGAAATATATTACAGGTTAACAAGGAGGATGTTATAAAGTATTTATTTTAAAAGGAGGGCATGGGATAGTGATGGGGTGATATCAGCATCATGGTGGAGTTATTCCCTTTGTCTCTCACGTCTAAGTTACAGCTAAATGGACATTCATTAACCAATAGAGGATTCCCTACACAGCACAAAGGGACACCTGAGAGATCCATGCAGCCATACATCTGAAGGTGGGTGGACTAGATCCCTGGGAAGCAGTGGAACTGGGTGAACAGGACCCTCACCCTCCCTGGTGGCAGCAATCCAGATCACAGGTCCTCACACAGTGGCCAGTGTGACTGTAAGAGGAGGCAGGGACAGCTAGGCCTGCATACAAACACTTTCAGAATGGTAGCCTGGCGCAAGGGAGTTCCCACTATGCTGTGGTGGCCCTATCGATGCGAATGCTCCCTGCTGAGTGGCAGTGGCTCCAGCCCTCACAAGGGAGCCCTGCCTACCAAGGGCAATGGCTCAGTCAAACTACCCACAAGTGCAGAGCCAGCCCACGTGCAAAAGAAAGTGCCCCTCCCCTCTTGCCTAGCACAGCATCTCAGCCAATGGTCCCCTGCTGAGTACAGCAGTCCTGCCCATAAGGAGCAACCTGCTGGCAGAGCACAGAGACCTGGCCTGTGCATGCATATGTGACTCGCCAAGCAGCTGAGGCCAGCCCATGCAAATGCTGAGCAGCCCTATTGGCACAACTTCCAGCAGATGGGGTAGGATCAGAAAACACAGCTCCTGCCCCCGCCAGCAGTGGTAGGTGGAATCTGTGACCTGAGACTACCACAAATGCACCAGCAAAGGATCAATTCATCAAACACCATGAAGAACTACAGCAACGCTTCAGAGCAGAAGGAAATGACAAGTCTCCAGAAACCAATCTTGAAGTCGTAGAAATTTACAATCTAAATGACAGAGAATTCAAAATAGTTGTCATAAAGAAGCTCAATAAGTTACAAGAAAACTCAGAAAGACAGTTCAATGAGCTCCGGAATAAAATTAAAGAGTCAAAGGAATTCTTCACTAAAGAGATCAAAACTCTCAAAAAGAACCAAATAGAAATTCTGGATATGAAGAACACAATGAGATAAAAAATAATCTAGAAATAAAAAATAGAGCTGATGTTATGAAGGACATAATTAATGGTTTAGAGGCTAGAAATGTGGAACTGCTTCAGGTAGAAGAGAGAACTAAGATTTTTTAAAAATGAAGAAATTCTTCAAGAAATATCCAACTCAAAACCACACATCTATGGACAGCTTATCTTCGACAAAGGAGCTGAGGGCATACAATGGAGAAAAGAAAGTCTCTTCAACAAATGGTGTTGGGAAAACTGGACAGCCACATGTCAAAGAATGAAAATAGATCATTCTTTTATGCCATTCACAGAAATAAACTCAAGATGGATCAATGACTTAAAGGTAAGACCTGAAACCATAAGACTTCTAGAAGAAAATATAGGCAGTACACTCTTTGACACCAGTCTTAAAAGGATCTTTTCAGATACCATGTCTTCTCAGACAAGGGAAATAATAAAAAGAATAAACAAATGGGACTTCATCATTCTAATGAGCTTCTACAAGGCAAAGGAAAACAAGATTGAAACAAAAATACAACCTACCAAGTGGGAAAAAAATTTGCAAATCATATATCTGACAAAGGCTTAATCTCCATAATATATAAAGAACCCATGCAACTCAACAACAAAAAATCAAACAAACCAATCAAAAAATGGGCAGGGGATAGGAACAGACATTTCTCCAAAGAAGATATATGGATGGCCAATAGGCACATGAAAAATGCTCATCACCACTGATCATGAGGGAAGTGCAAATCAAAACTACAGTAAGATATCACCTTACACCTGTTAGAATGGCTAAAATAAGTAAAACAAAAAATAGCAAATGTTGGAGAGATTGTGGAGAAAAAGGAACTCTCATACATTGCTGGTGGGAATGCAAACTGGTGCAGCCACTATAGAAAACAGTATGAAGCTTTCTCAAAAAAATTAAAAATAGAAATACCATATGACCCAGCCATCCCACTACTGGGTATCTGTCCAAAGAAATTGAAATCAGCAATTCAAAGAAACTCATGCACCCCTATGTTCATTGCAGCATTATTCACAATAGTGAAGACATGGAAGCAACCTAAGTGCCCATTAACTGATGATTGGATAAAGAAGATATGGTATATATAAACAAGGGAATACTACTCAGCCATAAAAAGGATAAAATCGTCCCATTCACAACAACATGGATGGACCTTGAGGGTATTATGTTAAGGGAAATAAGCCAGATAGAGAAAGGTAATCTCTGTATGACTCCACTCACATGTGGAAGATAAACAAACACATGGACAAAGAGAACAGATTAGTGGTTACCAGGGGAAAGGGGAGGTGGGAGTGGACACAAACAGTGAAGTGGTGCACCTATAATATGACTGAAAAATAATAATATACAACTGAAATTTCACAAGGTTGTAAACTATCATAACCTCAATTAAAAAAAGAAGGAAATATCCAACTCAATTAGGAAAAGCAACATAAGGATTATAGGTATTCCAGGGAAGAAGATGGGGAGAAAGGAGCAGAGAGCTTGTTCAAAGAAATAATAACTGAGGTCTTCCCAAATCTGGGGTAAGAACTGGACTTACAAGTACATGAAGCCAATAAAACTCCTTTCAATGCAAAAAAGACCTCCTCTAAGGCATATAATGTTCAAACTGGCAAAAGTCAATGACAAATGAAAAAATATTAAGAGCAGCAAGGCAGAAGAAAATAACCTACAAAGGAACCCCTATCAGGCTTTCAGTAGATTTCTCAGCAGAAACTGTACAGCTAGGAGAGAATGGAATGATATATTCAAAATACTGAAAGACAAAAACTTTCCACCAAGAATACTCTATTCAGTGAAACTGTCCTTCAGATACAATGGAGAAATAAAAGATTTCCCAGATAAACAAAAGCTAAGGGAGTTTGTCACCACTAGGCCTGCCTTACAAGGAATGTTGAAAGGAGCCCTCCTATTTGAAACTAAAAAGCAAAGGTTTACAAAACCTTGAGCAAGGAGATAAATAGACAAAATCAGAAAACTGCCATTCTATATCAGAGCAGGTTAGTAAATACTTAATTAAAAAATAAATGATAAAGGTAAGGAAAGCATCAAAAATAACTATAAACTCTTGAATTTAGTCACAAACTCACAAGACAAAAGGAATAATTTGTGACAACAATAACTCAGAAGAAGAGGAAAGGGATGGGACCTGCTTAGGCTAATGTTGAGAAGAGGCTATCAGAAAATGGACCATCTCATCTATGAGATCTTTTACACAAACCTCACCATAACCACTAAACAAAAACTCAGAGCAGAGCTACAAATCCTAAATAAAGAAAAAACCATCAAAGAAAACCACCAAACTGAAATGGCAGTCAGAAAAACAAGGGAAAAGAAATAATGGAAATATAGAACAACTGGAAAACAAGAGATAACATGGGGGTATTAAGCCCTCAGGTATCAAGAATCATTCTAAGGTAAATGGATTGAATTCTCCAGTCATAAGACACAGAGTGGCTGGATGGATTGAAAAACAAGACCCAACAATATGCTGCTTCCAGGAAACACATCTCAGCTCTAAAGACAAACATAGGCTCAGAGTGAAGGGATGGAAGATGATACGCCAAGGAAATGGCAGGCAAAAGAAAGCAGGTGTTGCCATACTTATATCAGACAAAGCAGACTTCAAGATAAAAAAGACAATGAGAGACAAAGAGAGGCAGTATATAATGATAAAAGGGACATTTCACCAAGAGGAATGACACTTATGAATATATATGCTACTAATGAAGGAACACCAAAGTGTGTAAGGCAACTATTAACAGACCTAAAGGGAGAAATTGGGCCAGCCCTGGTGGCCTAGTGGTTAAATTTGGCATGCTCTGCTTCAGTGGCCTGGGTTTGGTTCCTGGGCATGGACCTATACTACTCGTCTGTCAGTGGCCATGCTATGGTGTTGGCTCACATACAAAAAGAAAAGAGAAGGATTGGCAGTGGATGTTAGCTCAGGGTGAGTCTTCCTCAGTAAAAGGGGAAAAAAAGGGAGAAATTGACAGCAACACAATAATAGTAAGCGTTCTCAACACCCTACTTGCATCAATGGATAAATCACCCAGACAGAAAGTCAACAAGGAATCAGAGGCCTTAAATGAAACACTAGACCAATGGACTTACTAAATATATATGGACCATTCCATCCAAAACCAGCAGAATACACATTCTTCTCAAGTGCACATGGAACATTCTCAAAGCTTGACCATATGTTGAGAAACAAGGTAAGCCTCAATAAATTTAAAAAGATTGAAATCATATCGAGCATCTTTTCTGACCACAATGGTATGAAACTAGAAATCAACTATAAGAGAAAGGCTGGGAAAGTCACAGACATGTGGAGACTAAACAGCATGCTACTGAACAGCCATTGGGTCAATGAAGAAATCAAAGGAGAAATAAAAAAATACCTGGAGACAAATCAATATGAAAATACAACATGTCAACTCTTATGGGATGCAGCAAAAGCATTTTAGACTAAGATGGAAATTTATAATAATACAGGGCTACCTCAACAAAGAAGAAAAATCTCAAATAAGTTATCTTAAACAACACCTAACAGAACCAGAAAAAGAACAACAAACAAAGCCCAAAGTTAGCAGAAGGAGGAAGATAATAAAAATTAACACAGAAATAAAGGAAATAGAGACTTAAAAAAAGAGTACAAATGATCAATGAAACTGAGATCTGGTTCTTTGAAAAGATAGACAAAATTGACAAACCCTTAGCCAGACTAACTAAGAAAGAAAGAGAGAAGACTCAAATAAATAAAATTAAAACTGAAAAAGGAGAAACTACAATGAATACCACAGAAATCCAAAGGATTATAAGAGAATACTATGGAAAACTATATGCCAACAAATTGGGTAATCTAGAAGAAATGGATAAATTCTTAGACTCACACAACCTCCCAAAACCGAATCAAGAAGAAATAGAGAATCTGAATAGATCAATCACAAGTAAAGAGCTTGAAATAGTAATCAAAAATCTCCCCAAAACCAAAAGTCCAAGACCAGATGGGTTCTCTGGAGAATTCTAACAAACATTTAAAGAAGATTTAATACCTATAATTCTCAAAGCATTCCAGAAAATTGAAGACAGAACACTTCCTAACTCATTCTATGAGGCCAACATTACCCTGATACCAAAACCAGACAAGGACAACACAAAGAAGGGAGATTACAGGCCAATATTGCTGATGAAAATAGATGCAAAAATCCACAACAAAATATAGGCAAATTGAATACAGTAATACATTAAAAAGATCATACACCATGATCAAGTGGGATTCATACCAGGGACGCAAGGATGGTTCAACACTCGCAAATCAATCAATGTGACACACCACATTAACAAATGAGGAAAAAAAATCACATGATCATCTCAATAGATGTAGAGAAAGCATTTGACAAGATCCAACATCCATTTATGATAAAAAATACCTCTCAATAAAATGGGTGTAGAAGGAAAGCACCTCAACATAATAAGGGCCATATATGACAAACCCACAGCTGGCTTCATACTTAACAGTAAAACATTGAAAGCCATTCCTCGGAGAATAGGAACAAGAAAAGGGAGCTCACTCTCACCATTCCTACTCAACATAGTACTGGAGGTTTTGGACAGAGCGATTTTAGGCAAGAAAAAGAAATAAAACATTTCCAAATTGGAAAGGAAGATGTAAAACTCTCACTGTTTGTGGACATGATTCTATATGTGGAAAACCCTAGAAGAATCCACCAGAAAACTATTATAAATAATCAACAACTACAGCAAAGTTGTAAGGTACAAAATCAACTTACAAAAATTGATTGCATTTCTATACACCAACAATGAATTAGCAGAAACAGAAGTCAAGAATACAATCTCACTTACAATCACAATGAAAAGAATAAAATATCTAGGAATAATCTTAACCAAGGAGGTGAAAGACCTGTACACTGAAAGCTATGACATTACTGAAAGAAATCGAAGAAGACATAAATGGAAAGATATTCCATGCTCATGGATTGGAAGAATAAACATAGTTAGAATGTCCATACTACCTAAAGCAATCTACAGATTCAATGCAACCCCAATCAGAATCCCAATGACAGTCTTTAAGGAAATAGAACACAGAATCATAAAAGACCCCCAAATAGCCAAAGCAACTGTGAGAAAAAAGAATATAGCTGGAGGCATCACGGTTCCTGACTTCAAAATATAATACAAAGCTGTAGTAATCAAAACATCATGGCACTGGCACAAAAACAGATATAGAGATCAATGGAACAGAATTGAAAGCCCAGAAATAAAACCACACATCTTTGGATAGCTAATCTTCGACAAAGGAGCCAAGAACATACAATGGAGAAAGGAGAGTCTCTTCAATAAACGGTGTTGGGAAAACTGGGCAGCCACGTGCAAAAGAATGAAAGTAGACCATTGTCTTAGACCATACACAAAAATTTACTCCAAATAGATTAAAGACTTCAATGTAAGACGTGAAACCATGAAACTCCTAGAAGAAAATATAGGCCGTACACTCTTTGACATTGGTCTTAGCAGCATCTTGTCGAATACCTCGTCTACACAGGCAAGGGGAACAAAAGAAAAAATAAACAAATGGGACTACATCAGACTAAAAAGATTCTGCAAGACAAAGGAAAGCAGGAACAAAATGAAAAGACAACCCACCAACTAGGAGAAAATATTTGAAAATCATATATCTGACATATAAAATCATATATCTCCATAGTATATGAGGAACTCACACAACTTAACAACAGAAAAACAAAGAACTTGATCAAAAAATGGGCACAGGATCTGAAGAGACATTTTTCCAAAGAAGATATACAGATGGCCAACAGGCACATGAAAAGATGTTCGACATCACTAATTATTAGAGAAATGCAAATCAAAACTCCAATGAGATATTACCTTACACCTGTCAGAGTGGCTATGATTAACAACACAAAAAATAACAAATTTTGAAGAGATTATGGAGAAAAGGGAACCCTGTATACTGCTGGTGGGAATGCAAACCGGTGTAGCTACTATGGAAAACAGTATGGAGATTTCTCGAAAAATTGAAAATAGAACTACCATATGATCCAGCTATCCCACTACTGGGTATTTATCCAAAGAACATGAAATCAATAATTCAAAGAGACTTATGCACCCCTACATTCATTGCAGCATTATTCACGCTAGCCAAGATGTGGAAGCAACCCAAGTGCCCACTGACTGATGAATGGATAAAGAAGATGTGGTATATATACACAATGGAATACTACTCAACCGTAAGAAAAAGACAAAACCATCCCATTTGCAACAACATGGATGGACCTTGAGGGCATTATGTTAACAGAAATAAGCCAGTCAAAGAAAGACGAATACCATAAGATTTCACTCATATGTGGAAAATAAGCAAATACATGGACAAAGAGAACAGATTAGTGGTTACCAGAAGGGAAGGGGGTTCCGGGGTTGTTGAAAGAGGTAAAGGGGCACATGTGTATGGTGTTGGGTAAAACCTAGACTATTGGTGGTGAGCCCGACGCAGTCGATACAGAAACTGAAACATAATCATGTACACCTGAAATTACACAATGCTATAAACCAATATGACCTCAATAAAATAATTTTTAAAAAAAGGACAGTGACAAATTACATTGTCTAGGTATAGATTTTCAAATGCTAAAATTGTACAGCATTATACAATTCTTAATAAACTTAAAAAGCAATATAATAAAATTATGTATTACTCTATCTTCTAGTTCTTATAAACTTATTTTTTGCTTGCTTTTTTATTTTAAAAAAAAAGAGATCATAGGGCTGGGTCTGAAACCACTGTTTTATGCTCTGACCCTCATCTTTGCCTGGCCTTCACCCGTCTGGTCTGTTTTTCAACTGTAGCCACCCGGGGTCTGACTGTCACTCCTCTGAAGGGAGTAATATTCTGAGGGAGAACTCCTGGGGATCTAATGCCTTCAATTTGATTTAGAACATAAAATTTTTTTCTGTTTTTTAAAAATATAAACTCTTATCAGAAGTATACTCTCCTCTACATATCATGACTGTGAAATCTATAACCAACTTTGTGCTGACTTTGGATGCTGTAATCTTGGAATGAGAAGTAATCTCTCCCAGTCTGGTGTTTGTGGATAGACCAGGAGTATGGGCTCCCCTTGGTCGCTTTTGTGACCCCTGGGCAGAGAGATTCTCCTTTGGGTTTTAAGCTGAGGAGGTCAAGTGGATCTGCCCTGCCCCTTGCAAGATTTCTGTATTTGCCACACATTTTCCCAGTGTAGCATCGTGGGAACCGGGAGAAATCTCAGCACCTCTGACACCAGGGAGGATAATGGAGCCCTTGATCATTTGAAGAAGTCTGTAGATTGTCTCTTGCCAAAATTACCTCGTGAAAGGCCACCCCCTAGAACACACTGCTCTCTCAGCCCTCTTAATGCTGCCCCTTTTGACCTTTGGCCTCACAGCCCTGTGGCAGAGTGCCACCACTTGTCCATTTCCACCCCTAACCCTGCTGTGCTGTTGGGAGTCGTGATCCCCAAATGGAGGCAGAAAGACAGGCCTGACGTGGAGGAAGAATGGGGCAGGTGAAAGCCCAGCCCACGTCAAGAGACCCTCCTTGCTGGGTGGCTCCACATCCTACGTCCAGGCACTTCCAGGAGTGGATGGTGAAACCCACTTCCTACCTTTTACTGGCCTGGCTCTGCTTTCTGTTTCAGAATCGAAGCATGATGAGCAGTTATAACGTCTCAATTCCACTTATGCACAGTGTCTTTCCTGAAGGTGGCACGTCATGAATTTATATGCCCAGTTTGCAACTGACACTTCTTTGAGTGTGTTCAAGGATGATACATTTGTTTGTTCACTCACTTACACAACAAAGATTCATCGAGAGTCTGTTCTATGCCAAGTCCCTTTGAATCTCTGGAGATGCTGTGTTGAGTAAAATCATTGTCTCTTCCCTTGCATCTTTAAAAAGTAAACTAATAAATAAAGTAAATAATTAAAACTGTGACAAATGACAGGAGGGAAAATGTAGGAAGCCATGAAAGAAAACAACAGGGGAACTTACAGTGGGCAATTGGAACAGGTGTCTCTGAAGATGTTTAAACTGAGATCTAGAGATTGACAAGTGTCCAGACAGGCAAGGACTTGAGGAGAGCAGACAGAGGAAACAGAAGGTACAAAAGACTTGAGGTGGGAAAGCGCTTGATGTGTCTGATCTCAAGGGGGAACAGTGGGCCTGGAGGATGGTTTATCTGAGAGAAAAGTGACATCAGGTGAGATCAGAAAGGTAGGCGTGGGTCAGATCATGTAAAGCCTGTGGAATAATTTTAAAACTTTTCCACACAAATTCTTTGATACTCATCCCCTCAAAAGGTGAATCCTAACTCCCCTCCCCCTAGAGCAGTCTATACTTCATGACTAGAATGTGGTAGAAGTGATGGTGTGTGATGTTCAAAATTAGGACAGAAAAACACACTGTGACTTCCTCCTTGCTCTCTCTTGGGTCACTCTCTCTGGCAGACGCCAGCTACTATATTGTGAAGACACTCCAGCAGCTGTATGAAGAGGTCCATATGGCTGAGATCTTCCACCAGCTGCCATGTAAGTACGCCATTTTGGAGGCAGATTCTCCAGTCCCAGTCAAGGCCCAGCTAACATCTTGACTGCAACTTCATGAGGGACCCTGAGCTAAAAACTCCCGGCTAAGCCACTCCTGAACTCCCGACCCACAGAAATTGTGAGATAATAAATGTTTGTTGTCATAAACTACTAAGTTTCTGAGGTAGTTTGTTATGCAACAATTGATGACTGATACAGCTTGGTAAACCGTGTTAAGGAACTTAAATTTTTGTAAGTGGAAAGAGGAGTCATTGAAGAGCTTTGAGCAGGGTAATTATGTAATCAGATGTATTCTTTTAAAAGGATCACTCTAGTTGCTGCATGAAGAACAGGTGGAGATGGCCAAAAGTAGAAGAGATGATGCTTCTGAGGCTGAATCAGTCAGAATGCATTTGGCTACAAGTGTCTGAAATTCCCAACCCAAAGTGACTTAAACAATAAGGACATTTATTGTCTCATCTTTCAAGAAACCCAGATGGTAGGGTGGCTCTCAGGGTAGTTAATTCAGTGGCTCATTAGTATCATCAGGACCCTAACTCTTTTTGCCCCTGTTGTGCCTGTCTTGGAGTATTGGCTTTGTTCCAAGGCTATCTTTTCTCATGGCGACCAGATGGCTCTCAGGACTCTAGATGTCATATCTAGAAATGACAAAGTCCAGTTGAAGCAAAGCCCATCTCTTTCTAAGTGCCTCTTCTTAGGAGTCAGGGAACCTTTCCCAGAAGCTCTCAGTAGGTTTCCTCTCACATACCATTGATCAGAATTGCATCACATGCTAACAGCTAATTGAGCATGGCAAGGGGAAAGGACCACCATGATTGGCCCGGGCTGGACATGGTGGTGGCCTAGAGTAGGATTGTGGCAGTAAGGTGGAAAGAAATAGATGTATTTGAGATACGTTTTGCAGAAACCAGAGAAATAAAAGAATCGTGCATGGCCTTAGGTTTTTCATATGAGCAACTAGGGGTATAGAAGTACCATTTTCTAAGATGAGAAGCCTGGTAGAGGCAGCTTTGTGCAATGGGGGACATAAAGAGCTTGCTATTTCTATGGGCAGGAATCATCAGACCCACTTTGCTGACTGTCAGCATGTACCTGAGGGGTACAGTACCTTTCCTTCAAAGACGGATTCACCAGTGATAAATGTCTAGCACCGTATCAGGCTGGATAGGGCCTGATTCAATGAAGGTCACAAAGGCTGCAGTGATCTCTTTTTACTAGTAAGGCTTGCTTTAATGATCATTGTTAAAGACATTAATTGATACTGTAAATTGGAGCCTGGGTTTCAACGGGGGTCCTCGGATCATTTTCTCTGCAGTGGACACTTTCATTAGCTCTCTTGGCAGCCAGATGCATTACT
This sequence comes from Equus quagga, assembly GCF_021613505.1. Classification (NCBI taxonomy): domain Eukaryota; kingdom Metazoa; phylum Chordata; class Mammalia; order Perissodactyla; family Equidae; genus Equus; species Equus quagga. The sequence continues at coordinate 173,571,497 of NC_060268.1, read as the reverse complement.
TTCCAACTTTCATGAATAATAAGGACATGAACATTTGCCTCTAGGTTATACTTTCTATTTTTAAAGCTCTTTGCCATATTAATGGATCGATCCATAAATGGATAAGAGCTATGTAAAAGAAACATCCTCATCACATCTTCATATCATTTATCATTTTCAGTGTAGTTAGACCAAAACTCTGTGTGACAACCTAGCTTGACAAACATTTATTGAATATCTGTTGTGTTCTAGGCACTGTCCTAGGTGCTGAGAGGACAAGTATGATAGTAGGTCAACAATATTTGTTGACCGTTGAATGAATAGGCTTAGATGTACTCAGCCAGGGAAGTGGTGAAAGGCCTACGATCCATGAAAAATGGCATTTTTCCTCTCTGGAAGAGCTTCCTCTTTCTAGAAATGATGGCAAAAAAAATCATCTTGGCACTTGAGTTCTGGGATTTTAAAAGAAAACTGCCAGAGCTGGGATCTGATTAGATCTTACTGGGTGCCAGTCTTGCTTCTATGTAGGGTTGAAACATGGTGACCACAAAGGTGCAAAACCTTTACGTCAATTTGAGATTTGGGGTCCTAAGAAGGAGTTCCAAAAGCCTGAACATAAATTACAGTGACATTGGATTTGCTTGGCTGGAGGTTTCATCTTAAGTCTGCAGATCAACCGAATAAACTCTACCAATCTTAATTTTTTTAATTTAATTTAATTTTCCTTAATTTATTTCTTATTATCTGAAATGAACTTGTTTAGTTGTTTTTGCATTTATTATCTGAATCCTACTGAGACACTAGCACTTAGAACAGTGCCTGGCACAGACAATGAACTTAACAAATATTTATTGTGTCAATGGATGAAATCCTCTTTCTGCTTGAAATTTTTCTGGTTACTTAGCTCTCCTTCCCCTGGGATTCCAGTTGCCCTAAACATTATGTAGTAAATTCTTCCTATTTAGGACTTACCTATTTAAAACCAGCAATTTAAATTCATACCAGAGTGTAAGATAATCAAGGCCAGGCACCAAGTCTGTTACTTCTAAAGCCAGCCTCCTAAGCTCAGTAAAAGGGAGTCCATGAGACACTGACTGGTCAACTGCTCCAGGTTTGAGGCGGGGAGAAATTCAGGGAAAGCCCTTCCTCTGCCCATCAAGTCCCTAGGAACAGCAAAGAGCTGCTGCTCGTGAGGAGAAATGTAAGTCTAGTTTCCAAAATAAAACTCATCAGCTTCAGGAGGCTGATCACTTCTAGGCAGTGATACTGAGTTCTACAGCTACGTGGCTTTGCGTGCGATTGAGTGGTGTCCTGAAATTGTCAGTTGTGTATGTGGCTTGGAACTGAAATTTGCTGCCAGTTCACACCCTCAGGAAACGTATAATGGAGTTAGGTTTGTGTATTTTTAAGAAAAACCAACAACCAAAAAAGATGTAGAAAACGCTAAGTTATAACGTGTGCTCTCCACCCATTAAGGACGAGAACAGACACTGATGGCAGAGAAATTGCAGGGTGGACACAGTTGGAGGCAGGAAGTAAAGACAGATTTTATCAGAAGAATTCTGGTTGCTTTGCCCGTGGAGTTATGTGAAAAGAATTGGGATAAATGTGATCAAAATTAAGAAGATATTTTTGTTACTAAATATCTTTGGGGCTGTTGGGCTCTCTCTTTCTGCGTTCAATGAAGACAGAGCTTACATTGTCTCCTAAGAGGCATTAAGTTCAGCAGTATTTGCCATTGATGAGTGGTCCATAATGCAGAGTGGTTTCCAATAGCTGGATTGTCAGCAAACTGGAAAGGTCAAAATGTGGTTTTGGGGTCTCATGGATCTCAGTCTCTAGAGAGATGCCCTTTGGAGTGAGAGCAGGGATGGATGGATGATTACAGTAGCTCTGACTATCTCAGGAGAGCTAACTGACTTTTTGAGGAGCTCAGAAAACTCAAAATGGCTTCTGAGATGCCTTAAAAAGTTTTGAACTAATTTATGACTTTCAGAAAAGTTGTAAAAATAGTCCAGTGAGTTTCAATATATCCCTCACCTAGTTTCTCCTAACATTAGTATATTATACAACTATAGTATAATTATCAGAACCAGGAAATTAACATTGATTCTATACTATTAACTAAAGACTTCATCTGAACTCCCTTGAGTTTTCCTCTAATGCCCAGGGTCTCACACTGCATTTCCTTGTTATTTCTCCGTCTCCTCCAAGCTGTAACAGTTTCTCAGTTTTTTCTTGTCTTCACAGCCTTGACACTTGAAGACTACTCATCACCTATTTTGTAGATTATCCCTCAGTTTGGGCTTGTGTGATGTTTTCTCATGATTAGAATGAGGTTATACATATTTGGTGAGAATCCCACAGACGTCACGTTGTATCCTTCTCGGGGCATCCCATCACAGGGTTCCTGATGCTGATATATCTCTGGGGATGTTTACCTTGATCGCTTGGTTAAGGTGGTGTCTGCCGGTTTTCTTCACTATCTGTTCCTTTGTAGTTAATGTATGTCTTGGGGAAGATACCATGAGACTAAGCAAATTCTGTTTCTCCTCTTTCATCCTCTAATTTTAGCATCCATAAGTGTCTCTTTTCTGTAACAATTATTACTATGGAGTTTGCCTATTAATGCCATGAAGTTTTCTATTTCCCTTTGTCCTTCTACATTTAGTAATTGAAATTTTATTCTAAGGAAGAGCAGTCTTTTCTCCTCTCATTCATTAGTTAATATACTAATTAATATAAATGTCAGTATGGACTTGGGCTATTTATTCTATTCAGAGTGTTATAATCCAGTGCTATTGTTATTTATTTGGAGGCTCACATTGTTCCAGCTCAGGCCATTAGGAGTTCCGCTGGTTTGGCTCTTCTGTTCCATCAACAAGCCTTATCATTTTTTGAGCACTCCCTTATTTTCTGGCACCACAAGATGTTCCTGGCTCATACTGTACTTTCCCTGCCCCAGCTCTGTAGTCGCTATGTGACGTTTAAATGGGAGTATCTGTGGGTCACCAAGTCACCGTTTTAGCCTTGAATTCAGGTCCAGTTTATTTAGAAATCAACGAATAACTAGGAGACTCAGTGACCTATCATATGGTACCTGAAATCTGTCAAGGTGATATTAATAATGCACGCTAAAACTTGAGCCTGGTCATGAAGACTGGAGATCTGCTTCACCACATGGGCGAAGGAGAGAGCTTGCAGCACAGGAAGACCTGGTGTAGGGGCATCTCTACCACCTGCTGTCTGTGTGTCCTCACACACGTCACACTGCCACTCCACAGAGGGACCATGTCTGACTGAGCGGACTCCTCACAGACTTCCTGCAGGGATCAAATGAGCCGTGCACAGAAATGCTTTATAAATTGTAAAGCGTGAGGTGTTAGTGTTATTGCTTCTATAAACACTTATTCACCAGACCGTGGTGGAGTTAGAATGGACCTGAAAGATCAAGTCCAACACCTGCGTCTTCCAGGGAGAGAAGCAGAGTTGCAGACAAGTTAAGTGATTTGTCCAAGGATCCATGGGGTAGAACTGAATCCAGAAGGAAGGTCTTCTAACTGTTTGTCGTGTGTTCTCTCCATGACAACATGTACGATTTAAGTAATTTTTTTCATCACCAAACATGGCAGGAGCTACCATGATTTTTTATTTTGTTTATTTATTTATTTTTGTTGAGGAAGATTGGCCCTGAGCCAAATCTGTGGCAATCTTTCTCCATTTTGCATGTGGGTCGCCACCACAGCATGGTTGACAAATGGTGTGTGTCTGCACCCAGGATCTGAACCCACAAACCCAGGCCACTGAAGTGCAACATTCCAAGCTCAAACACTGTGCCTTGGGGCCAGCCCCTAGTTTTTATTTTTAATACCTCCTCCTAAAATAGAATTCAGGTAGACTAAGGAAACAAATTGCCAGTCTTACCTTTGGAAATGTTGTTACTGTAAATTTTTCCTGTATTCATTTTCACTCATTTACTTGGCTCTCTAATTAGGGCAGGGCTAATTCATTTCTGTGAGAAACAGCACAAGGAGAAGTATCTCTATTCTCAGAAAACTACCATCTGAACCTGGTCCTGGGCGGTGATTCCAATTCTGCTGCTGAAGGGGACTCCTACACACTCTGGCAATGACTAACTGATGCCAGACATCTGGATACTTAGAAACGTGTAGATGATTGCCTACGTGTTTTCTCTGGTTTTATTCCAGATGTTTGGAATCATGGAGACGAAGTCTCTGTGTCTAGAATATCAGGAAGAAAATGTTTTAAATCATATGTATTCTTGTAGTATCTCAGAAAAGGGCTTTTTCTTTTTTTCTTTCCTGAAATATTTGTTGAGAAGGAGCTTGGAACTTCAGAAATGTATGCTTCTTAGGATCTCAACTCTCAAAAATCTCCTGTTAAAACCAGCGGTGGACAGCTGCTGTAATTTGGTGTCCAGCCCTCTTTCCACTGGGCAATTGCTTTCTCATCCCACGTAGTCTGGGCAATTATTTGTTGTGATGCCCGGACTGCTCTCTGGCTGTGGATATGGATGTATGAACAGATCTTGCTAATCTTGGCGTCCCTTCTCTGTCCATGGTAATTGTGCAGGACTGATCGTAATATTTGTATTTCTGGATCCAACTATACCTGAGCCAGACGCCAGGACTTCATAGTGAAGTGAAGCAATAAATCCCTCCTTTTCTTGAACTAGCTGAGTTGAGTTTCTGTCTCTTGCAACCACAAGAGTCCAGACTAATTCCAGGTCCTTGTCTCAGGGACTCTCCATGTTACCTGCCCATTGTAGACAATCAATAAACACATGGTGAATAAGTGAGTACATCAGGGATAAATATAGTATGGTTTTGTTCAGTCCAAGTATGTGAGTCTGTAGTTTCAACCTCTTTTTTCAATGGTCATTTATCTGGGTACAAGAGAAAAATGGGGGATGGAACAGTTTATTTTTGAATTATCAGTGAGCAGCGACATAACTCAAAGAAGAAGAAAGACAACGAAGGTATCTGAATAATTCACAAACTGGATAATTAGCCTGAATGGTTAGCATTACCAGAAATTCCACTGCTCAGGATCCCTTTGTTCAGCCAATAGTTACAATCTGTCTCATTTCATTACATCAGATTTTTAATGAGAAGGGAAGGAGAAAAAAAAGGCGCTCATTTGTTAGAGCTCTAGTATGTGCCAGACACCAGGCTGGGCAGCAGGGCCGCTTCATGGGCACGACCTGTGCAGTCCCGCCCGGCCCCATGCTTAGAAAGGCCCCATGCTTGGTTTAATGCCATACTGTTGCCAACTTGAAGTTCTGAAGAATTTTTGAACCAGGGGTCCCGCAGTATCACTTTTCACTGGGGCTTGCAAATTCTGTAGCCAGTTCCGCTGGACAGTTTGTATGTTTTCTCTCTATTAACCCTCATATCAGCCTAAGGACATTGTGTCATTTCCCCAATCTTCCCAGAAGGAGGACCCGGATAAATGACTGGCCCAAGGTGACACTGCAGAGCCGGGATTTGGATTCATGTCTGGCAGGAGAGCCTCTGAGCTTTCCTCAGCCTCCTCTGCTCACACACAGGTAATAAGAGGGGGTCCTGCACTCAAGGGGCCTACATCTAATCTTAGGTAGAAGACATGGAAAACACGAGGCCAAGGGAATTTGAGGATTCTCCAAACACTGTAGGTATAATTGGACTAGAAGCTTCTCAAGTTCTTTTTATTCGTTCATCCTCCCAGTATCTTTTGAAGCCCTAATACTGGTCAAGCACTTCATGTGAATTTATTCGTTCCACAGCAGGTATCCATTTAGCTCCTGCTCAATGCCAAGCCCTGTTTAAGGTTCTCAGAATAGGACAATGAGTAAAGTAGGCAGAATCCCAGCTTTCAGAGAAGTCATACACACACACGTGTGTGTGTGTGTGTGTGTGTGTGTGAGGGTTGTGGGGGGGACAGAGGGAGCTGACAATAAATAAGTTAACAAACAAACTGTGTAATTCAGGATGTGACAATCACAGTGAAAGAAATATACAGGATATATGATCGACAGGGAATATCTCCAAGGAGTGGACATTTAAGCTGAAACCTGGAGAATCCAGCCACGGGGGAAACCAGTTTCAGCAACTTTCAGGCAGAAGCAGGAGTGAGGGAAAAGTCCGTGGGGCTACACACAGCTCTGCACGTAGCTTGCCCTGATCCTCACCAGAGCCCATTTTGCAGATGAGGAACCTGAGACATGGGGAAGCAAAGAAATTTGCCAGCATCACAGTTAGTGGGAGACTAAAGAATTAAATTCTGTTTCCAGAGCTGGTGCAATTGAGCTCTCTACTCTACCCTCCCTGGAACAATAAGCTGATGAAGGAATTTGTTTTAGATGGTGGCAGACACAAAACTCTGAATTGAGACCTCTCTGACCATATAAATATTTACTGCAAATTTGCATCATATTTTCCAGTCTTCTACTTTTTTTGTCCGCCAGGATGGTTTGTATCCCCAGGACCCATAGATCCCAGTGGGAGGTCGCAGTTTGCTTTGGGGGCAGGAGTGGGCATAGGGTAGAGTGCCTGTCAAGTAGACTACCTGCTCCATCTCACCTGAGCGCAGTGGCTCCGTACCTCGAACTTGGAGGTTCCAGTGCCCTGAGAGATGAGCATCTCAGCTCCACCAAAAATGGCCAAATGTCAGCCTGGAACCACATATAGCCAGTGAGAGGCTCACGACACCCAGCTCTGATGAAGGGGGTGGACCCATGGTCGCCTCAGATTTGAACCGCGTCCTTGGGAAGCCCTGCCCCACTCACTAAGTGGATTAGAAAGCTGAGCTGGATGGTGATAGGTGTGGAGCCTGTTTCCACATTTCGCCAAAAGAAAAAACCACTGCCAGAGTTCCATCTTGCTTGAGCTCCTGTAGAAGAAAGTAACCTTCGCATTCATTGCCTTTCCTGAAATTACTTCGGCTGGATTTTAAAACCAGTAACGACTAATAATAATAATAATTATTATGGATGTTTAAATATAAGACACATTCACTTAAATGGCGAATATTAACAATCATCACACAAGCTAATAAGATGATTTAGACCTTCAATATGTACTTGTGATTTAGCTAAATGCACTAAAATTTGCATTTGTGCTTGTCTCGGACCACTAATTTCAGTGTGCGATAGTTAATTATTGGGTCATGTCCTTGCTTTATTGCTTTTGGCTATAAGATATATTAAACAAAAGCGTGAGTAAAATGTGATTTTTAGAGTAAGTTGTAAAAATCTGCATATCACAAAGCTAGAGTGGATTTCTGGATGTAAAAATAGCTATTTTTGGTAGATTCATAAAATATTTGGTATTTTAAGTCACAATGATGAGTTAATGACAACAGCCCAAGGAACAGCCACGTCTGACTTTGATGTAGTGACAGTAGAGAAAGAAGCTCTAAAACTTGTTTGCATGATGATGTCTGGCAGTTTATCTTTTCTGCGCTTATTCTTGGGTGAATATTCATTTAAATGTCCTTTACAAAGTGTCAAATGTATCTGCAAATATGTGGTCCAGTTTGGATTTTCTAAAAATAGAAGAGGTGTCTGTGTGCAGGTAGATCCCCAGGTCGATTATGTTTTGTTGGGGTTGGATCAGTGACCTCTCTTTAGGAAGGAACATTTCTTGAAGTGGTACTGTAGACGGGGTCTGCTTAACACTTACAAGTCTGGTAGTGCGTGACAGCAGGGGGGATGTTAAGAAGTAATTTTAATAACGCACTTTGTTTTGCATTAGCAAATCATCTCCCACACACACCAAATACTTTTTGGGTTTTTTGAGGAAGATTAGCCCTGAGCTAACATCTGCTGCCAATCCTCCTCTTTTTGCTGAGGAAGACTGGCCCTGAGCTAACATCTGTGCCCATCTTCTTCTACTTTATATGTGGGATGCCTGCCACAGCATGGCTTGATAAGCAGTGTGGAGGTCTGTGCCTGGGATCCAAACCGGCCAACCCCGGGCCACCAAAGCAGAACGTGCAAACTGAACTGCTGTGCCACTGGGCTGGCCCCCCAAATCCATTATTATTATTATTATTATTATTATTATTATTAGATCTGCTTTGCGTGTGGGTGCCTGGTCCATGCTGAAGGGAGGTTATTCAAAACTCACCCCTTAGTGAAGGTATCCGGGCACCTGCTATCACTGTGAACTGGCCAATTTAGGAATGATGCCTCCAGGCAGGTGGCAACCTTATTTGCCCTCCCTCCCTATCTCATGTGGCTCCTTCTCTAGCCCTTACAACTTTTTCTTTACTGACCCTATGGATTTAGATGCTGCCCTACTTTTATTTTGCTCTGTGTTGATAATGTCACCGTGATCTTCCTGCAAATTACCACTACCCACTGAACCCAAGTTTCCAGTAATTACATATTGCTTGGCAGCAATTTTGGGCTCACACCAGACTTAACGCTGCCTGAGCAGTCTGCAGTGGTTCGGATTTGTGAGAAATGTCTGGTTGCTAGTTTCAACATGTGAGAAGAGGCTCGCCCCCACCCCAGAGCCTCTTCTGGGCCCCAATGTGGGTCATTGTTATGCTATCATAAACAATGGGAAATCTGAGAAAAGTGTCACTGTCTCATCTCTCAGCAGAGGGAGTGCACAGAAGTGCTCTGAAACAGGCTCCCTAGCAGAAACTGGAATGTTCTGCTGAGCTTGCCCAATTAGCCACTTCAGGAAGCAAATTGGCAATAACAACAAATTGGGTCAAAAATAATTTTCCTGCATATTCCCTATGTTTCTTTCCCGGAGAAATGGGGCGGGGGATGGGCAATAAAAAAATGAGGACTCTTTTCATGAGCACCTAGGAGCACACCTGCTCCCTAACTGCATGCGCCATGCAAAACGCTGTGCTCAGCAAGCTTGGTCACAGTTCCAGAATACCCACGGACTTCGTGCCTTTGTGGATTGTCCCAGTTCATTCTCTTCAGATAATCACACGCTGAAGCTGAACTATGCCCAGAGTGATTCTTTCCCACGGATTCTGCTGTTACTGGGAGAGCCCGGGTCAGCCGCGTGGCGTCAGATCAAGGTCATCCCGTGTGGTTGGCCTGCACGTGTTGATAGTACCCACATGCTTTCTGCTCCAAAGACAACAGTTTTCTCTGATTAGATCATGTTCCTTTTGCTTCACAAGTTAATGTGCAGGCGGGGACACGGTGGGGGAAGCAGCCCCCACTCCAGGCAATGTAGGGGTTTGTGTTTCTGGGTCAGCGGGTGATGTCTTCCCTTTGCCGTGCCTGGCAGGCAGCCTTCAGCGGAGGCTTCTTTAACACGGACATGTTTGGTAACTTGAGGAAAAGATGGAGCAATCAGTTATCTGCTTTGATATCGCTCAGCAAACCTCATACCCAGAGTGGCCATCTTGAATTGATTGCTCCGGCGACACAAGTCAGAAGCAAGCTCCGTGCCAATCCTGCCTGCCAGCAGATGGCTCCAAATGAGGTCATTGTTTTGACAGTTTCACAAAAGAACCCCAAACAGCCTGAATAAACCCTTACACATGTTGGATCATCCAGAACAGTTGTGAGATGAAAAATGAACTCAGACCAAAACTTTGGGAAACGTGAAACACCACTGAGGGTTTCTCTCTGACTCCCCACATGCAGGGAAACCCCGAGCAAGGCTGGAGAAGATTGGTCTGGTTCCCCTCCCAGTCCCTCCTCTGTCCTGGGTGTTGGAACTGCTTGGGTGGCAGTGATGATCTGATTAGGAGAAGACAATTATCTCCAACCTCAGTGATTGCAAGCTCCATTGAGAAGCATCTTGGCAGCCTGGATGCTGATATTCTTGGAACACTCTGTGTTTTTCATCACTTCCAAGAGTGTATGTGTATCAAGTCACATGACTCCAAAGTAACATTGGAAATTCATAGAATTACAGTGTCCGCTGGGACTACTTATCATTTGACTTGGGAAATTGGGCAGGCATATATCTTTCTGAGCTCTTTGCGAGGACGACCACTGTGTCTTGGCTTCCAGAGTGTGCATCCCTTGACAGCACGCGCAAGTCCTTAGCACTGATCCAGCTTAACCGAGTCCCTCAAGCTCATACATGAAGACATTTCCCTGTTTTAGATCTTTGTGCTCATCAGAACTGGGGGCAGAAGTGGTCACATTTTCCTCCTTCTTCTTGATGTGGTGGAAAGACTATTGTGTTGAAATATGTTTCTATCCTTAGGTTCTAATTCTGGATAATTACGAAGGCAAAAACCGGACTTGGGGTTTGTATTGGTTTCCTACAGCTGCTATAACGAGTACCACAAACTGGATGACTAACACACCAGAAATTTATTCTCTCACAGTTCAGGAGGCTGGAAGTCCACATTCAAGGTGTTGGCAAAGCTGGTTCCTTCCCGGGGGCTCTGAACGGAGGAAGAATCTGCTCCATGCCTCTCTTCTGGTGGCTGCCAGAAATGCATGGAGTTCCACTTGTGGCAGCATCACTCCAATCTCTGCCTTCCTCTTCACATGGCGTTTTCCCTGTATGCCTCTGTGTCCCAATTACCCTCTCTTATAGGGACACCAGTCATTGAATTAGGGCCACCCTACTCCAGTATGATCTCATCTTGACTAACCACATCCGCAAAGACCCTATTTCCAAATAAGTTGCATTCACAGGTACCGGGGTTAGGGCTTGAACATATTTTCTTGGAGGACACAATTCAACCCACCACAGGTCCATCCGCAGTGCCAGCCATCACTTGCCATCTGCCGGCCTTTGGCAGGTCATGGAATTTCTAGGCTCGAGTTTCCTCATCCACGGAATGAGAACACTGAACTAGGTGATCCCGATGTAGTGCTCCTAGTGCTTGTATGATCGGGTTTGGAGGCGTTATTGGATATGCCCTAGGGCACCTTTATCTGGGTAGGGATAAATAGCAACCCAGGAGGGACTCAAATCTTAGATGTGAATTTCACGTTCTTTCAATAGTTCACCCTCAAACTGGACAGTATTGGTGAAGTGAGTCTTAAACTGAGAACGATTAAAATGTTCGGTCTTCAGACCTATGCGTGGAATTTCATTCTAGGCATTCCTGACACAGTATTTCCCGAGCCAGCACACAAATGTTTTCATTTCCCACCTTGGCATGGTGGACTTAAAGAAAAACTCCACGACTTTAGAAAGACATGCTAGGCAGAAGAACACTGCCAGTTCTGGGGCACAGGACTTGGTCTTATTGGTGTGCCCAACGAGAAGTTGGAACTGAAGGTTCCTGACGAGGCTAATTAAAGCCTGGCAGTGCTGTCACTCCAGCTTCTCTGAAGCGATTCTCTGCTTTTCACCCTGTAGAGGGATGTTCATTTCATCACTTTAGCTTTCTTCTTATTCCTTTTCATAGCCCGGGACTGTGAAGCCCCATCTAAAATCTCTTAACTTGACTTCCTTTCATGCAATGAGTTTCCACCCCCATTCCCTCACCAACACATTATTTTTCATGGTATTTCATTTATTCCAGGAGCTGCTACTTGGGGTGCATATGAGCCAGGCCTGCTCGTGTGAGGCGAGAGCCACATGAGGATGACTACGACACAGACGCTTTCCTCAAGGAGCTTCCAATCCAAAGGTCAGAGGTCAGAGCACAGTATCTAAGTGCAAGGATGGAGATGCACCCAGGCAGTTGTGGGGGTGCAGGACACCAGCGCTTACCTGGCCAGGGGCCCAGGAAGACTTCCAGGAGGAGGAGAACAATTAAAGGGTAGGGGGGAGTCATCACTGGGTTTGTTAGGATGGGGTGAGGTCTTCGACCCAGAAGGGAAAATGAGCAAACAAGAGGTGGGTACAGGAAGTGGAGTATTGGAGTGTGGCGTGTTGTTGGAGAGCAGCTCCCATGCTCAGAATTCGCAGTTAATGAACGCAAGGGCAGCGGTTGAAATTTGTCTTCTTCCCATAGCACTTCCTACAGATTAAGCTTTGTCTTAGAATAATTGTAAAGAGGAGGCTAGACAAGGCCCCAGTCCTGGTGTGATTTATTCATAACTCTCTGGGTGTATAACGTGAAAGAGAAAATGCGTGCCGTGATTCATCCTTCTGGGTCTGAGGACGCTGAGTGAATTGCGTGGGTTTGCTTCTAGACATTATCACGGGGAGACTGGAGGGAGCAGGTCTACTGAGTGCCACCCTGGTGGCTGTGCTGACTGGAAATAGGGACAGGTTGTGGTTGGGAAAAACCTTATAATCCTCCACCAATTAAGGCTCTGCTCCAGGCCTTTGTCTGCTCAGCAAGCCTGTGGGGGTCAAGCCTGTCCTTGACCCCATCTCCCAGACAGTTAATCCCGTCTAGCAGACCTCCCCTCCCTTGAAGAAATCTGAGCCATTCTGCAAGGCTGTGCTCATCCAACGCACCCTCTGTGAATCTCTCTAAAACCCTCTAGGAGAAATTAACGAGCACACCCCATGATTGGTGTGCTCACTGTATTTTGTTCATAATAATAATAGTAACACCTTACCATTGACAAGGTTGGTCAAACTTTGTGCTTGACATAAGCGTAATGACTATGTACATTTTCTCATGCTAGCTGCCTGTAATGGCTGTGAACAAAAACCCGTCTGCAGGGAGCATCATTGCTGACGGCTTGAGTGGCTGTGCTGAGTCCACCACCACATTGATGTTGTTGCTTCTGGCCAGTTGCTGAGCTTGGCAGGGATACAGGCTGAGAAGTGTGGATCTCCTCTGATGGGCGACTTTGACTCCAGAGTGCCCATTGGCTCACCAAAGCTTTCATAGAACTGCACAACAGGCTAAGACTCTCCTGGCCCAACCCACCTCCTTCTTTCCCAGTCTCCTCCACGGGGACAGAGCTGCATCACGATCCAATGGCTCTGCCAGCTTCCTGTAGCTCCCTCCCAACCCCTACCCACACCCCTAGTAAATCTCTAGCACAACTAATACTATCTTGGTGTCTGCTTCTTAAAGACTCAAATAATATACCTTCCACCAACAACCCTACAAAGAGGGCATTTTTCTCCCCATTTCCCTGATGAGGAAGCTGAGGCTCAGAGGGGTGGCTCAGTTGCATTTTGAAACCCGGTCGTTCTGGCCCCAACATCTGCTCTCTCTACCCTGCCATGCGGCCTCACCCCTCCCTTGGCACTTGTTCCTTGTGGGGAGCTAGTCCTGGGTTTACCTGTTCCTCCATCAGACTGAATGCCTTGCACGGTCTTTGTTATCTTTGGAAGCCCAGTTGCTAGCTCAGTGACCTACATAGTAGGTGCTAAATAATTGCTTGCTGAAGGAATGCATCCAAGCGCCTATTCACTGAGGACTTTCTAACCCCCCCCTCTTCCAGGCAGTCTTGTTTTGCCCCCTCCCATCCCACAGTGACTGCTCTGTCTCCGACTCCCCCTCTTGCACTTGGATCCTCATTGTAACTGGGACTTCATTATCGTCTAATGGTCTGTGTGTTCTCTTTCTGGGTCTCCAAATAGAGTCATTCAGAGTCTATTCCTTAAAGACAAGGAAGGTGTCTGTCTGCTTCTTTAGCATCCCTACACACCCAGCAGTTGGGGACATCTAGTAAACATTTGAGAAATACTTTTTGATTGATTGCAATTAATTAAAATCAAGCTTTGTCACCCATTTCTCTCTGTCCCCCCCTCACCCTCACAGGGCCTATTGGGCTCCAGGGTCTTTTAGCTTTTGGGATTTGCTCTACTCTAGTGAATCTTTATGCTCTAGGACATGCATTCACAATGGGGGCAATATTATGCCAAAGAGGACAAAAACTAGTCCTTGGAGGATGAAAAAAAATCTTATTCTTTTAATATATTAAGCACAGATATACATTCATTACGTAAACAGATATACAGTATATCTGTGATATTAAAATTTCATGGGAAGTGATTAAGGAAAAAAGTCTTAAAAAGCTCCTTTGGGTGGGAGATTATGAAAAAAAAAACAGATTGAGAAACACAGTTAGGAATCAGACTGGGACCGTGTGCAGGGACCTTGTCGGTAGCTTATCTTAGTGGGAAAGCTTCAAGTTTCCGTCTATTAAGTATGATGTTATCTGTAGGTTTTTTGTAGATAGTCTCTATCAAGTCAAGAATATTCCCCTCTATTCCTAGTTTACTGAGAGTTTTTATTACGAATGTTTGCTGGATTTTGTTGAATGCTTTTTTTGGATCTATTGATATGATCATGTGATTTTTCTTCTTTAGTCTGTTGATGTGATAGGTTATATTAATTGATTTTTGAATGTTTAACCAGTCTTGCACATCTGGGATAAATCCCACTTGGTTGTGGTGTATAATTCTTTTCACACTTTTTTGGAGTTGATTTGCTAATATTTTGTTGAGGAGTTTTGCATCTATGTTCATGAGAGCTATTGATCTGTAGTTTTCTTCTCTTATAACGTCTTTGTCTGGTTTTGCTATCAGGGTAATGCTTACCTTATAGAATAAGTTATGAAGTTTTCCCTCTGCTTCTATCCTCTGAAAGACATTGTAGAGAATTGGTATAATTTCTTCCTTAAATGTTTGGTAAAATTTACCAGTGAATCCATCTGGGCCTGGTTCTGTTTTAGAAGGTTATTAATTATTGATTCAATTTCTTGAATAGATATAGGTCAATTCACATCATCTATTTATTTTTGTGTGAGTTTTGGCAGACCGTGTCTTTCAAGGAATTGGTCCATTTCATCTTGGTTATCAAATTTATGAGCATCGAATTGTTCACAGTGTTTATTTTAATTTCTGTGGGATCTATAGTGATGTCCCCTCTTTTGTTTCTGATATTAGTAATTTGTGTCCTCTTAGTTAGCCTGGCTAGAGGCTTTTTGATTTTATTGATATTTTCAACCAATCACCATTCTTTTACTCCCAATGACTACATTCATTTTATACCTAGTCAGCCTCATGTTTGTCTCATGGAAGGGTTCAAATTGGAGAGTCAGTCCAGATATTTAAAATCATTAACCTAATGATTTTATTCAGAGGAAGCATAGGAGTAAAGTTTTGGTGAAACATTGTCATGAAAAGAAATACTTTAGAGACATTACTCTGGTCTCAAATTGATTTTCTTTATAAGGAAGGAGCTGAGGGGGAGGGGCTAGGAGGTTCTTTTGAATTTCATTTCAACATTCAATTGGAACATTGAATTACATTTTAAAAGCAAGTGCATAGCTTTTCCTTGATTATGCTTTTGGGTGGGAGGGTGTGGCTTGCTGGGAGGGTATTGATGGAGATTATGGAAGAATATAAAGTACCCTCCCCTCTAGCTACCTCTTTGTACACCACTGCTCTTGGGAAGTTTCCTTATATATAAAAATAATTGTACTTAGGGGCCAGCTGGTGGTGTACTGGTTAAGTTTGCACGTTCCACTTCAGCGGCCCAGGGTTCATCAGTTCGGATCCCAGGTGCAGACCTACGCACTGCTTACCAAGCCATGCTGTGGCAGCATCCCACATACAAAATGGAGGAAGACTGGCCACAGATGTTAGCTTAGCTCAGCGGCAATCTTCCTCACCAAAAAAAAAAAAAAAAAAACAGTAATAAGAATTGTTCCTACTTCATTAGTGATGTTATTATTATCCCCATTTTACCAATGAAGAAAACTGAGGTTCAATAGTTTAAATGCAGTATAAACATTTAATAAGGACCAAAACCAGGATATTAACATTGGCCTATCTAGTTAAAAATTCCAAGCTTCTCTCACCATTTCCTGCAGACTCTACAAGAAGTCATGAAGTTTGAAGATGGCAGGGCTGTAATATAATTGATTTATTTAGGATTTTCTGCATCTACTCAAACTTATTTTCAGGCTGCAGCATCTTAATTAAGAGGCCTGGAACATCATGGCCCAGAATCCATTTGACTGAAGAGTCGAGTGGTGGAGGCCCAGCAGAAGAGCCCTAACTTATACATTTGCTTATTTACCCTGGCTTTCTTGGCACCTAAGCCTGGGCAATAGTTTAAGAATGGCAATAAACATAAGCATAAATAAGTAACATGCCCTTAATTATTGTTAACCATTTTTACTCACTCTCAGGATCCTCTAGGCTATCTTAGCTCCTAGGGGATGATTTTAATTATATATATTCAACTCAAGAGGCTGAAATGTCCTGGGAAATTTCTCTTTTCCCGTGCGTGTGTATGATGGGGAAGCCCACTACTGTTGGTGTTGGCGTGGGCCTCACCCCTACTGATCCTGAGTACGGCAACATCATTTGCAACTTAAAAAGTCAGCTTTCTAAATGAAACTATTTATTGATCACTCCTTCAAGTTCAAGGGGATGGTATGAAAAAGGCAGAGGAAGTAAAAGCATATTTGTTGAGCTTAAAGTTTAACCAAAGCTACAAGGCATGTTTGCTGGCCCTTCTCAGACTTCAGATCCTGAGCTCAGGACAGGATCCATTTTGTGCTAGGGTTCTCTATCAGTCTGGGCTGGTCAGGAAAATGGGATGAAACTAAGTATTCCAGGAATAAAGTGCTTTAAGCTGGGCATTAGGGCTTATACGAGTATTGGGAGAGCTGGTGTTGCAAAGATCAGAAAAGTTACTGCAGAAAACGCGGGAGGCTGCAGGCAGAGTGTTGGGGAAGTAGACACTGAAGACCTTAGCTTCTCAAAAGCTTCTCAGTAAACTGCTGTAGTTCTCAAGAATTTCTGGAGAAACTCCTGCCAACTGGCTTAGCCTGCAGTAGCAAAATGGGTGATTCACAAGCACTGGCTGAGAAGCAGCTGTAGCTCTCCCATCTGCTCACATGTCTCTGAAACGATCTCCAGGGAAAAATGTCTCTGCTCCTAGTCTACCAGGTGGGTCTCATTGGCTAACTCAAAATGCAACCACACAGGGAGCGGATTCTGGAAATTGTAGTTTCCCGATCCGTAGAAGGGTGTGGAGGGTGATACCATGTTGACAAACGGCCATTCGCTTCAGGTGGTCCTTAGTCGGGCTTTTATGCCATTATTCTTTTTAGCGTAATTATTACGGGCAAACCTGACTTACAGACAGCAGGTCTAGGAGCATCCCTTTCACATGTGATTTAGCTCCTCCAATGCCGTGATCTTTCCTAAAAATTCTCCTTGCCACTCTTTCTTCTTAATCGTGTCCCCAGGAGGCCCTCAACTTCTTGCCTTGGGTTTTGCTTATCTCTTAGCTGTGGGCTGATTCACTAAGTGGTTACCCGTCTTTTCTTCTGGGAGGATGACTGATGCCTTGTGGAGCACCTTGCACTGGTCACATAGTAGGCCCTCAGGAAAGGTAAGTTCCTTTCTTCCCTATAGCAGATATTTGGTGTTTTGTCCATCCATTATCCACTCACCCTTCTGTGAGTCATAGCCTCTCCAGTCACCTTGGGAACCACCCCTCTCCCGCTCCATATCCACGTGTCCATGTGGTTTGGATGAGCTGATCACTGTTTTGCTTTGTTTCTACCCACCCCTCCCCCTGCTTTGAGAGCGGGCATATCACTTGGATTTAGCCAATCAGTGTTTCCATCCTTCTCGTCCTCCTGATTGGCTGAGAGGTGGGCACATGACTCAAATTGGTACCAAGAGGGTCAAACCTGGAACGTGTGTGAGGACTGCGGGAAAGAGAAGCCCTTTCCTGGCTGGGGTGATTAAAGAGGTGAAATGCAAGCCTAGAGATGTTGGAGGTCTCTTTGTCTCTAAGAACCGAGAATCTGCCTGAAGTGAAGCCATCACAGAGAAGGCAGAGACCAGGGACGGAGAAAGAGTCCTGACAACTTTGTTGGGCCCCTAGATTCAGGTGAGTCTAAGCCTTCTGGTCATTCATGCCCCTGGTTAAACCCACATTCTTGACCCTCGACCCACAGAGATGCTGGAACCGAAAGTAAACTTCTGAGAATGGAAAACAGATTTCAGAACAAGAGTCATGCAACTTCAGGCTGTATCAGGAAAAGGGCAGAGGCGTATTTAAAAGTTGATTTAGACACAAAGCACCTGCCCCACGGATCGCTCATGCTCTCCCAAGCCTTCCCAGAACCTTCCCAGACTATGTCCCTAAAATCTTTAACCACCTCTTAGGCCTGCTTAAAAAAACTTGCTTTATCTCAAAGTTTCGAATTTAAGATAAGTAAAACATATCATAATCAATATTTTTGCTCTAATAATTAACAGTGTGAGAACACATCAGGAAATGACCCTACATCTACTAAGATAGTGTTGGGTATTCTCTCTGTTTAAATGGCTTTCATGTGCTTGAACACTACGAGTCCTTACTAATGTTTTGCACATTATTTCAAACAAAATGTATTTCAGTTACGGGAGCGCTATGGTGGGCTTGGTGATTTGACCTGCGAATATAATCATCGTGCATTATAGTGTTTTTGTTAAAGTTTTGATTTCAAATAACTGGCCTACAAATGAAATTTTAGAATACAGTCTTTGAGAATTACTTGCTTCTCTAGTTTAGCATTTGTTATCAGAGAGGACTTGATCTATACATGCTGTGTACGAAAGAATGCACGTTCAATGTTAAAAAAAAAACTATGCAGAAAAGTCAAAATGAGCATGCTTTTGAGCTGGTATAATAGAAGTTCAGTGTCCGGCTCAAGAGAGGTGACCCTCTGTGCTGGTCAGACTGCACAGAGAAGTGTGAGGTGTGGTCAATTGCATGGTCAAACCGCAATGAGGGGCTCAGCTACGGAACCAAATCCTACAGACGTCGATGAAGTGGAGCAGGCTGGAGGAGAGGATGCTATATTGGGTCATAGCAACCCTGACAGATAGTGACACGTGGGACACACGTGGTCATTCAGAGGGTGATGGATCCCCTCATTCTGTGTGGTTCTGGGGAATGAACAAAGCCAGTGAGTAGAAGGTAAAGGAAGACAGAGTGGAGAAGTCTGGGGATGGTCACAGTGGAGGGGCCACCAGGAGACTTGGCTGGCAGAGCAGGTGAGCGTTCTAGCTCTGGAGTTAGATGCCTTGGTTAGGATCCTCCTCAACCGACGTGTGACCTTGAGCAGATTCCTCATTCATAGATTAGAACAATGATAGTACCTACCACATAGGCATGGGTATGGGGTTAACTGAGATGAATGCCAAGTTTTCAAGCGAATGGCATATAGTAAGTGCAGGGACCACACCTAACACCTCGCCAGGCACAGCAGGCGCAGGTGCTCAGTTAGTTTGTTGACTGACCGACTGACTAAGTTAATAAATGAAATGAATGGCTCATTCCTAAGGTCTCATCCAATTGTGAGTCTGGTGTCGCATCAGAAATAGCACTTTCTTTCTCTTTGACGTACATTAATTCTATCTCTATGGGTTTTAAGAGAAATATATATAAAATATTTATATTAGATATAATTATAGTATACAATAATACACAATATATTATTATAATATATAAGTATATATACATATATACAAATATGTATACATATACATATATATACATATAATTTAAAAGTATAGGAAGTAAAAAAGCAGGAAAGAAAAGAAACACACAAGATCTCATCCACCAGAAATAACCACTACAATTTCCCTCACCTTTTTGTCGACGTATTTATTTACACAGTTGGATCACGCTATGTATAGACTTTGTATCCTGTGTAGTTTTTTTTGCCTCAACATTACATGATAGTTTGCTTTTGGAGATGCTCTTTAGCGTTTATCTATTCACTGACTATGGCAGTCCTGAGCAGTCACGGGACACCTACACTGTGTTCAGGTCTAGAAAGAGAGAGACCAACAGGAGACCGTTCTTGTCCATGTGCTAACACAGGTGCTAGACGTTGGGTTCATAACAGCAAATGATCGAATGTTAAACAATCAAAAACCCCTGTCTGTACCATTTTCATTGAAACTCTTGCCCCAAATGTGGGTTAGCAATAGTTAACATGTGTTTCTTTTACCCTTGGACTAGAAAATCTTCCCCCAAGAACCAGTTTCTTTGCCTTCAACAATGCTTGCCTCCCCCAGCCCGTTACCACCCGGATTGCTAGGAGCTGCCAACGCACACACTGAGCTACCAGACGCGTTCCCAGACAATGCTTAATTAAATCCTTTAATTATTAGCCACTCACCACATTTGCATCACTCCCTAGTGCTTAGCCCCAGAATCACTTGGGGGAACAGCCAGCCTCCTATCTGTCCAAATTACTGCCTCAATTAGGGTTTTATCAGATTCAGGAAAGTTGGAATTCTGAAAATATCTTTTTGAACTCACCAGACTTTAGCTTTGTACTAAGCAAGTCTTTACACCTTGAAAATGCCCTTTATTCAAATCAATAAGTTAAGCCTAGACTTCAGGTTGAACTCAAATACAGGATTAGCTTAACCAAACTCATTGATGAGAGGAGCATTATTAGAGCTTTATTTGCAGACCCAAACCTTGTGCCACCACGGAACCTCGTGTATTTTTTTGTGTTTGCCTAAGGTGGTGATTCAAGCTGCAAGGGCGGTTATAGAGGGAGAGAAGAATGGAAAAACCTGAACTGAGTTTCTGCTTGGTCACAGGTTAGCTGATGACCTGTCATTCCCCTTGTCTGGCTCTCCTACTCCCTATCGCTAGAATAGGCCTGCTGCCCAGCGATGGTGCAAGGATTCAGTGAGGCAATGAAGGAAAAGCACCTGTCTGGTGGAAAGAGCAAGAGGAAGGTAAGGGGTGAATTGGCAAGAAGTATGGAGGCCACAAGAGGTCAAGAAACTTCCACACACCTCTTGTAAGGGAAAGGAACAAGGCTGACCACGTGCCTTATTTTGTAACCTACCTTGAAAGCATATTTTATCCCAGGCAGGCCAGGATGGAGTTGGGAGGCAGGACTGGTGTAAAAATCTCCATTTTACAAATGAGGAAACATCCTCAAAGTGCCTAAGAGGACCGCATACCCCTCCCCAGCACTCATGCCCTCAGTAACATGTTGCAAAGCAAAAACAACGTAGGGCCTCTGTCCTCCTCCTTCCCCTGGGAAACCAGGAGGCTGACACTCGGAGCTGGGATGCCGTAGGGTTGGTCCTTCTGGAGGTGCCCTCGGTCCTCCCTCCTGAGGCCTCTGGTGTCACTGTGCACAGCAATGATGGCCACCTGGGGGCATCTGAGGATGTGGCAGGACAGGTGAGATAAATGCTATTTCACGGGAGCAGAGAAAGTGTTTGGCAACATTAAGTACAGTCACGGTGCTCAAAAATATTTTTTAAATAATGAATTTTCACTACGCATCTACGTCATTGGTTTTCCAGCCTCTGAAGCCTTCCCTGACAGCCATATCTGAAGTAGCAAACTCCCTCCCTCCCGCCCACTGACATCCGGGCACTCTCCCATACCTCCCCCCTCCACCCTCCTAACTGTTCCCCTCAGTGGCTGCTTCCATCTTAACGCAGAGACTTCCGGTTTGTGTGCTTCTGGTCTTACTTTTCCCCATCCCCTTCTCCAGAAGGCTCCACAAGGTTGGGCTTGGCCGTGTGCTGTGTTGGAGCCCAGCCCTAGCATAGCGCCCGGGGCCGGGCGGGTGCTCAGTAAATATTTGTTGAATAAATAAATGAGTGTGAGCACCTCCTAGAATCTTCTGAAGTTTGTAGCGGTGAAGTCTGCCTTAAAGACACTATATTTATACAAAAATACTTAATTGGGAATGATCCTTCTCTGGATAAGATGATATGGGAGCTTTTGCCCAGGCTTGTTATAATCCCTACTTAGAAAAATGGCTTGTTCATTTAATAGATGTATCCTGAGCACTGTTTATGTGCCAGGTATTGTGCTGGGCACTTGGGATTTTAAAAAAGTGAATGGGACGTGTCTCTGCTTCCAGACCAATGGGTGATACAGACTAGTAGGCAGATCATTAGAGTAGAATGTAAGATGATAGAGGTTGTTCAAGCTACTGAGGGTATCTGGGAAGGGAAGTAAATACTTTACCTGGAGGAGTTGGGGAAAGGGTTTTGGAGAAGGGACAAAGAGGAGGACTGAAGATATTCCAGGCAAAGGAAAGAATGTACAAAGGCAAGACATCATTAAAGGGCAAGACTGCTATGCATGGCTGTGCAGGTTGTGCACTGCACAACTCTGAGGCTATGTGTGTGTATGTGGGGTGGGGCGGGGGGGATTCATACTGTAGTCTATGTGCAAGGTGGTGTCCCTGTGAGAGGACAAGGCAAGTTCAGAGAACAGAGAGAAATACAGAGGAGCTGGAAGGTAGAGGGGATTTAAATGGAAAGGAGGGAAATGGTCACAGGGTATGATGGGAGATGGTGATGTCTGAATGTGAAGGGTTTGTAACCAAGGTAAAGAGGTTGAAGTTTCCTCTCTAGGCCAGTGAAGGCTGATGAGGCAAAAACCAAAGACAAGAAGGCTTAAAGGGGAGGAGGTGAGGGTAGAGCCCGGGGAGTGTTCCCAAGGTGAAGTCGCTTTTGTAGAGAGCTGGCAGCTTCAAACACAGGTAGGGGCACCTGTTGGGCAGGTGAGAGCTTTACAGGAGAACATTAAGGGCAGGACCTGTGGAGTTCCAGGCTGGGAACCAGGATTGATGGCTGGAGACAATATAGGGATTAGAGTAGAGAGGTGTCCTTGAAACCGAGTGGAAGAGTTTCAGAAAGTCACTCTGTGGACAGCAGCGCCAGATACTGCAGAACGATGAACTTGAATGAGGCCGGAGCGTGGACTAGGAATTGCCCATTTGCTATTTCCCTGGGGCCCTTTGGGGGAGTCAGATTGGGAGGAGCTGAAGAAGTGGAAACAGAAGCAAGGAGACGCCTCACAACTCAGGGTCTTCCTGGCTCACCTGGGGAGGACTCCTCACCAGCTTGAGCATGAAGCTCTCAAACTTTACTTTTTGTTTCTCTTTGAGCTTTGGGATTACTAGGGTGTGACTATATCAGCCGTAATTCATTTACTTGTATATTCGTTCCTTCAGAGAGTACGTCATTGTTTACTCTATGTAAGGCTAGTGAAGGCCACTGCAAAATGAGATAGGCCAGTCTGTTTGTGTGATTCTTACCTTCAGAGGGGACAGGCTGGGCAATCAATTACTACTTAACTGCACATGAACTTTTCGGAATGCGATGAGGGCTATGAAGACTGCAGGGTCGTGGAATTGGGAGTGAGGCTGTGATGTGAGACAGAGAATGACAGGTGTGGGTCTAGGTAGGCTGCTATGGGAAGGCCTCAGGGAGGAGATGGCGTCTGAGCTGAGATCCGAATAATGAGCAGGAGTTTGCTGTGCAAAGGTCCAGGGCAGAATATTTCGGGTGGAGGAAACTGGAAAAACCCTGAAGGCAGAAAGAAGGAACAGAAAAAATGGCCAGGGGCTAGAGCTGAGGGAGCCAGGAGGAATGTGGTATAAAATGAGGATGGAGGGTAGGATAAATGCCTTGTAGATACAGCCAAGGGGGCTGGATTTATTTTAAGTGTCATGGGAAGCAATTGGAGAATTTAAAGCAGAAATGGCAATTCTGCCTTGGGATTAGTATCTTTGTTTGCTAGTTTTCAAATTATAACAGATTTGTTGACTTATCAGTATTCTTCTCAATATTCTCTTTATGCCAGCTGAGGATGGGCCTTTTTCTTTTCCCCATTATAGCCACCCATTGGGCATCAGCTCCACGGCCTGCTCTGTTCTGGGTATGATGATGGGGATGAGGTGCTTACATGATCTACGTGTGGAGACAGGACCCGTTTCCCTCTTATGAGTGAATCTGAGACGAAGGAAAGCTGCAGAGTACAGGCCTGGAGGGGAGGACTTAGCGGAGACAGCAGGAAGTTCAGAGACCTACTATGGTTCAAGTTCTGGAGGGTCTTCTCCCCACCAATCAGGCCCCTGGAGGAGCAACCACGGAGTCATCCACAGCCTGAGGTCTGGAGCCCCTTGGCTTGTGGGTCACAGGAGCGAACTCCTTGCCGGGAGCTGGGCAGCCGCTCCCTGGGATCTTCAGTTGCCCTGGGAGGAGAACTCAAGCTTGAAACTTGGAGGCAGAGCTCTCAGGGCCCTGGGAGCTGCTCAGCCAGTTTTAGGATTGATGTCCTTGTCATCTCTTTTATTTTCCTTCCTCCAGTCTCTTTTCCCTCCTCGCTTTGCTCTCTCCTTCTTCTCCTTCCCTCTTCTTCTCTCTCGATTTCTTTGCCTCCTCTTCCTCACCAGAATGGCACAGAAAGCATTTCTTTGGTTTCTGCCATCTCCTGAATTCTCAGGCCCTCCTCCCATTTCCTTGAACCTTAGGCTCCTGGTCTTCCCTCTTCCCCCCCGTGCCTCCCATGGCTCTGGAATCTTCTATGCCCAAACAGTGGCCATCGAATCCCTGGGCCCACGGGCTCTTGACTCCTTCCTCTCCGGGAACCTTTGCCCCATTTCACTTCAAGAACCCCTTGCTGGGGTTGCGCCGTGGCCTCATCCCCAGCTCCCAACTGAAACTCTCAGCTCGGGAGGAGGACCACATTTTACATGCGGGGGAGGCTTGGGGGCAGTCATCTGGGTGGAAGGTGTAGCTGAGGGATTTGTCATAGCAAATGCAAATATAGATTTTTTTTCACCAAAAGTATAGTTTGTATACTTTACAAAAAGTATTAACTTTTACTTCTGTTGGTTGTTGATTTTGGAAGGGGGTGATGGAGATGATAGAGCTAAAGCTCCTCTCACCGTTCCTTGGTACCTTGTTGGCTTAAGCTCATTTATCCTCCCTTCTGATCACACCACTAACCATCTAGATCTTACGCTCCTGTTCTCACAGTTCTTGTTCTTTGATACCAAAACCTCTGGTCTCTTTAACCTCCATTTTTACCACTCTTTCATTTCCCTCCTTCCTTCCTTCCTTAAATGTTAGTGTTCCATCCTTGACATTCTTCTCTTCTCATTTGACATTTTTCTGCCTTATCTCGCCCCCTCCCATATCTTATTTGTGTATGAGTGACTCCCAATATCTTTAGCGCATCTCTCTCTCCTGAGTTTCAGGTCCCTTTAAACAATCGATTCTTGACACCTCCATCTGGATGTCCTACAGCCACTTCAAACCCAATAGAATATCAACCCCTCGCCTAAGCAGAATTCATTTCCCCTTTCAAGTCTTAACCTTCTCAGCAATTCCTTGCTTAGTGAGCTGTCAGTTACCCAACAGCCCAAGCCAGAAACCTGGGTTCTTCCTGACATCTCTCTTCTCTGAACTCCCCCTTGGTAACTAATCGGTTATCAATATCTATGATAATTCTGCAACCCCCACCCCCCCCATCTGCTATCTCTTCTCTCTGCCTTCTACTGAAAACACCCTGTCTCAGATCCTCATTCCTGGCCTGGACTATTGCAATGCCTCTGAAATGCTTTCTTGCCCGCATGTAATCCTTCTTCTGTGAGCTTCCAGAATTGCCTTTTTAAAACCAGCGTTCCTCTCTGGCCTCTCTCTGGTTAAGCTGCTACACTGGCTCCATCACCTTCGTTAGCACAGCCCTCCAGGCTTTCCATGGCCCCTGCCTCCCTCTCCAGTCACGTGGTTGGCCTCTCCACCTAGCATTCTGCACACACTCCTCCATTCTCACATTTCAGCCCCTTAACCATGTACGCTGCTCTAGGGCCCGCTGGGCCTTTGCACAGCTGCTTTCTCGTTTGGAATGTGCCTTCAGCAATACTTCTCTCAGAGTACCCCTTGCCTTCTCCCAGTGAGGAATCATCCTAAGTATCCTGAGAACGTGACCACGTCACCCCCACCTGGCCTGACTCCAGGTGTCTCTCTCCTAGACTAGGTTGCAGACACATCAAGAGCACAGATACTGCGCTAGTCACTGCTTTTGTGGGGCGTATTTCTGGCGGTCCATTCCATAAAAATGGAATGAATAAACGTGTCATTTTCTTGTTTGAAAGCCAGATTTGTAGATAAACTTGGGCAGGTGATGCCTCGTCTCTAGACCTCAGCCTCCTTATGGAAATTGAATTCAATCATCTCTGTCCTCTCTTCCAGCACTGACTATGTAAGAATTGATTCAATAGGATTCTGTATCCAAGATAAAGAAATATTTGGTCTACGTGCTTCCTTTTTTGCTTTTAAAGGTCTATAAGCTTAAGTTGGAGCTTAAATTTATATGTATTTAAGGTAAACACCATGGCAGCTGGTAGAAAAAGGCAAAACCTTGAAGTGGCAGTGGCCTGTATTTTAATTAAAGCATTATCACGTGACTCCATTCTTCTGAATCTTTTACTCTTAAATCATCATTTATGAAGAGATCTTGAAAATGGATATGGTTTTCACTTGAAAGACAGTGGCCGGGGAGGGGGATGAGCAAGTGGAAAAGAACGACTGTTCCAAACCGGGAAGCTCGCCCTGACTTTATTTTTGAAGATCCTCTCAGATTGCTGCCCCCTCTCCCCACCGACGGCCATGAGTCGGCAAAGACAGGGGCGGGGGTGTGGAAGGCTGGGGCAGGACGCCCTTGTGGCCCATTGATACCGCTCCCTGGAAGGTTAATACCAGGCTGAGCTTAATTTCCGCTCCAACCCACAACTGCACAAGCCTGGCAGCTCTACCCCACACCCTCCCTTCGTGGCATCATTGTTCCTATTTCCCAGGTGGGGAAAGACTGATGAGTCACTGGAGCGCTCCTGGCGATGATGGAGGGAGCGGGATCGCCTGGTGACAGGCCTGATAGCGAGGACTTATTCGTTGCTCGCGATCGACTCACAGCACCTTAAAATGATTAACTCGAGGAGTAGGTTGACACCATCCTGAAAAGTTCCAATGCTGAAAATCATCATCGTTCTCTTCACAGCTGGCCTTTGAGACACAGTTCGTGTTCCCAGTCCAGTTCTAGCCTCGCGGTTTCTTGGACCTTACTTACGGAATTTGTTCAGCGCATTGTGTACATCTTTGCAGCTGCTGACTTTAGCTTCTCATCACCTGTGGGTCCTGAGGCCTAACGCTGGGTTCCAGAAGCAGGGGTGCTAAATCAGACTGTCAGACACCCTGGACTTCAAAGGGAGACGTTCCAGGGGCAGCCCCAGGTTCATGAGGTGCTTGTTCCATAGGAAGCCCCAGCCTGTGTTACTGTTTGTGACCATGATTCTTCTCTCATTGAAATAATTTATTTTCTCTTTGTAACAAGTGAGTGACCTCAAAAAATTTTTAAAATCTTTACTTTCACATGGTGATATTCTGTTTTCTAAAGATTATTCAATAAATGATCATTTCGGATACTTACCAGGTACAACCGTGCAGCTTTTTGTAATCGAATCACGGTGGATTGTGCCCTTCTTCTTGGTGGACTCCAGTAACAGCTGTATCAGGGCTCCTGTCTGTCTGGGCACATCATGCAATTGAGGCAGGTGTGTAAAGATCCTCATTATATGAGGATACCTGCTTCTAGAAAAAGTAAACCCACTTAAAACCAAGACCAAAATTGCTATAATACCTAGTGAAAAAACAAGACATTAATAGCTGTGAAAGTAGGTTACTTTGTCTTAGAATAAGCAGAATATAGGCTATTGTGCAGCAATGTGCTGATTTCTTAGTATGAACAAAGAATTACTAGAATGTTGGGGCACTTGAGGCATAATTTTTTTTGACAAAATTATCTCATTCTATGAACACCCTTCCCTTCACATATGCTTTCACAGCACAGATCACAAAGAAGGTCATTTTGGCAAAAATCTAAGAGGCCCTTTCTATTTCCTCCCGAGACCTATTCATCCTTGGCTATTTATATCTCCAACATGACCATTGTGTCATCATTCTAGATGGTTTTCTTTTCTTTTCTTCAACTGTTACCTAGTCCTGTTCTACCATTTCCTTACCTATCAGTAATGATGGCTCTGATCTGAGCTGTTCTAATTTCGAATCATAATTTTAGCATTACATATAAATGATAATGCAATGATATATTTTTTCTAATTTTATAAATAGTCCGTTTTGTCAGTTCATGCATAAATATTTCTGTGTGCTTATAACTTTTCCCTACCCCACATCCTCATAACAGAGAGAAACTAAATACCCAATGTCTTTCCCACAAAAGGAATGAAACACCAGCGGTAGCGGCTTGGGCTACTTGTTAAACGAGTGGTCCAGAAGTTGGAGCTCTGGGTTTCAAGGAGGAGGTGTGACTGACTTCGCGTCACACGAGAGTCCTCGGAGCATTGTGCCATTCCTTATCTAGAATGGCCTCCTAATTCGCTGCAAGTCAGAGATGATGGGCCCATTTTACAGATAAGCCTCAGAAGGTAAAAGTGACTCACCCAAAGGCACATGCTGGTCAACATCGGGGCAACCGGGGCAACGTCTGGGACGCCAATGAGGTCGCTCAGTTTTAAGAGCACTGAGGGACCCTCGAAGGATGGAGGAAGCTTAGGTAAGCAGAGAAAAGGGTGGGATTCTAGGTGGGGTGAACCTAAGGTGCAAACAAGCTTGAGATGCATTGAATGGTGAAAAATTCAAACAGAATATGGAAAAGGAATTTTAAGCTTTATATGTCAAATGACTGGGCTTTTAGTATTTCACAGAAGAATCTGGCAAGCTTCTGCGACACTGCTTTCATCTTTACTTCCCCAACTGTGGTGAGTTCCATTGTCCCCAGCCCTTATCTCCTGCAACACGGGCTGGGCAAACTCCTGAAGTTAAATGGAAAATAGTCTTTTTATCCTGCAGCAACCAGCCTGTTAGATAGTATCTGGATAAGGCACCCAGGACCTGTCACAGTGCTTCGCACACAGCAAATGGATTTTGGCAATAAAAACCATCAATGTAGAAAGAACTTAGGAAAAAAAAATCTTTTGAATGGTTATTTTTCCCTGAGGTCTTAAAGGAAGAAAGAAAGTTTACTTAAAGGAGAATGCTTTTCCATAGACTCTGGTAGCTAGTAATTTGGGCCTGTAAAACAGTATTCCAATGACAACCTGCCCCAAACGTCTTGAAAATCACTTTTGACCCAGAGAACGGGCTCCAGGAAGCCACTGTTGATATATTTAAATGAATCCAGCTGGATTACTCTGATGTATTGATCCAGGGGATGTGGTAGGGAGTCTGGGGGACAATGCTTGAAGTCGATCCAATGCATTTTGAATAAAAGTTTATTTTATTGCCACTTTTATTAAAAGCCCTAAGCCCAAGCTGCTGTAGTGGGAACACACAGATGCCTTGGGGCAACTAGTTCTGCTCCTCCTGGTGCCTCCATCAGCGGGTTGAGCACAGGCCCTCCCCAGGTGCCAGCGACTCCTGTGTCCTTCCCTTTCGGGGACCTGGATTGGAAAAAACTGGGAGTAGCTCAAGATTGTAATCCTGTCCGTGAATATCCTGTAAAACTTTCTGGATTCTGGAAACCTCAGCAAAAGCCCACAGTCACCTCCTTTCTACTTGCCCTCAGAAGGCTGGAGAGGACCTTGTCTCCTCCCCGGCTTGGCCTTGCATTGTCTGACGACCGTCTCGCTGCTGGCCTCCAGCACTGCTGGCCCCAGCCCCAGGCTGCTCCCAGGGTCCCAGGGAAGGAGGCTGTGGCAGGTCAGTGCATGCTGTCCAGGCTTCCTGCAGGAGGCCTCGGCCGCAGCCCAGGCCAGGCAGCCCTGCTGAGCCCTCTGTTTACCGGCCTGGGTCAGGGACGGTGCCCAAGCTGAGTCCTGTCCCTGTGTGCCACATGGGCCTCTCTCAATGGCCGGGGCTTTTCTTCTCTGTGGATGGTGTCAGCCATCGGGAATGGCAGAGAGCACAAGGGCAAAACCTTGTCTTTCTCAATATGCCACCCCCCCCCCCCCCCAAAACAAACAATCCAACCCACTTTGGACAGACCACTGAGATGTGATGACTATAAGGGTTCTGGTGCTCGTGAGCCAAGAGCAAGTTGAGAAAAAGCAGAGCTGAGAGAGAGGCAAATAATTGACAAAGACAAAAATGGTCTTTGTGCAGCTGGAGGAAGCCAAGCGGGAAACCGTTGCCGATGAGTTGCCCGGAGCAGGAGCACCGCCCAGACCCATCTGTCCAAATCTTACATTCTGGATTAATCCTCAGCAAAGGAATGAGCCCCTGATGCCACTGGGGTCCGGAAGAATTTCTCAGGCATGATCCTTCAGAGATTCTCAGAAGCCCATGATTTAGTGTTTTCTGACATCCAGGCTCTAGTTTGAAGGGCTTTCTTTTGAAACACCCACTGTCACCAGGAGGATGGATGGTCTCAGGGAAAATGGAGAAAACTACTCTTAAAAATGCCTGTCGCAGTCCCCAAAGGCCACCCTCAAAACACAATGGAGTGTAAAATGTTCCACTCAAGCCTTGACTTGGCCACACAGGTAAATCAGAGCACCCCAAGTAAAACTCAGGTGACCTACTGCTGTGACTGAGTTCAATTAGACCCGTGGTCATTGATGTTGCCTTGTCTTAACAGAGAGATGCAATATACGTAAGAGCTACCCTTTTTTCTCAACCTTCCTTTATTGAATTTGGTGGCTGGAAATGAATTTTAAGAGGTTATGTTGTCTAAAGTCCTTTAGTCTAGGCAGAAGTCATTACTTTTTGGATAAACATTTATTGATTCCCCACTATGTGCCAAGAACTGTGCTAGATGCAAAAATGGTTGTTCTTCTCTTAGGACTGTATATTCTATTGAAGAAGACAGATACATAAATCATTTCAGTGTCATGTGATAAATGTTGTCATAGATCTATGGCCAGTCCAAGCAGATACCTATCTCCTTTCTTTTTCAAATTCCCTAGTCGAGGAGATTGCTAGCGTCTTCTTTGGGAATGCATACGAACATGGTAGCAGGCCCAGCGGGCTTCGTGGGTGCTGGACTCGTTCCTAGGTCTCCTGCCTGTGGTTGACAGGTTTACGTGTTGACATGGGCTCCTCACCAGGACATAGTAAATATATTCCAGCTCTCTTGACGTTTTACTTGTCACAGTGGACCAGAGGAGAAGATATGGATAGACTTCTTGAACTCACTCAACTCACAGCTTACCTGGGAGGATGAGGCAAAGCTAACTTGGTCATCCACTGTGTGATGCTTACAATGAAGACCCAAGGAGTTCTGCCTCCACTAGGCACAGTGCCCTGAACAGCTCAAGCGTTAGCTTTAGCTTTTTCTCAATATCTTGAAAAAGTACTTGAGTCCCTTTAATCTGTAAAAGAAACTGTTGGTGAAGGAAAAAACAAATTCCCTGGTTGCACTGATCTGCATGGAATTTCGTGGTCAGATTCGCTGCAGTTCATTTTTCTTCTCTTTCTGTCATTATGAAAGCAGCCCAGAGTGGAACCCTGCCTCGATACCAACCAACATCTCACCCTTGGCTGCAACAGGAAGGGCCAGGCACAGCCCCTCTAGGAGATGGATCTTAGGCAAAACCGGGAACTGCCACAAAGTACAGCCCATCCTGATTCCTGGCCACCTCTCCACGGGCACTTGCTGACGTTTCATAGTTGTGCTGGATTGGACCTGGAACAATTCAGCACCCTTTCTCTTCCCAACTTACGGAAGGTATTTATGGTATTGCAGTGTAGGGACTGGGAAAGCTCATCTAAGATCCTACAGACAGCCTCCACACGATAAGGGCCAAGGCATGTCCCAGGGAGCACTGGGCCATTCTCTTATCTCCTAGAGGATGCATCTGCAGTCACACCTTAGATGATCAAGAAAGATTCTGGATAGTACAGGTCACCACAATTTCCACTGCCCTGCCTGACCTTGAGTGGGGAGCATCTCCTGATTGCCATAAGCATGTTTTCCCCTTGCAACAATTTTATCAGAGCTTTATTTGATTGTTTCCCTACCAAAAAGCTAAATTTTATTTCTAAAGATACTGAAGATTATTGAGATTTCTGTGTGGAAATCTGAGACGCCTGCCTTAAGTGACACCAGCAAAACACTTGGCACTGGAGATTTGCAGCTTCCGCTAGGAGCAAATGAAAAGCTTGTCTCTGCTGTGAAAATTTCCTTTTTGGTGAATGGCCCGATTCATATGCAGAGTCAGAAGCTAGAATTCCAGGGGGGACGGTTCCATCTTAGATTTTAATTGATTCTTTTTTTTTTTTTTTCCTGCCTAGAGATGATTGACTGTGAAACTTTTTATATAAGGGAAATAACATGGTGCGTCTTTCTAATGCTCATTCCTAAGGGGATGTTAAAAGCACTGTCTAAGCATTTAAATACTATAGCACTTTATGGGGTAGAACACATTTTAGAGAATTAATTATTACCGAGGCTAATTAGATGTCATTGGGTCAGTTATAAAGCAAATTCAGAAGCTATCCTATTTACCAGGGAAACAAATCTTTGGCAAAATACTGTGTTTGGGGACAATGATTTGAAGGATGCTGCTGCCACTGCCCTGCCTAAATTTCACTGGGGCAATTACATTTTGGTATGTATTAAATATTGGGGTTCCATATAAGATTTAACTTTAAAAGAGGTGCTGCTTAAAATATTTAGTAAAACAGTTTTCTGTGAAGTATTGTTTTTATCCTTCCAAAATACTCGGATCACCTGGTTTCTCTTCTCAAGCATATATACTCTTTTTTTAAATATACAATTGAATACACTCCCACATAGTCTTACACTCTGTGTTATACCCAGCCGTCTTAGCCGGTTCATGTGGCTTGGGAAACATGACCCAGGTCATGTTGTGGGAGGATGAAGCACATGGTCCATGTAATTCGATCAGCAGGAAAGTGAGCTGTCTATACAGACTGGACAAGAAAAGGAAGAGGAAGAATTTCCCCTTACAAAGAGATCACCATCACCTGTTAGTTTTATTCACTGGTAAATTAGCAAGATAAGACTCTAAACAACCATATAATACCAAAGACTTTTGACCTTCTCAAAATTGTAACCTTTGGCAAGGCCTCACTTATTCCAGAGATGCAGCCATTTCTTTTTGAGAATTGTCTTCAGCATCTATGCTACTAAACTCATCCTTACTGGGAGCACTGCACAGCTCTCAGGTGATACATTGGATTTGGGGGGACCCAGCAGATACCATGAAGAGTCAAAGTGAGTGGATGAGGTGGTCATCAGCCTGGGTAAGGAAGGTTTAAGTAAAAATATATGGAGGCCAATTTTCCCCAGGTTCTGAATTAACTGGTTCAGAAGAACTTACACTGAAAAATGTAATTTGTTCTTTCAATCACTGCTTCTTGAACCTCTTCCCCAGGCAAATAATTTCTCCTCGGTTACTACCTCTTGCTGTTCTCCGATAAAGAACATTTTCCCCCTTTGCCAATGTTACCCATTACTTTAGAACAACTGTTTCATGTCAGTCACTCAAATGAAAACCTGACTATTACTTTAAGTGTCTCAAATCCTTCTTTAAGCTGCCATATTTAAAATTCAGGCTCCAGAAGTTCTGCTTGCATTCCATAGTATTTGGGAGGTTGACCACAGTCTGCAGTTTTTCTGGGCTATTTTTAGAGTGTAAGCTGTGCCAGCACGGTTATTTACATTGGTCAAATTAGCGGGCGACCTGCCAGCTGACCCCTTTCCTTTCAATATGCTGAAGGCACCTTCATTCTGTTGCTCCTAGGAAGGCCCAGGCTTCTTGGGGCCCACGTGCTGGATAACTGCAAAAGAATAACTATCTCCAACATCTGCTTACATAATCCATTCCTTTTCCTCAGAAAGAGCCACAAATACAAGCTGAATTTTTTCATCCTTTTTTTTTTTCCACGATAGTGATCATGTTGCCAGACTCCTGGGGCGCCAAGTAGATTCAGCTAACCAAAACACAGAACAAATTCTAGGAGACCAGTGAGATGTCAAATACAGCACCATTCCCTTTGTTTCCATAGAACGAGGTTCATATTAATGGTTTGCTTTAATTTTCTTGCTTGTAAAATATGCTGGCGAGACATGGGCCTACTTGAAATGCAGGGAGGAAGACAAGATTTCCAAACTCGTGGAATGAAATGAGATGGAGATTGTGAAAGCCGAATGCGCAGTGCAGTGAAATGGCTCTTCAGGGTTTTCTCGCTGACCAAGTGTTTTGAATATCAAACTGGGAACATTACCCAAAGTTTCAACACATTTCAGCGTATTATACACTACATGCCATTATTAGTCATTTCAGAACAGCTTGAAAAATTGCACAAAGTTCAGTGGATGACCCAGTCACGTTAGGGTAATAATATAGCTTAAAAATTCCTTCGTGCCTCCGTCTTTCATGGGAGAACCTTATTGCACTTTATAAATTTGACTTTGTTAATCCTCGCAGTTTCATTGCCTGGTTGACAAGTTTTCCAGTCTTTTAGATGTCCCTGTTTTTTTTCTTAGGTAAGTATGCGATATCAAGGCCTACATTTCAGAAAATGGATGCAGTCCTTGACTTTCGCCCATTCTAATATGATCATTAAGTAACCCTGGAGGAAAATGGAACACTTTGAACAGCGCTGTGAAGCAGATGTAGCTTCAGAAGTAA
This sequence comes from Equus quagga, assembly GCF_021613505.1. NCBI lineage: Eukaryota > Metazoa > Chordata > Mammalia > Perissodactyla > Equidae > Equus > Equus quagga. The sequence continues at coordinate 173,537,233 of NC_060268.1, read as the reverse complement.
CATTTAGAAATGTGCATTGGATATGACGTCTTTTCACATTTCAGAAATCACCAGCACAGTGGATTGTTTAAAATATATGAAGCGAGATTTAGCAGCTGGGGAACACTTGTTTATCTACTGCGTAGTGTTAAATCCCAATAAATGTTTTGAACAATGCACCAGTATGTAACATTACCAAGTAACTCTTGCTCTTAAATGAAACTCGTTAGATCTCATGGCACAGCTGAGTTTTGTCGTATCAAAAGATTATGGGCCACATGTTAATCCAGGATAACATAGAATCATATAATTGTTATAGCTGTATTTCAGAAGTTGTTAACTTTAGTATGCAACTTTATTTTATACACTAGGGTGAGGTATTCCGAAAGTCTGGAAGCAGGGCCAATCAGAGCCTCAGGTTCTGGGTTAGAACTACGTGCTTTGGTCAAATCATCCATTAAGAGAAAATAATCAGAAGGCTTGATTTGTATTTTGTAATCAAAACGACCTGTTTCGTTGGCCGGATGTCCGTTCTTCATCTGTTGGGTTGGCTTGTGATAAATCAGGCCTGGCATGGTGTCTGGACTGTAGCTCTACCACAGACCACAAAGGGCCTCAGAGATTGCTGATCTGACCCATTGTAATTTGGATGTGGGCCCTCATGTGGTGGTAAGAGTTTATCTTGCCAATTTTATCTTCCTTGGCTCTTACGTGAAAGTTACGAAAATCTCCCTCCCTGGGGCCTATTACATAATATGGGCACTACACCCCAAAAATTGGTTGAGAAAAAACCCCACAGTAATGTCAACAGCAGGTATGAAGCTCGAGTCACAAAATCTGGTGTGAGAGATACAGTTTCATTATTTTCCTTGTTCTCAGTTCATCTCTTTACCCTGGGTTTTGTCTAAAGAGGTGGGAGGAATCTGCTCTTGTGTCAAAGGAGTGCAGGTGGCCATATCCAGTCTTGGATGCCATCTCTCCACATTGGTACCTGTTTATGCCTTCCTCGCTTGGGCTGGCTCTTGGTCATCAATCAGCGTAGTCCTCTTCTCTTTTACCTGTTTTCCCACCTGCAAGTTCATCTCAGGTCCCGTGGCTCCCTTGGTTGCTTTCATACCTCAAAGGAATAATTCTGTGGCTCCAACAGCATTTGGGAAAGAGAAAATTTGTGATGCTAAGTTCCACATACTTAGAAATTCCATACTGCCACGTCTTTCCTTCTGGGATCACTCCCAAGAAATGGGTCATAGGTGTCCCCTGCTCTTGGGTCCCACAAACTCAACTGGGGATTGATTCCTTCCTAGGACTGGACTGTGGGGGTGGAGTAGGGAGGGAGTCGGGGTCTTTATCCCGAGCCCTTCTGATTATTACCCTCTTACCTGACTCCTCTGGCCTCCAGGAAGTCCTTTCCTATTCTTGGGGATATTGTACTCTTACTCCTGAGGTGTCCTCCTTAATCTTTTGTCCATATCATTAATCATCTTCCTGAAATTATCTGAGATTTTGGAGGTAAACGCAAATTGAGGCTGAGGGAAGGAAATTCTGAAGAAAGACATTGTTAAATTTTTGAAAGTTATTACACATTTATGGATCACTTATAAACCAGGCACTATGTCTACAGATAGTATTTTATCCCATTTTCGCAACCTTATAAAGTAGGCATCTTTAGCTTTTAAAATATATGTACATAGGAAGAAATCTAGGCTCAGAGAGGTTAAATAACTTGTCCAAAAACCAGTAAGCAGGAACAATGAGATATGAAGCAAACTTTCCTTACTCCAGAACCCAGACTCTATCTCCTAAAACAGTGGGATCCCTAGCAATTCTGATGTGACTGGTTGGGAGGCAGCCTGGGCATCAGGATTTTTTTTTTTAAGTTTCCCAAGAAATTCTGTTCAACCAGGATTGGGAAACATGGCCCTAAACTATGTGTCCACAAACACAAACGCTATTTCAGATCAATCTCACCTTGCTTGATGCCAACTTTGCAGATGGATCTTTGGTTTTCATTCCTTCCTGTCTCCGAAAGGCAAATGGGCTTCGGAAAAGAAACTAGCTAGAGGGAGCATATATGTCATTGGGATTTTGAGCCGCAGAAATGTATTCTTTCCTTCATACTTTTTGTGTGCCAAAATGATTCCCAAGTGTTCATAGGTTAAGGTGAACCTCTGGTCATCTTGGAATTCAATGGGAAAGAAAACCTTCAGAGAGAGTAAATATTTAGATTTGATTTCAGTTCTTCAAACAGAGAGTGGGGATGAGGAACAGCGCTCAAAGATGTCATTTGGAAAATTGGTTTGAAAAAAACTTTCTTTAGAACATTTGCTGAGGGGGTGGGGGAGTGCGAGGGCTATTGTTACTGCTTCCAATGAAACTCATAAATGATCTTCTTCCAAAAGGACTAATTTCACAGGAGGCTGGAGAAGTCAGTAAAGGCCTCAAATGGGTTGAACTTCTTTAGTTTTCACTTAAAGTCCATACTCAATTGTAGCCCTTGTTACAAGTTAAGCCGGGAAATGTCTCTGAGGAGAAATTCAAGCTTTACTTCCAGCTTGGACTGGTCATGAATGGTGATTATCTGACTGTAATTCAAATCATATGTGCTGCCCTTGTTTTTTGCCCTACTCAAGATTATTTTCCCCCTTTTAAATTGAGCAAAATAGTCCTTGGCTTAAGGCAGACCTGTTCACACAAAGACACGGAATGAGATGGTTCCAAGGCCTCAAACTGTAAACCAGATTTACAAATCTCCAGCGAAAAGGAGGCCCAGGATGAACACGTCTGTGATGAGCTTGGTAATCTCCAATTCAGCCTTCCCCCGGTGACTCATGAATGAGTACACTTCAAAACACGATACTAAAATTGTCAGAAGAATACAAATGTGGACAAGAGAGTCAAGCACTTTATTTGTATTCTAGTAGCAGGGACTTACTTTCCGTACAGATGGACCTGATTATGCTTTTGTCCCTAAACAGCTGAATGAAAAGTGAACAACCAACACGTCTCTAAGAATATTTCCCAGCGACTCAGTGTAGGATGCCATTGTGGACAATGTGTATCAATATTTGGTTTTACTTGCGTGAAGGTTTTCCATGTGTTTGGCATCCTGTTAAACAGAACGTTAGGCCAGGCAAGACAGTATGGCCTGGGAGGGAGAGCTTGTCATTGAGAGTCACCCCATGGGGATGGAGGTTCTGCTCTGTGACTTACTGGGAGCGATCTTAGGAAACCCGTATAACCATTTGAGTCTTGGTTTTTTAATCTATCAAATAGGAGACAAGTCGTTGTACCTCACAGAGTCGTTGTGAGGTTAAAATAAAGCTGGGGGTGGAATTTGTGGTCCATCACAGAAACACTAGCGGTGGCTATTATTGGAGGTCATTAGGAGAGTGCTGAGGACTGCAAAGGAAATAAAAAATGTGCCTTGAAAAGGGAAAAGTGAGATAAATACCCCAGCCCCCTCCCTGCTCAGCACAGGTGCACAGCCACCAGGAGACCTATCAATTACTCGACCCTTCCACACTTTCCTTTTCATTGGCCTTAGCGTTTTCTTTGGGTTTCAAAATTATTTTCACTGATATGTACCAAATTTCTTTAAAGGGTCCCCAGTTTTCTAAAAATTTTAAGATTCTATGCTAAAAATATATATTTTACCCCGTGTCCTGTGTTGCCAAAGGCAATTGTTTCTTCCCTCTAGTTTGCTCATGAAGTGTCAACTGGAATTTCTAGAACTTGCCTCTAGCCATATTTTGTATTCTTCAACAACTTGTTCAGCCTGAGGCCTTACACAACCCCCCCCTCCATGTCCTGTTTTGTGTGTGCATGTTTACTTGGGTGTATATCCTTGTGCCCTTGCTCATTGTCCTCACATGTTCATTTGGTCGAATGAATGGAGCAAGAATTATAGACGTTTTGGATAGGACCTTAAACTTCTGCATTTTATAATAAATATCATAATGTACAGGGTTGTTGTTGGAATTCACCTATGTGGCCAAGTATTCTTTCCACTAATCAGCATGGGACAGCTGTCACTGAAGCTGGAAACATATCTGGTCACTGCCTTCCACATATTGGAGTGCAAACATGCCGCTCTGACAAACCAACACAATGACAACAACAAACTTAAGAATCATCAGGCACAATTTAGGAATGTTAGAGCTGCCTGACTTGTAAAGGTTTTGGACTCAAGTCTTTCCTGTGTTCAGAATTAAGTTCCTCCTCTCCTTTGGGATCATGATGGAATTGGGAAGCAGGAGTCAACAACAATCAGGTGGAAGAAATACCTCCATTATTTCTGGGACACTCCCATTATCGTTTAACAGTGTTAATGAGATGTCAAGCCACAGCAGAGTCTCAGGCGGTGCTGCATCTTGTGCAGTTTCGAGGATGGAAGGACGTGCAGGGCTTAAAGCAAAAGGTTTTACAGAAAAGCGCTTCCTTGGGAGACATTTTACCTCTTTCAGGTCACTAGGGCACCCTATAGGCATCAGGTTTTTTTCCCAGTGTATTAAGACATGTGCCTGGATGTCTCCTAAATTCTTTAACTTACCCCTGGAGGAATGCCTGTGTGTAATCTCTAGGATTTTCCAAAATGAATCCCAATGCCCTTTGGATAAGCAGAGACCTGGGCACTCAGCAGAACAAATTTAGCCCTTAATTCCTCTGCTGTGGAGTCAGCAGTGGCCACGCACAACCTTAGGGCCATTGGTGAGGGTTTTCGAAAAATCTAATTTAGCACAACGGATACATTCCAAAGAAAGAGCGAACACGCCTGGGTCATGTTTGTTTTTACAAAGCGAGCCCTGATTTTGTTAAAGAATGACAACTGAGGCATCTGCAACTAGAAGGAACATTTTTGTGCCTTGTTCCAACCAAAATTTTCCAACAGATTTTAATGTAATTCGCCCCCCTCCCCGAAATGAGAAAAATCTCCTTCCTGGATGAAAAGTCAAGTTTCAGCAAAGAATAATAATCTCTTTGCTACTCAATTATGAGTAATTGAGAAGTAGTTTTGGCACTGCAAATACTCAGCACGCCGCAGCGTAGGGGATGCCAGGCCTGGGAGGGTGAGTGTGGTCCTCAGATATCTGTAGCTGCACCTTCTTCTGAAGGAGCTGCCTCAGGCCACATCTCTGCACGCGCGTGTCAGCCAGCCTTCTGGTGTGGCTCCGTGTGCAGGTACCAGGGCACCAGCCATCTGCGGGGAAGAAGAAACTTTTGATCCCTTGAAACAAATGAAGGGAATAGTATGATGCATAATTGCCATTTCCTGCTGGGCTTTTCACACACATGCTCCGGTAAACACATGTCTTCTCAACTGAAAATACTATCAGTTGTGACCATGGAGGAAAAATGGAGAGGGTGTTCTCCTTGTTTGTTCATAGCGTGAAATGACGCCAGATAATGCTTAAAGTGGGAGAAAGAGGGGTCCCATTTTCTCTTGTGTTAAACAGCACTTTTGGCAGAGTTCTGAAGGTTATTACGCTAATTACAGTTAATGCTGGGTACCATCCTAAGTATTTACATGCCTCATATTATTTACTCCTTTTGATGGTATCCAGATTGAGTCTCAGGCACAAGTTTCTGCAGCTAGTAAACTGAGTCAGGATTTAAATCCTGGATTCAACCTAGGCCTCCACTAAAAGCGTTTTGCTGAGTTGGAGTGTCCGCTGGTAAAGCGAGCTCTGAGCATCCCCAGACCATGAGTGAGACTTTGACTTGTCTGTTGTTCTCAGAATCAGTGTTTCCTCAGGAGGATTGTTGAAGGTACAACCGGGGAGGCCATCTTTTGGGAGGGCACACATCTGGACGAGTGACCTTCTGTGCCTTTTCCTTTCCATTTGGCCTGTTATGTGAGCCCAGACTTTCTTGGCTTTGTTTGACACATATCGACTGCTCAAACCCAGCATGCCAGATCAGCCCGGTAGGAACAGGGCAGGTTACACTTAACCAAGGTTGCGTTTGTTAATGTGGCCTTTTCCAGTAGAAAAGTAACAACCTGGAAAATATGCTCCCTTGTGCCATATTTTCTTTTCCCCATTTCCAACATTTGAATCATTTATTAAAGAAAGGAGTTGTTCTTTCCCATGCTTTCCTAGGACGGTATGTTCTTCAAAAATAGAAAACAGTGCAAAAGCCAAGATACTGAGCTCCAAGCCAAGTCACCCACAGGATATCCTAGACAGGAGCCTGAGGGTCTCTCTCCCACTCAGGTGCCAAAGGTCACAATCATCTTAGACGTGTGTAGAGTATATGCAAAGGAATTCCCCACTTGAACTAACTGAAACGCAGTGGCTTTGATTAGTAAGTGATATGAAATTTGCTGAATTAATTATGTAAACACACAGTTAATGCATACGTGTATTACAAATTCAAAACATTCAAAAGGGCCCCCAGCAAAAAGGCTCCCTCCCACGATGGCCGAAAGTTGAGTGAATTCCCCTCATTGGAAGCACACCAGTGCAACCAGTACTTTTTTCCTTTTTCTTCCGTTCTTTTTAAAATGTCTTAGGTGTTATTAACCCAGTCTTCTTTTCAGATGTCCTGAAGTAATAGGGATTAAAATCATCATAGATTTCCCCCATCTGGGGGTAACACTTGCTGTTAGGGTGTTGATCGGAGAACCTCAAGGCATTTCACTTCTGTTAACATTAAGTACCTGTTCTGTCCCAGACTCTGTGACAAAGCAGCCAACTCATGTTGTCAATCAAGTCAAACAGCCATCAATAAGTTTTTAGAAAACTGACTGATACTCAAAAATTCCAGTGGGAAGTTAGACAAGTTAATTAGGAAAAACAGATAAATAACAGTAGCCAAGAAAACTGAAAAAGAAGGCCAGTGAGACATCCAAAGATAGTAGATAAGCCTCTATAATCAAAATAGGTCGGTATTGACACATGAAGGGGCACAGTAGAAAAATCCAGAAAGAGATCCATTTGCATATAGAAAATATATGAAAAAGTTGGTATCTCAATTTGGTGGAAGAATAGACTTTTCTACAAGTTGTGTTGGGATAAGTAGATAGATGTCAGAAAGAAACAAACATGGATCCATTCCTCACAGCAGATACCAGGTTAAATTCCAAGCAGGTAAGAGATTTAAATGTAAAAACTGAAACTATCAAAATACTAGAAGGAAATATTGGTAAATTATTCCCTAACCTTGGAGAGAGTGAAACTTCCTGAACTATAACTCAAATTTAGATATGATAAGGGAAAAAAATTGGTAAATTTGGTTGTATTGAAATTTTTAAAAAAACAACCTTTGTATGAAAAAGAATTCAAAGAAAAAAGCAAAAACAAAAACACACCATGATTGAGCTAAAAAGGCAAACGACAAACCAGAGAAAATATTTGCAACTTATATCAAAGACAAATGGTTAGCAGCCCTGGTGTATAAAAAAGCTACAAAAATTAGAGGAGAAAAACTCCAGCAATTCAATAGAAAAATAGGCTAGAAATACAAGCAGACCAATTGACAGAAAAAAAATTAAAATCTCTTTTAACAGTATGAAAAGATGCTCAACTTCATTCATAGTAAGATAAATATAAAATTAAAATGACATCAAGGTACCGTTTCTCATTTATTAGACGCAGAAATCCAAAAAGTTGACTACATGCTCTATTGGAAAAGCCGTGGGGAAAAGGCACTCTCATATGGTGCTGGCAGGAATGTGAAATGGTACCATCCCGGTGGAGGAGACTTTGGCGCTCTTTAGCAAAATTACTCATGCATTTACCCTATGACCCAGCAATTCCACTTCTAGGACTCTCCAAAATACCCTGGCTAAAATACGAAAGGACGTATGCATAAGGCTACTCTGCAGCACTATTTATGACAGCAAATGACTGGAAGCAGCCCAAATGTCCATCAAAGGGAAATGGTTGAATAAACTGTAGGACATCCACATAACTGAGTGCTGTGCAGCTGTAAAAAGAAATGAGCATCCTTATGTTTCATTTCCTTATGTATAACTCTGGAGTGATTTCCAGGGTATGTTAAGTGAACAAAGGAAAGTAGAGAAAAGAATACCATGCTATCATTTATCAAAGAAAGGGTATATATCTATTTATATATATATATATTATTTCCTTGTATAAAGAAAACAACGAAAGAAAAAACTATGCGTTTAAAAATGACTACTTTTGGGAAGGGAGGAACTAGTGTGGCGGGGACAGAGATGGAAGACAGCCTTGTTAACATTCTGTTTTGTAGATTTGACTTTGGAACCATACAAATGTTTTACGTAATTATAAAACAAAATTTTAAAAAGCGATCTTTAAAGGTTGAAAATAAAGCGAAACAAATAAACCTAACTGTGTATGGAGCTGGCAGCATAAGCAAAGAGAGAGGAACTCCTCCAAGTGACTTTTAAATATGGTAATCTGACTGTGAGCCCTGGTGAGTATACACTCTAAGGACAAAAAGAACTGCAGAAAGAATCTCAAATTGTTTTCAGTAATCCTATTGTTGGTGCTGGAGCATGTATTATTATTCTGAGACTGTTATAAGTAAGGCGTGGGATAAAGCAAATGAATGATTATGTTGGTGTCACTGAGAATGGGATTCTTGGCATGACTACAGTAGTCCCTCCTTATTTGTGGTTTCATTTTCTGTGGTTTCAGTTACCCGTGGTCAACCGAAGTCTGGAAGGAGATGATCCTCCTGCTGAGGTTGCATCAGAAGGTCGGTAATAGTCTAACCCTAGGTCACAATGCCTGTCATTCCCCTCACTTCCTCTCCTCAGGTAGGCATTGTATCACCTCACATCATCATAAGAAGAAGGGTGAATACAGAGCAATATGATATTTTGAGAGAGAGAGACCACATTCACATAACTTTTATTACAGTATATTGTTATAATTGTTCTATTTTATTAGTGGTTATTGCTGATCTCTTACTGTGCCTAACTGGTAAGTTAAACTTTATCACAGTTATGTGTGTAAAGGAAAAGACATAGTATACATAGGGTTCAGTACTATTGTGGTTTCAGGCATCCACTAGGGGTCTTGGAACGTATCCCCCATGGAAAAGGGGGTCTACTCTATAGACACAGTTGCAAGATCAAAGAATTTAAGTAAAATCTTATAGTCCTGATTTTGAGTTCAGAGTGTGAACTCAGATAGATAGACGTATATTTTTTCAAGTTCTGTCCACTCTAAAGGCTTAGAACCGATGACCATATCAGTAGCACTGAGCACACCTAGCACCCAGATTATGGTTCTGCTAAAAGGTTCTGCTTGCCAAGGCTTCTTGGCAAGACTGCTGATTTCAGATTTGGGAGGAAATAAACAAGGTGAGCCCGGGGCAACTTGTCATAACTGAAAGCAAGGAAGCTATCAAAGGCTAGAAGGAACATGTCAAAAGAACTCAGGAGCCAACTTGCAAAAGCTTCCACAGGGCAAATATTTTAACATCAATAAAGATAATAACTAAAATGGATTGGAACATGTCAAATATGTTTGAATCCATGAGTTCAAAATGGTGCTGGAAAAAAAATCACTGGCACCTTTGGAGAATACTAGGAAATAACTCATGATTTTGAAAACTAGTAGATGAAGGAAAGAATAAAGCATTTATCCTGTTGTTTCTATATGATCTTTTGTTTCAGGAAACAAGAGTTGGAGAGAGGAGGTTTCTTTTTATACAAGTACAGTTGGCCCTCCGTTTTGGTGGGTTCCACATCTGAGTATTCAACCAATCGCAGACAGTGTTGTGGTTAATATTTTTTAGATGTGGTAGTGTTATTGAAATATTTTTAAATGTCCTTATCTTTTAGGTGTACATTTTGGGATATTTATAGATGAATTGATATAATATCTGAGATTTGCTTCAAAATAAATTGGGGTTTGAGGAGGGAGATATGTGGGGGATAGATAAAACAAGATTGGCCATAAATTGACAATTTTTGAAGCTTGCAATGGTACCTCCAGGTTCAACGTACTATTCCCTCTGCTTTCATAGACATTTAAATTTTCCATAATAAAAACGTAAACCAAGTTTTCCATAATAAAAAATTTAAATCAAAAGTAGAGTGTAAGGAAAAGATAAAGTGGTCTTTCTTCATTTCAAAATGGCTTTACCCAGGTATAATTCATAGTCCACACCAGAAAATGAATTTGGATTTTCAGATTTCCCAGATGGACAGCTAACTTTAACTTTTTTTAATTTTTTTTTAATATTCAGGGATCTTTATTTTAGTTTACTTCAGGTTTATTACTACCACAATGATTTTTTTTTAAAAAGCCAAAGAAAACAAAAGTTATCTAGGAATTGATTCTGAAAGAGTGACTTCAGCATATTCTTGAAATTTCCTTTTCACAAAAGACTTGGAAATGTCAGTGCTAAAAAGAGGCAGCTAACCAACTACCACAAAAAAAACGTATCTCAAATAATTAGAACTCTTCCCTCTTCCCCCTCCCTTTCCTCATCTGTTTCATTTTTTGAGGAAAAGTACTATTTTTTTTAATTTACCAATTACCATTTGTAACTGCCAGCGATAAGATTGTAATAGTCAATATCAGAGTTTCCAGAGATGTACAATAATGGGCTTACCTGTTCCTTGGGTTGAACTCATTTTACAATTAAAGTTTACACATAGATTCTATTATCTTACAAATAGAAGTGCATTATTCATGGTAAATTTCCTAGAACTGGCTTATGTAAGCTGGTTGTTTTGAAGTTTGAGTAGCCAGGGTCTTGCCTGGCTTTGAAGAGCAACCTACAAATGGTGGTTGGGGAGAGCGGGCTTCATGGGAGGTGGGGGGAGTCGCTCCGATTGTGGCCCCAGCTGCCATGTCTGCTGCTGTCCTCACCAGGATGGGCTCTCAGATGGGCCACTCCTTAGTCATCATACCACCTTCCTGATAGAAATTATGATTATTATTAGTTATGAAATTAATCAATGCTCTCATCCAAATGCTAGTGGCCAATGGCCCATCTGAGAGCCCATCCTGGTGAGGACAGCAGCAGACATGGGCTAGCTTGAGTGCCTTGTTTCTAGATTAAGAGTAATGGGAACCATGGAAGAATTTTAAGCAGGGGAGGGGCATGGTCAGAGGTGCATTTTAGAAAAATCACTTGGGCTTCCAGGTGCAGACTGGATTGGAGAAAGGCAAGAATGGAAGTGGGGAGACTAGTTAGGAAACTAGTCCAGTACTCCAGGGACTCTGCAGTCGTGAGATGAAGGCTGGGACCAGGGAGTGATGCAGACGACGTGGACAGACCTGATGCTAGCAACTTGATATCATGTTTGGTGCAACTTTTTTTTTCTTAATTTTCTGGGGTACATGCACCCTGTGGTTTTATGGCACATATTAGTTATCCAGCACTGTGAAGGGCTGAATGTTGTGGTTCATAAAGACTTGCCCTAAATAGATGGTTTATCTTCTGGGAATTTGAATAGAGAAAAATCCATTTAATACTAAAATTTTACTTGTTTGCTGCAAACAGAGGCTTGTGGAGCCCTTAAGTCATGATTCCAACTCAGACGTTTGTTTGCTTGCTTACTATTGGTCTTTCTCACTCGGATAGAAGGGCAGAGACTGTCCATCTCCAGCCCTGGCACCAACTGACATGTAGGAGGAGCTCAAGAAATCTTTTAAGTGTGCTCAAATCTGGACTTGCTCATGAACCTCAATTATCCTTGAACCGAAGCCTCCCTGGCTCAGGTTGTGGGAGACATCCCCCTTGGCTGGATGGCAGAGGTTAGCATTGGTGCCCCAGGCTCTGTAGAGTTTTATACAGCTCTCGTTTGCAAAACAACCATCCTTTTTACAAACATTTTCCTGACTATGGAAGAAGAGCAGAAGAGGAAGTCAGAAGTAGGTATGTGGTGCCCACATGGCCACTGGCCTGACCACAAGCAAGAGGTGTTTTGACCCCTGGGAAGGTCCTAGAAGGACGGTAGTGGGCAACCTCCTGGTGAGGAAAGAGGTGGTTATGTTTCTGATCACGCATCCATATGCTTTTCACTTCTATCCAGGTTTTATTTATTTTTTCTTAAGGAACAATTACTTCCTTCCTACAGTCCCCAGCCCCTTCTTTCTTTTGATAGAATGTTTCATTAATTTTGGCAGATTACAGGTTAATAATTTGAAATAATTTAAAAACAATAATGGCTAAGATTTATTGAGCTCTTACTACGAGCTAGGTGTCATGCTAAACACTTTAAAAAGGCTCAGCTCACTGAAAGCTAAGGACAACCCTCAGAGTCATGCTACAATTAGCCCCATTATACAGACAAGGAAACTGAGAATTTTAGAGAGGCCAAGATAAATGTGCCCACTTTCACACAGCTCATAAATTGTGGACCCAGGAACTAAACCCCAGCAGGCTAACTCCAAGGCCCACACACACAACGCCATTCCAGCTCCTCCTGTAATGCTATTGAAGTTTGCTTTCCTGGAGAAAGTCATTTCATGGCCCCACACAGAACAGCATTTCCAATACAGCAGAATTACTCCTCAGTGTCTTCGGGGCTTAACCTGGACTCTGAGTTCTTAGAGCAAAGGGGCTGTGCTGTGTTCATCTTTCTATCCTTGTGCCTCCCACGTGGGAGGTGCTGTCAATAGCTACTCGATGAGAATTGGATGGCCTCATTTCTCTTTCCTCTCCATCCTCAGACCGTAGAGGGTGGTGGCGGAAAGGATTTGAAATTTACTTTGACTTTCAGGAAATGTTAAAGCTCAGAAGTACATGGCAATGTGCCTGCACTGTCCTCAAGAGCTGCTTCAGGATTCTGTTGTATCTTTGGGTGCATCTTAATGAAACCTTATCCAAGCGGAGTGCCTCAGGTTGGATTCGCCCACAAGGTAAAATTCCACTCTGTGTTGAAAAGCATCAAAACCAAGTTTCAATGAAACAGCAAGGATTTTATTTGTTTTCATGGAAAGTGAAGTTTCCTGGCTTTTCTGCTTGTTCTTCTGTCACCATCCTACTCTGAATTGGGGCACAGAGGCTGGCAGGTGTGGGCCATGGGGCAGAGATACATAGCTGAGACTTAGCTCACTGATGAGTTCTAGTTGACTATTGTGGGTCGCTCCCTCAGGCAGATGGGCGGAACAGTAGCACTGTCTATTGTCTTCCTGTCTCAAGATTGGTGGCCATATCTGCTTTTTAGTCTAGAAGCCTTTTTACCTGTGATCCCACAAGCAGTCATTCAGGTGATACATCTGTTGATTAATTTTTAAACTTCCTAAACTTTTGCCAGCTATTTTTACAGAGTTGTTGAATGGGTTAAGAAATATAGTAAGGAATTACTTGGAACCCCAGGATCCTCCTGAGACTCACCACAACATGGAGTCAGGATGGTCCACCAGCATCTGGCTTTTGGGACGCCCATGTGGCACAGAGCATTGGGCAAGAGTGGTCCAGTTACAGCCCAAGATATCTCTAGGGATAGAAATCCTAACTTGATGACAAGGGGTGACAAGCAATTGGACCCAAGGCACAATTTACACTGCATTATCAGGGAGAAGGGTTATATCTTGGTTAAAAAAAAAAGAATAAATAACAACAATCTCAGTTTTTTTGGAACTGCTGCATAGAGTGGAGAACAGTTGCTGGAGTAAGAATTAAGGAGCTAGTCTTGACTCTGGCATCACTTGTATGCCTTGTGCCTACTAGGCTCTCAATACTTATTTGATGAGCATTACATTAAGAAAGACATTGGGCTAGGTGCCTAACCTCCCTGGGTCTCATTTTCTGTATCCGTAAAAGAGTAAACGTGGATCACAGGATTTTGAAAGTCTAGCCCAGCTTTAATGGTGTGTGGCTGTGATTCTGTAGGAAGACACACTGAGACAGAGATTTAATTAAACATGGCTTAATTAAATCAGCATATCTTAGATAAGATCAGTCAACCAAGGCATCCTTTTAATCAGTAACTTTATATATGGTTAGTTGGCAGGTGCCTGGGGAGTTTTAGAAACACCAAAATTGCCAGTAATAATTCAGAGGTTGGCTGGAGTAATTTAGTCCGTAAGGGCGGTAGACTCTCAGAGCTGAGAATGTGGGTCAGACTGCCTGGGTCTGAGTCCTGGTTCTGCCACTTACTAGCATGTCTTTGGGCAAGTGTCTCCTTTTAAACTCCAGTTTATGTGACATGGTAGTAACAACACACCTTCCTCATACCATCGCTGGAAGGGCTGCATGGAAATGTCGCTGAAACACTTGGCACAACGCCGAACATGGAGACGAGGCCAAGCTCATGTTTGGGGGACAGATAAAGGACACGTTCACTGTGTACTCAACATTGTCCAGAAGATTTACCCAAACAGTTCAAGCAACAGCATTCTTTAGCTACTCAAGAATGGGGAAGAATGCCTCAAAATATCTTTTGTGAAGAAGATGATTAAGAACATCTAGATTCCTTTGTTCTGGTTCAATAGTCACCCAATTCGAATGTGGTTTTCCTTCTTTCAGGGAGGGGATGCATTGACCTGCCAATGTGATCATTTCATTCTGCTAACAAGTTACCGTTTCTCATTGCAAACCCTTACATTGGCATTCTGGTTCTATACCAGGCTTTTATGAGTTTAATTACTAAGAGTTCATTATCCAGGGATTTCCCAGCTCCAGGAACTAACCAAACCTGCTGAAATAGAGTTCCTAGAGCAGCAAAGTACGAGGTCACATCCTGGACTGAGATCCAGACCACAGTGGGATAGCCTGCAGGATCCTTGACTCCACTGGAAGACACTGAGACTGCACCCTCTTTGACTCTCTGCCTGCCTTTCCTGAAGTGAAGGGTCTTCCATTGGGACCACTTGGGTTACAAAGGCCCCACTAGATGGAGTCTAGGTGTTGGGTCTTGTCACCAGTGGCCCTGAGCATCCAACTTCAGGACTTAAGAATATCCAGTAAATGAAACAGGAACTCTTACCCTGGACCATGGCTATAATTTCCTTCTGTTGGTTGGTACTAAGCCAAGATAACTATATTTTACTATAATTATGTAACGAATACAGAAAAAAACACGTAGGTATTAAGTAGGATTGCAAACTTAGAAAGAAAAGACTACAAATTCCAGGGCAATGGTTTGGAGGCCACTTCTTGAAGTCATCTCTTACATCCTTCCATTCATTTAACCCTCATAAATATCCTGCCATGGGGATTTAAAACGAGGATACCTTCATTTTATAATGCGGGACCTGAAGCTCAAAGAGGTTGAGAAACACCCCTAAACTCTTGATTATTACAGGGCAGATCTGGGGCTCAAAGCCAGGTCTTTGACGTCAAGCCTGGATCTTTCTCAGACACAGATGTCGCCTTCAAGGAGGCTCTGTCACCCCACAGATCTTTAGTAAGTGCCTAATATGTGCTGCTGGAGACACAGGGCCCCTCGGGAGGCAGCAAAGTCTCTGATCTCAAGGATTTTCCTTCTAAGGAAATGTGAAACGTGCATAAGTAACTCTAGTATTAAATGGCTCAAAACCAAGTTATCTTGCACAGAAACCACATATCAAACAGTATCTGTCAAAAACTATGTATGTAATTCAGATGCCTGATTGCTTCTTCATGAGGACTCAGCAACTTCCACAGCCCTTCTTCCTTGCCTCTGCCTGTTATCTTTCTGTCCAGCCTCCCTGAGTTCCTCAAGCTGGTAGCTGTACAGACCTGTCTTACTGTGAAGTTATCTGTAAGATGCAGGTTCCCTTAGAATAGGCTGCTCTCCCCTGTTCTAGAGAGCTCTTTTTTGTTTACTTGTTTAAATAGCTTTGTTGAGATATAATTCATACACCCATGTAAAGGTACAATTCAATGGTTTTTAGTATATTCACAGATAGGTACAATTATCACTAGAATCAATTTTAAAGCATTTTTATGACCTCAAATAGAAATCCTGTATTGGTTAGCAGTCACTCCTCATTTTCCCCAATCCTCCTAGCCCCTGGAAACCACTAATCTATGTTTTGTCTCTGTAGATTTGCTTATTCAAGAGATTTCATATACATGGAATTATATCACATGTGATCTTTTGTGACTTGCTTCTTTCACTTAGCATAGTGTTTTCAAGGTTCCTCCTTGTGGTAGCATGCAACGGTACTTCATTCTGTTAATGGCTGAATAATATTCTGTTGTATGGATGTACCACATTCTGTTTATCCATTCATCAGTTGATGGACATTTGAGCTGTTTCTGCTTTTTGGCTATTATGAATAATGCTGCTATAAATATTCATTTACAAGTTTTTGTGTGGACATATGTTTTCATTTCTCTTGGGTATATACCTGGAAGTGGAAATGTGGAGTCATATGGTAATTCTATGTTTAAGTATTTGAGGAACTGCTGGACCATTTTCCGAAAGTGGTTGTACCATTTTTCATTCTCACCAGTAGTGTATGAGGGTTCTGATTTTTCCACATCCTCATCAACACTTATTATTATCTGTCTTTTGGATAATAGCCATTCTAGTGGGTGTGAAGCCGTACCTCATTACGGTTTTGATTTGCATTTCTCTGATGACTAATGATGCTGAGCATCTTTTCATGTGCTTATTGGCCATTTGAATATCTTCATTGGAGAAATATCTATTCAGATCTTTGGCTCAATTTTTAATTAGGCTTGTCTTTTTATTATTGAGTTACAATACAAGTTCCTTATCAGATGTATAATTTACAACTAGTTTCTCCCATTCTTTGGGTTACCTTTTCACTTTCTTGATAGCGTCCTTTGATGCACAAAAGTTTTTAGTATTGGTAAAGTCCAATTTATCTATTTCTTCTTTTGTTACTTGTGCTTTCGCTTTCACATCTAAGAATCCATTGCGAAATCCAAAATCATGGTTTACCCCATGTTTTCTTTTAAGAGTTTTGTAGTTTTAACTCTTATATTTAGTTCTTTTATCCATTTGAGTTAATTTTTGTATATAATGTGCAGTAAGAATACAAATTCCTTCTTTTCCTGTACTTATCCAGTTGTCCCAGCACCATTGGTTTAAAAGGCTATTATTTCTCCATTGAATGGTCTTGGCACTTTTTAAAAATCAGTTAACTGTAGACACATAGGTTTATTTATGGACTCTCAACTCTATTCCTATGTCTATCATTATGCCCATGCCACTCTTTTGCCAGTACCACACTGTCACCATTACTGTTGCTTTGTAGTAAGTTTTGAAATCAGGAAGTGTGAGTCCTCCAACTTTCTTCTTTTTTGAGATTGCTTTGACTTGAAATTCCATATGAATTTTAGGATCAGCTTGTCAATTTCTACAGAGAAACCAGCTGGGATTCTGGTAGGGATGATATTGAATCTGTAGATCACTTTGGTGAGTGTTGCCATCTTAACAATATTAGGTTTTCTGATCCATGAACATGAGATGTTTTTCCATTTATTTAGATCTTATTTAATTTCTTTAAACAATGCTTTGTAATTTTTAGAGTATAAAAGTTTTTCACTTCTTTTGGTAGATATAGTTCCAACTGTTTTATTCTTTTAGATGATATTGTAAATGGAATTGTTTTCTCAATTTAATTAATTAAATTGACTTGTTTGTGACTTTTAGGGGAAAGCATCCAGTTTTTCACACTTAAGAATGATGCTAACTGTGGATTTTTCATGGATGAGCTTATCTAATTGAGGAAATTCCATCCTATTCTTAGTTTGTTGAGAGTTTTTAGGAGGAAATGTTGTCAGGTTTTGTCAAATGCTTTTCTGTATATATTGAGCTGATCATGTGATTTCTGTTTTTCATTCTATTGATACAGTGTATTACACTCATTGATTTGGGGACATCAAACCAACCTTGCATTCCTGGGATAAATCTCACTTGGTCGTGGTGTATAATTCTTTTTATATGTGGCTGGATTGGGTTTACTAGTATTTTGTTGAGGATTTTTGCAACCATATTCATAAGAAATATTCATCTATAGTTTTTGGGGTTGTGTGTGTGTGTGTGTGTGTGAGTGATGTCTTTGCCTGGTTTTGCTATCAGGATAATACTAGCTCCTCTAGAGGGTTCTTGGCCGTTCTCCTTTACTGCTTTTCCCATTTGCTCCTCTCTGTCTCCAGGAAACCTTAAATCTCTGTTTGTAAACATCTATGGGTGGTGCTTGATGCAAACATTGCACTCCACAGGAGCCCCATGTGTCAGTGCCCCATATGATGACTTGGGGTGGCTCTCTCTAGTCACTGCTGTAGCACTTTGTAATTGATGAAGGACGGACTTCTGCTGATTTTTCTCCTTTGAAGGAATCTCTGGTCCCAAAACTAATCTGTGCATAAGAATTTTCTGGGAAACCTTTAAAAAATACAAAAATCATTCCAGACCTTAAGAATCTCTGGAGGTGAGGCTCAGGGTATTTTAAAAACATCTCGCCATGTGATTCCAATGATTGGCTAGGTTTTCACTTACTGTTATGAACTTGATGTCCAAGCACTGGGAAGGCCTTCTCTGCTGGGCTTTGAACACAATGGATAATCAGTCAATGCTGTCATCTGCCTAGATCTAGGGTTTACAAACTTTCAAAAACCTGATTTATTGTGTGAGATACATTTTAAATCCTGACTCAGTACACAATATGTACATTTGTGTGTGTGTGTGTGCATGTGTAAACTGAAACAAAAATTTTATGCAATACCTACTCGTATTACAGAATATATACTTGGATTTTTTTCTTTTCTATTCTGTGCTAAACTCATTTGTTCATTAAAAAAATTGACAGAAACCCACTAATTAATTTCACAACCAACTAAAGGTATTGATCCACAGTTTGAAAACTAGTATCCCAGAATACATCTCAGAAGCCTAGGCATTTTCCCTATCACCTCAGCTTTGGAAGCCTCAGTTTCCCCTTCTGTAAAACGAGTAGGTTATTAGATCAGATGATCTCTAAACTCTTGGATTCTGTACATTTGTTAGCTAGTAAGTGTCTCTTCAGTTGTTATTTGCTGCTATCAATTTTCTTACCCTGGTTAAATGTGTTGTGCACATTCCAATCCATCACTAGTTTAATCTCTGTACCCTCTCCAAGTACCCTCTGTCCCTCTTGCATTAGGAAAGCCAGAACTGGCTCCAGCAGATGCGCCTTGTACCAAGTACAACTCAATAAAATCAATCATCTCCTTTTTCCACACTTTTTTCTGCTGTTTGTTTCTAAGGAAAATAAAGGAAACTACTTATTAGTCTGTACAAGCAATGTTCTTCTCTTCATTCAATCATTCAACAAGTATCTATTGAGTGCCTGTTATATAAGTAATGGTCTGTGTGTGTTGGGGAAATAGAAAAGTCTTGAACAATTCCTTTTTTTATAACTCTTGTTTTCTTAATCTACACATAGAGATGGAAGAAGGAACACGGGCAGGTAGAGATTGCATCGTGTTCCAGTTGTGTAACAAACTACCAGTCTTTGTGCTAAGGTGGAGGGTTGGGCAGGAATAACGCTGTGATTTATGTTGTCTCTCAGTTGGGAGGGGCAGTCTCAAATTTTAGCTTGGCTACCAGTAAAGACATCTCACAAACACTCCCAGCTCTGGTGTCAGCTGAAAGTGGCAGAAAACCCAACTCAAACTGGCTTAAGACATATAGGGAGTTTTTCAATTTACATCCCTGAAAAGTTCAGGGTACCAGCCAAATTCAGGGCACAACTGATGCTTTGAGGACTCAGTTTCTTCCAATTTCTTTGTTCTACTTTTCATGGTATTGACTTCATTCCATCCAATTGTCCTCAGCAATTTCAGGTCCTCCCCTAAAGGTGACAACTCTAGACCTAACAAACTCTTGGTGTTGAGATGGAGAGCACCTGCTGTGGCCCCTGCATTTTCATTAGAAGAGATGCTGAATCTCACTGATTGGGTCTCATGCCTGCTCCTGAACCAATCACAGTGGCCAGGGAAATGCAACATGCTGAGGGGCTTGGGCCTGGATGGTGTGTCCCACCCAACCAATGTGGAGCTCCCTCCAGACAAGATGGTCAGAGCAAATGGGGAGTGGCTGCTCAGTGAAAATTGCTAACTGTTGCTGGAGAGGGAGAAATGACTGTCAGGAAGGACAGACCATCAAATCAGAGCCAGAGTGTTTGGGGATGGGAAGAGATCTACTCCAATGTTCTCAATTGCAATGTGGAGGATGGGACTCTGAAAGAAGTAGTGACCTATATAGGGCCCTGTGTGACTCTGGCTTTGGAATTCATCTCAGCTCTTTCTGCCATTCATTCATTTAACAAATATTTATTAAGAACCTATAAAGTGCCAGATATATACTTGGGAAGCATCAGTAAATAACACAAAGATCCCTCCCTTATGGTGCTCCCGTTCTAGCAATGGTAAAGGAGTTGAAGGGTGTTTAAGGAGATGCAATTTTATATAGGGTGGTCTAGACAGGCCTCATTGAGAAAATGATATTTGGGCAAACACTTGAAAGAGGTGGGCAAGTTGGCCAGGTAGATATCTTGGGGGAAAATATGGCAGGGAGAGAAAATAACCATTCAGAGGCCCTAAGGAGGGAGTGTGCCTGGCTTATTTGAGGAAAACCAAGGAGGTCAATGTAGCTGGAGTGGAATGAGAAAGCGAGATTAAGTGGAGGGGAAGATCACAGGGGGCTTTGAGGCTTTTAGCTTTTACTCTGATAGATGTAGAGAACCATTGCAGGGTTTGAGTGGTTGAGTGCCATCATCTGACATATAAAGACAACTCTGGCTGTTTCGATGAGAACTCAGGAGCAAAAGTAGAAGGACAACTTAGGGGCCATCACAGTAATTAAGGCAATAATTAAGAGTCAAGTTTGGCCCAGACCAATGCAGTGCAGGTAGTAAGAAGTGGTCAGGCTCTGGACGTGTTTTTGAAGGTTGAGCCAATAAGCTTTCATGACAGATTGGATGTGCAATATGAGAGAAAGGGAAGAGTCAAGGATGACATCAAGGCTTTTGGCCTGAGCAAACAGAAGGATGGAGTTGTCATCACCTGAAATGGGAAGTGCTGTGTGTGGAGCTGGTTTGGTGGAGAGATCAAGCGTTCAGTTTGGACATGGTGTGTTTGAGATGTCTACCAGACGTGCAAGTAGCGGTGTTGAGAAAGTAGTTGGAAAATGAAGTCTGGAAGATCAGTCTTGAGGCATCTTACAGAAATAGTCATATATGGTGTTTAAAACCATGCGGCTAGATGAGATCGCCAATAGAGTAGCTGTAGATAGGGCAGAAAAGCAGGCTAATGACTGAGCCCGGGGGCACCCTAAGACTGTGATGGTTAATTTTATGGGTCAAGCTGACTGGGCCACAGGTGCCCAGATAAAACACTATTTCTCAGTGTATCCGTAGGGGTGTTTCTGGATGCGATTAGCATTTGAACTGGTGGACTCAGTAAAGTAGATTGTCCTCTCCAGTGTGGATGGGTCTCATCCAAACCATTGAGGGCCTGAATAGAACAAAAGGTGGAGGAAGGAGGAATTCAACCCTTTTTTTCTGCCTTAGTGCATGAACTGAGACATTTCCTCTCGTTTTTCTCTGCCCCTCAGACTGGGGATTATACCCTCAGCTCCCCTGGTTCTCAGGCCTTCAGACTCAGTCTGAATTATACCACCAACATTCCTCGGTCTCCAGCTTGCAGACAACAGATTGTGGGACTTCTCAGCCTCCATAATTGTGTGAACCCATTGATATTGGTTCTGTTTCTCTAGAGAATTCTGACTAATACAATCACTAAAGGACAGGAGAAAGGAGGAACCAGAAAAGCAAATTGAGATGGGGGAACAATGGCGAAGGAGGAAAACCAAGGGATTCTGGTGCCTGAATGCCTAATGAAAAAGTGTGTCATAGAAGAAAGAGTGATCAACTGGTCCAAGTGCTTTTTATAGGCCAAGTAAGATGAGGACTGAGTATGGAACCTTTGGATTTGGCAATGTGGAGGTGACCTTGACAAGAGCAGTTTGGTAGAGAGATGGGGAAGTCTGATTGGAATGAGTTTAAGAACGAATGGGAGAGAAGTTTGGTGATAACAGGTTGGCTAAAACAGCAATCATTTATTTGCTTATGATTTAGCAATTTGGGCAAAGCTCAGCAGGGACTACTGTCCTCTGCTTCACATAGTGTATATGGCTCAGGGGTGGCTCTACTGGGGCTAAGGGACCCACTTCCAAGATGGCTCACTTACATGGTTAACAAGTTGATCTGCTTGTCACTTGGGAGCTCAGGTAAGGCTAACTGGCAGGAATCTTGATTCTCCAAGTGAGCCTCTTCACCAGGCTGCTTGGGCTTCCTCACATCACAGAGGCTGGGGCACAAGAGAGGAAGTGGATTTCTCAATGCCTAGGCATGGGAGTCCAAGAATGTCACTTCTTCTGCATTCTGTTGGTCAAAGCACTCACACATCCAGCCCTAATTCAAGAAGAGGGCACCTAAGCTCTACCTCTTGATGGAAGGAGCAACGTGTGCACACACGGAGGGGCAGAATTCCTCATTTGTGTTTTCATCCTTCTTCCCCCTTTCCCCACCTCCAGGTTTGGAGGATAAATAAGTGACTTATTCTTTTCTCCTACCACGTTGTCTCTCCCATTTGGGCGGCTGCTCTTGTCCTTGGCAGCTTAGCATTGCCCTTACTCTATGACTTGATCAAAGGCATGAAAGATACTGTTTTCTAAAAGGATAAAAGCTTAAAATTGGTTTAAGTTTCTCCAGACCATGCCATCATCCAAGAAAAACAATGGAGGGCTATGCCTGTAATGAACATGGAATCATCCAGGGGAGAAGCCAACAAACTGTGGCCGGAGGACCCAATCCAGGCAGGATGCCTCGTTTTGTATTGCCTGTGAGAGAAGAATGGTGTTATCATTTTTAAATGATTGGGGGGGAAAAGAATAATATTCTGTGACACATGAAAATTCTATGAAAGTCCAATTTCAGCGTCCATATAGAAAGTTTTATCGCCATACAGCCATGTTCATTCCTTTCTGTATTGTCTATGCCTCCTTTCATGCTACAGTAACAGACTTAAGTAGTTGTGACAGACACTCTGTGGCTTGCAAAGCCTAAAATATTTACTACTTGGCCCTCTACAGAAAAAGTCAGCCAATTTCTGCTCTTGGGGTACCCTGTCTGCAGAAATTTGACTAAGTAATATCACTCACATAGCCCCAATTCATTATCAAATTTTTTAAAGAAAATGAAGACGGTATCAGTAAACACATTACTGATAATGCCACCAAGCACTGCCAGGGGGTTCTGCGTATCCACCTGGATTAGGTCACCGTCTGGGACCCGAGTCCCTGGGACACGGATGAGCCTTGAGCTGGACCAAAGGCATTTAGTCACTAAGATGGGCAAACAGCCACCCTTCTCATAAAATGCTCTGGATTTTTAAAAATCAATTGTAGGTCTTTCTCTCCCAAATTTCTTTTAAGGCCTGACACTTGATATCTATTCCTTGCCAGGGAATGCTCAGAAGAATTGGTAGCCACAAATGGAAGGCGGAGCTCTGGGGAGTGGCTCGTCGTTCTGAGATGTCTGGTTCTTTTGTGGATGTGTTGCTCGTGACAGTGCTTTTCATGACATCCACACAATGGCGCCATGTTTTCTGCTAGTAATTTTGCTGCTACTCGTAAGCTTGGCTCTGGTTGGTGTTTCTGAAACCCTGCACCTGAAAGGATTTGAGCCCCATTGCCCCAAAGGCGGCATGATACAGGGAGTAGAAATGTGAGGGGCGGAGGGCCGTTGGTTCAAACCCCCAGCTTGCTCCCTTAGCAACCGACTGTCCTTCACAAGTTCTGTAATCTTTCTGAGCCTCAACTTCTTCACCTATAAAACAAAGCTGATAATACCATGTACTTCAAGATTGTCTTGTCAACTTCGTGAACTATATAAGGCACTTGCCTGTGTTAGCTGTTACTGTAACATCCAATATAGGTGTGTCTCCTATTTCTATGGACCGTTTTAACATATGTACGTGGACACACACACACGCACACTGTTAGTGCTGGGAATTGAACTGAAAGAATTTTGACTTTGAACTATTTCCTTCTTGGTTGAGTGAATCACTGCCCATTATCTTTATGATGCAATAACGTAAAATGCCAGCGAAAGTTGTTTCAATGGACCATTAACTCTTCAGATGTGATTTTCCTTGTCTTGCTACAGAAGTTTGCATTAATTTTAAATTAAGAAAATATTTAGAAGGTAATAGCCAAGAGAACAAAAAAAAGCTCTGGGAACTTCCAGGGGACCTGAAAGGCATGCCTTCCTAGGCCAGGGGGTTCTGGTCTGCTCTAAGATGTCAGGCAGACTTGGCTGCAGAGCGGAACCCAGGTACAATTCCTGAAGTACAGGTTTCTGGATGCTGGTTTTAAATATGCTGCCTTTGAGTTCTCTCTTTTTTCTTTTCTGATTCCCTCTGTAGGGTTTTGATCACCCCATCCAGACATCAGTGAAAGCAGTTCTTTTTATCTTGCAAAGATTTTTGCCCAGGCATATCACTGATGGGTGAGTTGAGTTTTAACTCTCCCCTCTGAGTCATCTTCCACACATTTCAAGAGGGAACTTGCTACAAGGCAAATCTGATCATGTCTCTGTTTGAAATTCCTTCCTGGCAATGGCAGTTTTGTTTTGTAATTTAATTGTTATTTTAATTAAAGTTATACATTAACATAGGTTTTTGAAAAAGGCAAATAGTAGTACTAGTTTATAAGGAAAAACATCTGCCCTCTACCATACCCTTCCCTAAGCACAGTTCCTCTCTCCCGAAGAGGAATTTTCCCTCTTTCATTGTTTCTTCTCACATTTCCCAGTAACACATTTACACTCCATGGTGTGCAGAATAATGGCCCCCAAAGATGCCCGTGTCTGAATTCCTGGAACCTGTGAATATGTTACATTATGTGGCAAAGGAGAATTAAGATTGCCAGTCAAATTAAGGTTGCTAATCAGTTCACCTTCAAATAGGGAGATTACCCAGGATTATCTGGATGGATCCAGTGGAATCACAAGGGACTTTAAAAGTGGAAGGAGGCAGAAATTAGAAGTTAGACTTGACCCACCATTGCTGGCTTTGAAAATGGAGAAAGGAAACCATGGGCCAAGGAATGTGGCAACCTCTAGGAATGCGACAAACAAGGCAATGGATTCTCCTCCAGGGCCTCCAGAAGGAACGCAGCCCTGCAGACGCCTTGACTTTAGCCCGGTGAGACCTATTTCAGACTTCTAACCTACAGAACTGCAAGGTAATACATTTGTGCTGTTTTAAGCTATTAGGTTTTCGGTAATTTGTTACAGCAGTGATAGAAACCTAATACATACTTTCATTTCTTGAATTTTTTTTTAATTAGTTCTAGAGATTGTCTATTAATTTACTGTTGCTGAAAGTGACGGCTTCAAGTGTCTTACACATGCCCTCGTCCCACACTTCCCCCACTTTCCTTCTCACATCCCCAGGAGTCACATCATAATTTTTCAGTTAGAAGATTCAATCTGTACTCTCGACATTGGCATAATATTGTATTTTGAGCTGAGCCATGTGGTATACTGTGATCACATTTCTTTCCTTGTACAGCTTTTTCTTTTTGCTAGAGCTGATAATTGTTTTGTTTGCCTAGTTTTCTAGTGCTTACTATCAGTGTACCCTCAAACATTTTACTGAAAGTGTCAATCTTCCCAATATATGCAAACTCATCAGCTGATGTCTCAGTTTTACCCTTTTCCGTGGAGACATCCTTCATCCCGTTGGTTGCTCTCCATCCTCTCACTCCAACCAGCTCTGTCTGCCCTCCAGGTTTGCTACTTGGTGGTCATCCTGCATCTCCTTAAGCACCTTGCAGGGGATTCCCTTTCTACCATGTTGGGCCCCACTTCTTGGATCTCATTTCTTCTTCCTGCTTTGTTACTTCTTTTGTATGTGTGTGTGTGTGTGGAGCACATGCTCTAAGCTTTCTGAGAAAAAAGATGCACGAGAACTACTGTTTGGAGAACTTGTATAGCTAAAAATATCTTTATTTGTTTATTTTATTTTATTTTTTTGGTGAAGAAGATTGTCACTGAGCTAACATCTGTGCCAATCTTCCTCTACTTTGTATGTGGGACGCTGCCACAGTGTGACTTGACGAGCGGTTGTGGGTCTGCACCCAGGATCCAAACTGGCGAACCCCAGGCCACTGAAGTGGAGCACGTGTACCTAACCACTATGCCACTGGGCTGGCCCCAAAATAGCTTTGTTTTACCCTCAAACTTAATTGATATTCTGGTTGGAAATAGAATTCTAGTTTGGAAATCATCTTTCCTCAGAATTTTGAAAGCTCTGCTCTACTATCTAGCAGTTTGAGAAGTCTGATGCTTGAGGGTTTTTTTTTACTTTTTTTTTTTTTTAAAGATTGGCACCTGAGCTAACAACTGCTGCCAAGCTTCTTTTTTCTTCTTCTTCTTATTTTTCTCCCCAAACGCCCCCAGTATATAGTTGCATATTTTAGTTGTGGGTCCTTCTAGTTGTGGCACGTGGGATGCCACCTCAACGTGGCCCCATGAGCGGTACTATGTCCGTGCCCAGGATCGGAACCAGCGAAACCCTGAGCCACTGAAGTGGAGCGCACAAACTCAACCACTCAGGCACAGCGCCGGCCCCACCGGCCCCAGATACTTGAGTTTTTAAAGATGATTTTCTCCCCTCAGTTGTCTCTGTCCTTTCTTCTGGAACACCTATTTTCCAGGATGTTGGACCTCCTGGAATTATGCTCTTATTGTCTTTTCTCTTTATTTTCTAACTTGCTGGTCTTCTCTTCCTCCTTGACTTTATCTTCCAACATTGTTATTGAATATTTCATTTCTCTCTCTGCTTTTCAAGGGTTTTTTCAATTGTTCCCATTTTATAACTACTCCTTTTTTATAACCTCTGATTCTTATTTCATGGGTAAAATAATTTCTCTTGACTTTCTGAGGATAGTAATTATAGTGTTCTTTCTTTTTTTTTTAACATTGCTTTGATTTCCCACAGGTTTATTTTTTAATTTTGTTTGCTTTGATCTCCGGCTTGCAGGCTTTCTTTAAGTTAATGGTGCTCCTTGATTATTTACGTTTAAGAGTGGGGCGTGTGTGCGTTGTTTATTTGTGCACTCACTGTGGGGTGATCCAGTTTCTTCATTTGGAAAACTTAAACCTTCAGCACTTCTGGATTTTTCTGTCAGACTGGTCAGTTTTCCGAAGAGATGCCTTTGCCTCTTCCACCTGAGGGCTTTGAGCCTTGCTGTCAGGTTTTCTGATCGCTGAGTGATGGGAAGCAGCTGGGGTTTTCATGGTCCCCTATGTGACTTCCAATTATTATTTTTTGTAGCCAATAATGTTACTGCTCCATAAGACCCACCTCAGATCTCCTTTTCCCATTTCTGTGCATCCCTCTCTAGGTGCCAGATGCTTTTTGCCTATGATAGTGGGCACCTGTGGCTTTTCTTTGGCAAACTTCCCGTGGGACACTGGGACACTTTGCTGATCTGTGCAGAGTGGCGATGCCTGGGAGTTCACGTCAACCTCCCTCCAGCCCAGGGTAGTCCTTGACCAATGGCTCTCAGGGTGGGAGTCTGAAAGCCCAGCAGCCTCAGCTCGGGATGGGGCAGCTCTGAAGCTTTACTTTGCTTTAGGGATTTGTGGAGCTTTGCCTGAAATTTCCTGCCTGTTTGGCTTCCTCCCTCCTTCCTTGTCGTAGACTCCCTTACCTGTCTCCCCTGAAACCTTACCATACCTCTTGCCTTCAACTCAGGGACTTTTCTGGGACCTCAATCTAAGACATCTCGTTTTCCATATGGTACCCATGCCTGAAGTCCCTCTCCAGGGCATCTTATTTTCAGCGTCTGAAAGCTTGTCAAGCGGGAGAAAAGTTACATTGAGAAGGTGTAGCTCCAAAAGACAGGCTTTAGACCTTGGATGGAATTTATCAGGAGGCAGAGTTCAGTTTATTAGAGGACTTCCTTAGTAAGTAGTAAGTTCACCACCCCCGGAGGTATGCAAGCAGAGGCTAGTGCTTACTTGATGAAGTGTTTGAAGACAGAGATTCAAACAGTTCACGGGGAGGCACTGCCTCAGATTCTGCGGTATTTGTATTTCAACATAGGACCTCCTTAAAGAAATAATGTAATGTAGCAGCAGAAAAACCTCACTGGGGAGCAAAGTTTCCATTTTGAAGGTGTGTTTCAGTTCCACACGGTACTCTTTGAGATTGTGAGTATAATTAGAGCTTGTTAGATTGTAGAGAGGTGCCCATGTGTTAATTTCCTGCCAGCAATTATGGCTTGATTTAAAAAGTATCTAAACAACTGCAGTAAAAATGCGTTGTCGGGAAAGGCTTTGCGTGTTCCTGGCATTTCTCTGCCTCACTTTCATTACCAAGAGTGTAAGTCAGAATTAAACATTCACACACGTCCAGAATCATGTGCCTGCAGCTTGTTGTTCCGGGTTCTGCTAGTCATCTCCCCAGTGTCAATGTATATACATGGGACAAAGTTTGCCCAGGCCACCTCACTATGCCATTGGCAGCTCTCTAACCCAATGCCTGGGCATTGTTTTCAGCTGTGAAGACAGTCCGGCTGGGCTCGAAGGCAGAGTCCTGGTGATTTCATCTCACACGGTTGTAAGGATTGAAGGCATGCCTCTGTCAATGAAGCTTAAGATTCGAAACTCAAGGTCACGGGCAGGGATACTATTGTCTTGGTCACCCCAAGTCGTCCCCCATGGTTGTTGAGATATTTAGGCACGAGAAGTCATTTTGTCAGCACACGAAAGTACTTGGGTACTCAGTACTCGGGTCCTTGAGAACCTGAGCCAGAGAAATACAAATAGCCAACTTTTTTAACCTTTAAGAGACAAGAAGTTTATCCTTCAGAAAATAAATATTACTATCTCCATCTGACTTCTTTTTGCATTGCAAGACAGCATGGCAAGACCTTTAAACAAACCAACAAGCAAGCAGACAGTGAGCGAAGAAGCTGAGGGTCCCTCAGGCACGGCTGACTCTGGAGCCACCCATGCCAGGAGGACTTGCTCGTCTCTGCACTAGATTCTGACCCTGGATCCCCATACTGCACTGTGCTCCTTACTTTTCCCTGTGAAATGGGAAATGCACTAAGTAACTGTTAAGCTTCCTTCCTTCCATTCATTCAGTCAGCCCATCAACAGAAAACTGTCGAGTCTGTACTACGGTCAGAGACTTTTCTAGGAGCCAGGGATATATGATGGTCAACAATGCAGATGTGGTTTCTGCCCTCACAACCCTTACATTCTATTGGAGGAGGACAGTCATAGTATGATAAAATATCAGTTGGTAAGGAGAGCTCTGGAGACAAGTGCAGCAGAGTAAGGGGCAGGTCACGGGGCTGCTGTTTCCGAAGGGTGGTAAGGGGAGTCTCGAAGAAGATAAGCAGAACGAGGTAAGGAAGAGAACCAGGTGGCTGTCCGGGGTGAGGGTGTTAGGGCAGATGGCACGATAAGTGAAGGGAGAGCAAAGAGACCAATAATGCAACAGGGATCATGGCAGAGAGGTGGCAGGAAGGGTAGAGGGGACCAGCCACGCTAGGCCTTTGGTTCCATGGAAGAGAGTTTAGTTCTTCTCTGAGCCAGGTGGTGAGCCCCGGGAGAATTTTGAGCAGATGCGTGATATGATCTGATTTGCATTTCACAAGAACCATCTGGCTGCTGGATTGAGAACGGACTAAGGGGAGATACTGGAAGTGGGCAGCCAAGTCCGAACGCTCTTTTAGTCACTGAGAGAGAGGTGACAGTGGCATAGATGAAGGGGACTGGCATGATTCAGGATTTATTTGGAAGATGTAACTGACCTATTTAGGGGGTAAGAGAGGAGCCATAGGTGCTGCCGAGACTTCCACTATGTGAGCTCTTGACTGGGGGAACCATTTACTGGGCCTGGGCATTGCGGCCAGAGCAACCCCACCAATTCTCTGATTCAATTTCACTGAGATTACAAGACCACCACCTATGGGCACTCTGCTGGCACCTGGAGATGTACATATTCTCCTATGTTTTGATGTCTGGCCCATGGTCTCTCCAAGTTTGGGGGATAGACAGTCTTGCCAGACTTTAATGCCCATATGGATAATCCCTCCAAGACTGGAGGCTCTCACTTCCCTGAATTCTGTCTTTAGACTTCAAACCCTTGGGCAGTTGCCGGTCCTTGTCGTCCCCATTTCGGTAAATGTGACTTTGGACAACTTACCCTTTGACTACAAGTACCAATTGGCTCCACCCTGTCCTTGGCTTCCAATAAACCTGCCTCTTGACCTCTGCAAGCCCCACTCTTTGTGCAGCCCTCCCTATCTACCTGTTCAGCTGCACCTTCGTCATTTCTCTGACTTTCTTCCCAGGCATGGACCTCACAGTCAGTGACTTGCATGCAGGGTCTTCATTCACCCCCACACAAACACCATTCTCCAGCCCTGGATGGATCAAATCCTCTGCTTTCTCCATTCTTCTTTCTAAGCCAAGCTCTCTCTAATATTGATAGAGAAATTTCCAGATCTGGCTAATGTGATTCTGGGTTCAGCTGGGCCTTGCTACTCATCTGCTGTCTTAGTCCCCATCTGTGGTGGACAGACCCTTAGGTGACTCCCAGGGATCTTACTCCTGGTGTTCATACCTTTGTGTACTGCCTTCCGTTTGACCGTGGGCAGGACCAGTGACTTGCTTCTAGCAATAGAATATGGCAAAGGTGATGGGATGTCACTCCTGTGAGTGTGTTCTCTTGTGTAAGAATCCATCTTAGCTTACTGGAGTTAGGGGCACTCCTTGCAGGCTTGATGAAGTAAGTGACTTGTTGAAGAAGTTCATGTGGCAAGGAACTGAGTGGCCTCTAGGACCTGAGGGTGGCCTCCAGCTGACATCCAGTACAAAACCAGGAGTCCTCAGTCAGACAGCCGTAAGGAAATGAGTTTTGCCAACACTTAAATGAACTTGGAAGCAGATTCTTCCCCAGTCAAGTTTCCAGATGAGAACACAGCCCAGGTGACAACTTCATTGCACCCTTGTGAGACCCTGAGCAGAGAACTCAGGTAAGCCATGCTCACACTCATAACTCACGGAAACTGAGACAACAAACGTGTATTATTGTTTTAAGCTGCTAAGTTTATGGTAATTTGTTATACAGCGCTAGAAAAGTATATACCTTCCTTGATCCCTCTGTCTTTTGCAAAGGACTTATTTCAACCATTGCCACTTTCTCTTCATGCCCCCTACTTCACGCTTTTCTTAGCAGAATGGTCTTGATTTCTTGATTTCAGAGAAAATGAGAAGATCGGCTATGAATTTCATTAACTTCCTTCCCCATAACCTTCAAACTTATTTATATCTCCTCCATTCCTCCCTCTTTTTTCTCCATCCCTGGGCCAACCCCTCCACTCGTCACTGGCCTCAATCCTCCCAGGTCACCCCAGGACCTTGTTATTCTCTTTCTTCCTTATATATTCAGTTGTTACCTCTCTACCTGCTTCTTCCCCTTGGCCTCTCTACAAAGTACCTTCTCCTTCTCCTAAAACAATCAAATAGAAACATACATGACAACCAACAAACAAAACCACTTCCCTTGACCTTGCCATCCTGTCAAGGTGTAGTTCTTGCTTTCTCATTCCCTTTTACAAAATTCTCTAAAAATAGACTCCATGTGCCATCTCCTGAAACTTTCATCCCTCCCACGCTGTAACTTGCCTTTTGTCCCTATCACTTCACTGGGAATGCTCTGGGTAAGGGCAGCCACAGGCTTCTAGATGCCAAATTCTCTTTCCACCGCTTACTGTGGGTGAGAGGTCTGAGCCACTGGATGCTGCCAAGCACTGCCTTCTTGAACACTCCCGTGGCTCACGTGAAACAGGCTCAGACTCTCCAGGCATCGGTGGGTTTCTTCTCAGTTTTCTTCATTGTTCCCCCTCTACTGTCCTCTGTCACCTTTTGGGATAAAAAAAGTTTCTGTGTAATTAATAAAGAAACCCTCACTCCAAAGTTTTATCTACTGCATTTCTCTGGTACAGTTAATCCCTATGGAAATTTTTATAGGTGATTCATCAATTCTTAATTATCTACGCTAAACCTTTTGGAGTTATTAAGAGATTTCCCCCATAATATATTGCATAATTTGCATCTTCTGCTAATAGGAAACTATGTTAATTAGAATTAGAAAAAAATTTGCAAATTATTCCTCACATTCTTCTGATTTCACAAGGAGAGGAGGAGTAATTTGCTGGAAGTGGAGGAGAAGGGCCATGTTTGAAAACAGTAGGAAAATGAGGCTGGCCTCATGGCCTAGTGGTTAAATTCGCTCACTCCACTTCGGTGGCCCAGGGTCGCGCTGGTTCAGATCCTCAGCCCGGACGTAGCACCACTCATCAAGCCATGCTGAGGTGGCGTCCCACATAGCACAGCCAGAAGGACCTACAACTAGAATATACAACTAGGTACTAGGGGGCTTTGGGGAGAAGAAGAAGAAGAAAAAAAGATTGGCAACAGATGTTATCTCAGGTGCCAATCTTTAAAAAAAAAAAAGAAAAAGAAAACAGTAGAAAGGAAGCAAATTACATAGACATTCAATTGTTGATGGATTGCTTATGGTTAATAGTTCCATTTTATTAACTCTTCTGTTGGTATAAAATTTTATTCTTTAGTTTCAAGGATAATTTGCTTAATATTTTAATATTTTGATAATTTTAGAAATTTAACCCAAGCATTTAGACCTATACAATTTTTCCAGCTAATCTGAATTTACTAATAAGGAAATATTTATTGATCACTTATTATGTCTGTGACATTCTGCCAGACTTGTGGATACAGATCATCATTAGTTCCAAGTTATAGATGAAGAAACAGATCCAAAGACCTCTAAGCCAGGGGCGGAGGCAGGATTCCAAAGCAGATACAACTCTCAGGGCAGCAACACTGCTGCTCTGCGTGTGCCCCAGGCTTTCCTCTCACTAGATACCGTGGGAGCCCACGTCTCCCAGCATTGCTCACAGTGAGTGGCTGTCCCTGTGACCAAGTGCTGCCAAAGAAATGTGCATGAAGTGGTGGGAGCCACTTTCAGGGATGTCCTTGGAAATACCCCACACAACTTCTAGCCCTCTTTTCACCTTTTGCAGTGACATTGGAAGCTGCAAATCCAAAATGGAGCAGCCTGGATCTCTGAGTCACCACACAGAGGCAAGATGACTGGGAGGGCTTTCCAAGCCTCGCTGAATTTCCATAATAGCGATATAAATTTTTATTGTGTTCGTTGGCTGAGATTTCTGTTGCAGCATCTAGCATTGCTTACTGTAATTAAGAAACTGCTACTGGAGTTGGGGCGATGTTATAATCATTATTTGCTTAGCAGTCAAACAGCAGGTATTGAGGAAGTGGATATGGTTTCCTCTCTTTGATGAGGTGACATTTGAACAGAAACCTGAATGACGTGAGGTTGTGAGCCATGCACAAATCAAGGGGAAGAGTGTCCGCCACAGGGATATAGGAAGTAGGAGAGTGCTCCAAGTGACCGAGGACTACCAAGGAGGCCATTAGGACTGGGGCAGAGTCAACCCTGGAGGGAGAGCGGTCAGGCAAGAAGGCGGGCAGGACCTGATCATGTGGGACCTTTTAGGCCCTGCTAAGAACTGTGGATTCACAGAGGGCTATATCTCAAATGACTTGAGACAAAATCAAGGTGACAGCTCTGGAGAAGTGTGTCCCATAACTCAAAAACTGGGTCTAGATGACAAAGCTCCTGATGATAAAGATGCATATGAAGAGCTTGAGTGAAATTACTTAATGAAAATAATCTGTTGTTTTATATGAGATTTTAAATGCAAATATGCAACTAAATTTACAAATAAAATATTAAAATATATATTTGAATATATCATCTACCTCTTAACATATAGTCACATTTATATAAAAATATACATTATAATAGCTATTAATAACTACATTATAAAACAACATATATTATATATTTATTTAATATCTCATTAAGAAAATGGAAAATAATGTTTTCTTATATTCAGGGACATATACTTCTTTTGTTTTTTTGAGGAAGATTAGCCCTGAGCTAACATCTGTGCCCGTCTTCCTCTACTTTATGTGTAGGATGCCTGCCACAGGATGGCTTGCCAAATGGTGCCGGGTCCACATGCAGGATCCGAACCAGCGAACCCCGGACTGCCAAAGTGGACGTGAGGACTTAACTGTACGCTCCCGGGCCAGCCCCCATATACTTCTTATATACTTAATATGTATGTCTTATATACATATGCAAAGCTGAAAATGCACAATCTTGGCTCTTAAGTAACTAATTATTATGCAACCCAGAAAGCCACAGAAACTTGAGCAATGGACTCCAATTCCCTTATTTCAGAGGCAAGGAAATGGAAGTCCATTCACAGAAGGCAGGCCGCCTGGTGAAATCACACAGCAGGCTGGTTTACGGCAGAGCTATGATTTGGGGCCAGCAGCTCTCTCTGTGTGGCGGTCCCTCCTCCACAGATGTCCAGCGTTGTGGGCAAAGACTTCAGAGTCACCCGTGTTGACACTTTCAGCCAGCTTAGCTCCGCTCCAGGACTGTCTGATTTGCCTGTTCCTTTTAGGGTTGCATCTGCTCCCAGCTGCTGCGACCATCATGGTTTGTCCATAAGAGAAGCTACCTTAACTGAGGACCTATTATGTGCAGGAGCTGCAGTCTGCCCCCACAGCCTGTATTCTTCACCCTTGGGCCTACTGCCCTACGCCTGCCTGACACAGGCACTCAACAAATGGGAAGTTGTATTCTGGGTGTTGTGTAGAACGGAAAATGATTTGAGGGCACAAGGCAATGTGTGAGGTGTGAGTGTAATTTAAAGCCGACCTTCTATTCTTGGAAGTCGAGGCTCCTGGAAGGAGCTAGAGACATTGCTCCTGTCGGCACCCTCCTGAGCCACGCTGCCCTGCTGGCTCCATCTTGCTCAGGAGCAAGCTGGCCCTTCTCAACAATGCTGTGTTGTCTCTGTTGCTATCAACTGCCTGCCCCCAGAGCCCCACAGCCTCCCCGACTCCGGCCTTATCTCTGAACAGGACACCGTCCTCCGCACATCACTGAGCTGCTTGTGATGCCAGCTCCCCTCCTCAGTCGGGCTCTATTCATCTGTGACCTTAGGCGGGAGCAGAGGAGGGACAGGCCAGCTCCCCCCTTTCCACCTGAGTGGCTGTGATATGAAGCCCCAGCTCGGAAACACTGGGAGGCCCGGAGCCTCGCCACGCTCCCGGGGCACCGCGCCCCTGCATGAAAGGCCCTGCTTGTTCTGCGGAGCGCAGCCAGCTGTGAGATCGCCTCCAAGGGGCTTTTCATGTGGCCGCACCCGGGCGCTCCCGGCTGCATTTTAATAGCCAAGTTAAAGGTAACCTGATAGGCAGATATACCTGAGCCTGGGAATAGGGCCTATATTCATTTATCCCTACTTTAAAAAATTTAAATGCAAATACCTGACATTGCTAATTTCCCCTTGCTGTCTTAAATGTCTCAAGGTGCAATTTAGCAAGCCGCTAAATTTATTTCGTAGTTAGTGAGAAACGAAAGCCCCTGAAATATAATTTGCTGATGTCATATTTTTCCAGATTCATCACGTCATACCCATATCGCTTCGCTGGTGATCCAATAAGCTGTGGGGTGCAGACCGTGGGATCCCTGGTCACCACCTCACTGTGTAGTCCTTGCCCTCTGCCATGCTCCACTGACTCCTAGAAACAGCCGGGAGCAGGCTAATGAAGAGTGAATGAGGTCCTCAAGGAGACGGAAGGATAGTGTAGACTATATTGAATTTATATTCTACTTTGGATGTTGGTGCTGCCGGTGGGAAATGGCTGTCATGGAAAACCCTTGCTGGGTGACCTTGGCAGAGACGTACGCCTCTCTGAGATTTGACCCTCTTGTCTGTACTGGGGTCTCTTCGCACTGGACTGTATGCAGGTCAGCTTTTGGACAAATGCATCGCCCTTTGAAGCTCAGGTTCCTTCCCAGGGTGGGTTTGCCCCGGACTGAGGGATCTCCCAGGATGCTAACACCAGGAATGTCCTGGGAGAATCTGGACAGTTGGTTACCTTATCACAGACAATTTTACCCACCTTTCTAAATACTTTTTTTAGTAGAAATCACAGCGTAACTGTTGTGTTTTTATTAGTAAAAATCTGTGCTTTGTTAGTGGTGACTGTCTTTTTCAGACTGCAGGACATTTTCAATAGAAATGGTGGTGGCCACTGTAAGAAGATGCTGGAACTGTGATTGTCCACGAGGGGTGTTTTGTTCTCCAGGGTGTGAGTCAGGCATGACTGTTTGGGGTCTAGGATGCTAAGTGTCCTGTAAGAAGAGCAATTTCATTCAGAACATCAGTAGAATCCCTGCTGAGGAGCACTGGGCTGGCCAGGTTCCTTCCCCCATCACCGTCTTGCTCCTTGATTGGTTGGTGGTCCAGCCCACTGGAGGATGCAGCCATTCCTGGGGATGGTGGGGAAGCTGCTCGGTAAAGGGAAGTGGTCCCTCTACATTTACTCACTTACTCATTTATTTTAGGAAACATTTATTGGGCACTAACTATGTGCTCTGGGGATAAAGTGGCAAATAAGACATGGTTCTGTCCTCATGATGCTTATAGTCTAGCAAGGAAGGCAGTACCAAAAACCTGAGAACTGCTAGGAGGAAGGAAATCCAAGAGAATGGGGAGCCCAGGGTAGGGCAGCTCTCCTTGTCCAGGGACAGTGAAGAAAGGAATGGAAGAAATGACTGTCCCCTTGGCATCTCCCTTTGCACAGCTAACAGGCATCTCACAGTGAACAGGTCCAAAATAGTACACTGATTACCCCAAATCTTGCTCTTTCCACAGTCTTCTCCATCAAAGAGGAGGTCACTACCATCCTTCCACAATCTTTGGAGTCATCCTTTCCCTCCCATCCCACACCCAATCTATCAGTCCATTTGGTTGCATCGACCTTCACAATGGAATCCAACCACATCTCCCCACCTGCCTTGTTACAGCCCACGTCCAAGCTGCCATCCCCACTCATCTGAATGTTCGCAACATCCTCCTAAGTGGTTCCCAGGTTTTCACTCTTGCTCGCTTACAGCCTATTTTCGACAGAGCTGCTGGAGCGGCCCTTTGAGAGGGCATGCCACTTTAGTAATAATAATAACAATAAGAATGATGAGTACTATAGCACTTGGCATGTGCTAGCTAGACATGTACTTGCTTTGTAAGTACTAACAACTTTAATACAGTAATCCTATGAGGTGGGTACGGCAGCCAGTTCTGCTATCACGTGACCTATGTATTCCTAAAATCAGTGTGCTATGTAAAATCACAATAAAAAAACTACAGGGCTTGGGGGAAAATGCAGTTAGGAGCACAACACTGAAAAATTTCATTAGTGAGACATTTTTTTAAAAAGACAGGAACCTAGTAAAAATGGTAGCACAGTTTTACTCAAGTGGTTCAGAAATACAGAAATTCTCATTAGAGGTGGCACTTTACTTTGAAAATGACGAAGTTTGATTGCAGACGTGGGTATTGGAAGAGTCAAACAGGGTCAGCTGGTGAGTCAGAGCGCAAGCGGAAGGCGGGTTATCTGAAATGGACAATCCCAGCACCAGTGGGGAGGCTGTGGCCCCTCCCACACGGCTGGACTGAGGTGGCTGGGAGATGTTTTAGGTGTGTACTCGCGCATTTGGATCTCCCTCTGGGACTTGATTCAACTGGGTGCAGTTTTCTAAGTTCATTTTGTGTGTTTTGCGGTTGAAATCATGTATAGCCAAACATGAAACTGCTCCAATATGCTCCAATTATTCCCTGGCATATTATGAATTGCATTAGAACAAATCTGTGTTTTCAAAACAAGCGATATAGCATAACTGACCTTATCACTAGCCCCATTTAACAGATTAGGAAGTTGAGGCATAGAAACGTTATGTCCTCAAGGTCGAGAGGCTAGTAAGGGGCAGACCTGGGTGCTGAACTCGAGTTGGGTTTCAGAATCTTTGTGCTCAATTGCTGGAGTCTCGTGCGCTCCTTTGCTCAACAGCCCCCAGAGGCTTCCCCTTGCCCTCAAGGCACAGTGCCCAAGTCCTCACCAGGGCTTAAAAGACCCCACCCGACCTGGTTCCCCACCAGCTATCTGACCTCACGTCCTGCTGCTCTGCCCTCGCCCCTTCTGTGCATCCCCACTGGCCCCCTAATATTTCTCCAAGCCCCAAACACGCTCCCACCTCAGGACCTTTATTCAGGCCTTTGTCTAGAATTATCTTCCCCCTGTTATTTGCTGGGCTTATGCCCTTACTTCCTTCTGATCTCTGTTGATGTCTGCTGATCAGAGGCCTTCTCCCAGAGCCTGAGGTCTCCTCACGATCTCTGTTATGTGTTTCATTTTTCTTTACATTTATTGACCCATAATATAGTATCTATTTATTGTTTTTAGCATATACCCTCCATACCCTTCTAATGTGAAGGGGACCCTGCTCTGTTCACTGGAACAGACCACGGGGCATGGGCGCTCTGTCAGCCTCTGTTGAAGGAAGGAAGCGGGAGGGCAGAGGATGGAGATGCTGCCAGGCAGGGAGGAGAGCCCACCTGAACTAGACTCGGGGCCGGCACTCAGTGCTCTGAGTTTCTGCTGCCTTTGAAAACTCCCAGGTCACCTTCTCGAACTGGCTCTGGCAAGAAGCTCATAGACACCAAAGAGAAGCTCACAGAGCTTGGGGGCCAGAAGTGAAGTCAGCAGAGAAGAAAGGAGGACAAAACAAAAACATACAGACCTCCCACCCCTTCCTCCAGGGGCCCCAGAATTTTCAGCAAGGAGAACTTCACGATTAGATCTATAGGTGGGGATCAGAAAGTGCAGAAAGATTCTGCGCCAGGTTCAGGGTCTTTTAGTGACTTTGATTCTGACTAGATGGGCTTGCAATTGACTTCCTTATAAAATGACCTCTCAGAGCTTATCCCAAGTGAGAAAATACTGCTTATAATGACAAAAATAACTGTGTGTGTGCACGTATGATGTGTGGGGTATTCATCATGGATCCGACACTGGGTTGCCTCTTTAAATACCCAAAGTAGGAATAAAATAGTGGAGGTGGGTACCACAATTCTCACCATTTTACAAGTGAGGGGAAAGAAGCACAGAGTAGTTAACCTGCCCGAGATCACACAGCAGAGGAAGGATATGAACTCGGATGATATAACTTCCAAGGCCACATGCTCACTAAATTGTCACACTGCTTAGAATGGCCTCCCTTGCAATAAAGGGGACATAACTTTAGCGCATGAGAACTTGAGAATCATAGGAATCATTTTATCGTTGAAGAGAAGGGCCGTGGCTTGCGCAAGCCCACATAGCTAATAGAGGGCAAACTTCCCACTTCCAAGCCCAGCCCTGGAAACCTTCCCACTGCACCTGTAACCCCGGATGGCCGGGTGTCCCTTAAATGGGCAACTGTCTATGATGAGTTGAGATGATTCTCTTACCTTCAAAGACTTTGAAATCCGGGGCACTTTTCCAACAAGGAAAATGCTTCTTAACACCCACAACATGTGGTAGCAATAACTTCCACTTTCTGAGCACATTTGAAATTTGACATCTCTCTGGGTAATTACCACATCATCTGGTAAACGAATATTACCAACGCGTCTCTGAGGAGTAACTCAATGCCGATGCCTCATCACAGGCCCGAAACCGTCCCTGGCCAAGCCAGGGGACAGACCTCTCAGGGAACCTGCTTCTGCCACCATCGTGCCTAACACAAAGCAGCCACAGCAGGGACCAGGAATAAACTTCTGGTGTGTAGGAGGGGAAGAGAATCTGACTCAGAGCATCACTGCCCTCAATGGCCCGACTCTGCACATGACGGTTTCCTCCCTGGAGGAGGAGGGCGCCTTTATCAGCCGCAGCCCACCTGGCTGTATCCAGCTCATCTCTCGCCTTGGTGGGTGCTGATGGGCACGGCACTGAGAACAGGCTCTGGGCTCCTGGACCCAGCAGAGCATGGCCGGAAGGGGCAGATGTTGGGGTCAAATGGGGTCTGGACTCCAGAGGAGAGATTTTAGGCATATCCTTGACCTCCTTTGAGTCCTGGTCTCCTTATCTGAAAACTGGAAACAAATAAAACCTACTTGACAGGTTATTATGAATATTAATTTAGGCTAACTAAAGGGCCAGATAATGACTATTTTAGGCTTTGCAATCTGAACAATCTAGGCACTCCTCAACTCTACTGTCCCGGTCCCAAGCAGCCACACACAATATGTAAACCAATGGGCAACCACAATGCATTCGTGGGATAAAAATAAAGTGAGATAAATGTATAATAACAAGAATAAAAAAATATGGTAAAAATAACAACACTTATGAAAGTATGTGCCAGTAAGTCTTCTAAGCAGCATTTTATACATATTAACTCACTTAGGCCTCAAGTAGATTTTATTATTATCCCATTTTGCAGATGAGGAAACTGAGACAAAAAGGTCTTAGTAACTTGCTCAAAGCATATAGCCAGGATTCAAACCTAGGTGATACGACTTCAGAGCCCAGACTTCTATTATTACTTGGAAAATACTATATCATTAAAAATTATTATGTGACTCTATAAATTGTGTCTTTGCCTCTCCAAGAGCAATGGCTTCCTGAGGATTCGGGGGCTCTGGCATTGCTTGGCTTGTTGAAGGGGGGTGCTCTGCTGGGGCAGTCTTCTCTGAGGGCGCTCAGCTCCCCACCCTAGGCTCTAATTGCTGGCCCATGTGGGAGATGTTTCGGGCACAGCTAATTGGGCCCAAGCACCTGGGCAGCTTTCATTTACTGGTGCTAATTAAATGACTTCAGTGGTAGGGGTGCCCATTACCTAGCTGATTACGTTCCCTCTGCCCATTAACAGCGAAATTACTAGAGCCTGGGAAAGGTCTGCTGGGAGAGAAATCACTCTTACTCGGGTGGGATGCTTATTTCATTTTTACTATATATTACGTCCTTTAAAACAAACAACCTGTAGACATCATTTCATTTTGGAAACCTCTTTACCAATCCGCAAATCCAAAATTTGGCAGAGTTTCGGTGATGGTCAAATTTCCACTTCAAGTGAAATTTTAATTTCCCAGGGATTTATTGCCATCTTTCCACTGCTGGGTGTACTGCCCTCTGGATGGAGCACACGCCCTCTCCTTTGAGCTTGTCTCGGGTGCCTAGAGCATGTGTGCCTGCGGATCTGAGGGGCCAGGGAACTGGCTTGCTTCCCTCCCCAGAGGCCTCACGATGGCAAGTTAAATCAGAGAAGCAAAACAATCGGTTCCTTGCTGGAGACGTAAGATCCGCCCCGGGAAAGGAGAAGCAGCCGTGCCCTCTCGTTGGGCAGCCAGCTGAGCAGGAAGGTCTAGTGGGTCTTTTCCACGTTTGACATGTGACTCACACACATCTGAGTGTGGTTCTCCAGTAAGCCAGGCCAGGGCCGACGGGAGAGAACAAACCTTGCTTTATTTCCGTTTCATTCCCAGCTCTATAAGCTGGTGTCCTCGGCTTCTATACATTCTTCTGCTGAGCACGTTGGGAGAGAGGATTTTTCCACGCATGGGACTGTTCTTTGAGGCCACCCAGCCTTCTCTTTCAAACACCAACGCTGGGCAAAGTTCCTCCGCTGAGATTACTTGGACATGTCGGCATCCTCAGTGCCACTCACCAATCAAAGGTGGAGAGAGCAGCAGGCCAGAACCAGAAGGCACCTCTGAGTGCGCAGGCTCCCAGAGGCAGCTAGGTGGGGCGGGGAGAAACGGAGGCAAGGTTTATGCGAGCGGATCAATCGGGAGAGGGGAAAAGGGAGCGCTCTGGCTAAAAATAGAACACGCGTGAACTCCTGCCCCCCACTCCGTAATGATTTCTCCGCTGACTTGTGTTTGGCTCTCGGAGGAACAGCGGGCGGCGAGAACTGTTACTCAACTGGAGAGAGATGGAGGGAGCCCGCCTGCCAGGTGGGTTTTCCAAGCCTGCGCAGCTCTAAACTTCTCCACATGTGAACAAGTGTTTACAGTTTTAAAGATGTGTTGAGTAATTGCACATGCGAGATATCTCCCCTTTAATGCGCCCCGCATGCTCCCAGGCTTTCCAGAGAACCCCTGCTTGACAATGAAATTGTTTGCCTTCTCTGCGTCGAGGCTTAAGGAGGCACTGGTTTGTGTTGAGATATAATTGGTAGCACTTGTGCCTTTGTAGTTCTTTTTTTAGCTACTGCAAATTACTGCCTTAATCCACTCTTTACTTACCCGGATTACGGTAGAAGCCCCATGGAGCCCCCTTCACATCAGGGAACAGAGTGGCAGTTCTTAAAACTTATTTTGAGGCTCCCATAACGTTTCAAAATGCTGGTTAAAAAGCAAAAACAACAGCATCAATTCACTTTCAAGTTCTCTCAATTTTCAAGAATTTTGAATGCCCTCAGAATAATATAATAATTGTTCTTATGCTGCTGAAAAGTCATTGAAAACCCTCCTGGTTTTACAGATGGGTTTCTCTGATCCTCCCCTCCCCACTCTTAATTCTTCCCTGTTCTTTATTTTCATGGGAAATAGCTGGTGGCCCCTCGGGGAGACAGGCAGGGCATTCTGCTTAGCTTGTTATTTTTTATAGCGTTCTTCTCTCTGGCTTCCAGAAAAACACAGCCAAAATGGTTTGGCAGATCACTGTGCATTAGTAAAACTCTGTGTCAGCCACAACCAAGGGCCCAAGTAAAGGACTAACGTGAGCTAGCAAGTTGGAGGTATGTCTCGAGCCCCACCATGTCTTCCCATGAGCCCTCTGATGGGATTCCACGGGCGAGCAAGGCCAACGAGATAGATGACACATTTCATCTGTGTGTCACCTGCCTGCTGGTCCTCTGGCTGCCCCCGGGGTCTCACATCTCAGCTGGCAGTTGATGGAACTTCATGGCCTGCCTGGTGCCTATCAATTAACTTCAGGGCTGCACTTTCCAACTTGAAAATCTTTTTACTATTATTTTGCAATTTTCCCAACTGAGCGCTTTGGCATCTGAGAAAGAGTCTCTGAGAAGTAGGGCCCAGGGGGGCTGTGTCCTCCCTCCTAGTTGGGCAGCTCTG
This sequence comes from Equus quagga, assembly GCF_021613505.1. Classification (NCBI taxonomy): domain Eukaryota; kingdom Metazoa; phylum Chordata; class Mammalia; order Perissodactyla; family Equidae; genus Equus; species Equus quagga. Next base: position 173,494,236 of record NC_060268.1, on the reverse strand, counting down.
TCCCTGCTCCAGATGCCTGCTGACGCTGCCTTCGTTCATCCTTGGGGCCCTTCCATGAAGTCGGCCAGGTGGATCCTCACTTGAGGATGAGTGCCTGTTTGGAGAACAGACCTTCCCGTTTCTAAAGGCTTTTCAGGCTCTGAGCCTGAGCCTCTGCCTTGCTGGAATTAGACGGTAACTACACTTAAATGAGAAGTAAAATCTTGTTCACACTTCTTGCTTCCACCCCAAACCTTTTCCACGGGCTCTCCCTGCCTCCCCTCCACCTGAGCCAGAGGGGCAGCTGGTGATGAGTTCTGCCCTTAGTAGGATGGTCTGGTGGAGAAACAACTGGACACTTCTGTCTTCTTTCCCCTGCAGCCCAACCCCCGTCGCATAGCTGTGGCAGCAGAATTGGGGCCTGTATCATTCTTTGGTGGTTATTTGTGTCTTTGCCATTTTGTGAGCTCTCAACGGTGGTTTCTGTGGTTGCTCAGTTTTGAACAACTTTCAGTATAAGACCTGGGACAGATTAGGTGCTCAGTAAATATGGGTTGACTAAATCCTATGTTCTTTCTGGACTTGTGCCAATTTCTGAGACGAGTATTAATCCCAAAATTGGCATCAGAGATAAAATTCCTGTAGTGTGGAATAGAGGCAAGGGGACTGGACTGGAAATGGAAAGAGGACGTCCAGACATGGCCTCCGGAGGGTCCAGGGTCGGTCAGCAGAGCAGTCTGCACCCAGGAGCTCCAGTGTGGAGGAGGGCAGCGATCCACGGGCGGTCCTGGGAGATCCAGATCGGAGAGACGTGTCCGTTTGTTCATTCACCATCAGGCATTGAGTATATGGTGGAGGGGACCAGGCACTGGGGGAGGCGGGGGTTCCTGCAGATCCAACAGGAAGCAGAAGAGAAGCAAACCCTGTCCTCCTGGTACAGAGGATAATAAGTGAAATTAACAGCTCTGAGACGTGCGCTGAAGGAAACACACCCCTCCCCAGCATGAGCCAGGAGTAGACCCTAATCCAGGGGTCATGTGGACAAGAGCAGATAAGGCAGGTGATTCAGGTAGGGGGTTGAGCTCAGAGAATCAGAGGGGGCACCGGGGATCATGACTGGGGAAAAGGCAGCAAGGGAGGCTGTGCATTGAATCCAGAAATCTAGGTTGGAGCTCCTTAAATCCATCCTACCTCAGGTCAGGATTTGTCCTGGAGGAGGCAAGCCTGAGCTTAAAGTTTAGAGCCAGTTTCATTCATTAAGTATTTATAGAGTGTCTAATCTACCATGTGGCCAACACTGTTAACAGTACACAGCAAAATCGGTATGGTTCCTGTTCTTACAGTGCTTGCAGTCAAATAGAGGGAACAATCAACTAGTAATTAGACAAATTTATCTGATTAATTTGGAAGTGCTGTGAGGGAAAGGAAGTGAGGGAAAGAAACAGGAGCCATGGTAAAGAGGAGGGTCTAATTTAAAACGGCTTTTCCAGCGGTGGGGGGTGGGGGGTGGGGGGGGCAGGTATCTCTCTTAAGATGTGTCCTTTGGCCTAAAGGAGTCGGCCGGGTGAAGAGGGGGTGGAAGAGCATTCCGAGTGTAGCAAACAATGCATGCAAAGGGCCTGTGGTCTGCAGAGTAGTGCCTCCCAAAGATGTTGTGTATATTTTGCCATCACAAAAGGGACTTTGCAGCTAAAGGTTATAGACCTTGAGATGGGAGGATATCCTGGATGATCCTGGTGGGCCCAGTCTAATCACATGAGTCCCTAAAAGCAGAGAACCTTTCCCAGCTGCAGAGAAAGATATGACATTAGAAGACGGGTCAAAGAGATGCAGTGTTTACAGATGGAGGAAGGGGCCACAAGCCAAGGAATGCAGGCAGCCTCTAGAAGTTTGAGAGGCAGGGAGACAGATTCTCCCCCAGAGCCTGCAGAAAGGAACACAGTCCTGACAATGTGTGGATTTTAACTGAGTGAGACCTGTGGGACTCCTGACCTACTAAACAATAGGATAATAAATTAGCGTTGTTTTAAGCTACTAGGTTTGTGATAATTTGTTATAGCAGCCATAGGACACTCATACAGGCTAGAAGCAGGAAGGAACTTGACACATTCCAAATACCAAAAGGGCGCTAGCGTGGCCAGAACAGTGTGGGTGAGATGTACTCACAAACCTTTGAAGTGATGTAAGCTGGGGAGGGATGAACGCAATGATCCCGTTTACGACGTTTTGCAGTTTCCTTTGGTTGGGAGGTGGAGAAAGGGTGGAGGGCGAGACTTATTAGGGGCTAATTTAGGAGCCCTCACAGAAGATGACAGGGGCTCCTATTAGGGTGATATCAGAGAAGAGAGAAATCAGTGGGTGGATTTCACAGCTGTCTGGAGGTGGAATTAATCAGACGTGATGATTGATTGGATGCAGGGAGCAAATCTGGGATGACCCCTCCCTCCTCCCTGGTTTCGGGCTTGAGCAGAGGGGCTGGGAGCGAAGGTCGAGGGAGGTTGGGAGAGAGGCCAACAGGGCCCACTACATCTGGCCACTGCACAGATGGCCTCACCTACCACCAGCAAAGCTGGTCATTGAGAAGCGAAGACGATGGAAAATCCTCCGAAAAGCAAGAAAGCCCTGTTAGAAAGCCCTGTGTGCCAGCAGCCCCACGCCCAGCAGAGGAGAGTAAGGGTCCTTGCCCCAGAATGCCCAGAAAAACTATTGAGATGGTTCTGATGGGACCAGCCTAGAGCAGTCCCTGCCTGCCCCACCCCCACTAGGGAAGCCCTGGGACAGGGAAAGGGAAGGAGCCGAATGCCTTGGCTTGGGTCATGAGTTCTACTCAAGCTGTGGTCTGAGGGAGGGGGAGGGGTGCAGGCCTGAACAGAAGTCGGGGATGCTACTGGAAAGAAGGCAGATAGCAGCGAGCACCCCCAGCCCCGTGCAAACATCCACAACCCCTGTATGCCTTACTGACTGATAGCAGAAGGGTGTGCAGCCCCCAGATGTAGGGCTGGTTGATTGACAACTATGGGTAAGGCAGAGTGTACTGAGTTATCAAGACTGTCTCTTTCCCGGGCGATTGATATTCGCTCACAATGGGTAGCAGAACAGAAACACTGGGGTGGAGGAGCCAGGAAAATCAGTTGTGAAATGGCAAAAGACAGTAGGAGACTGAATCCTTAGGACAAATACAGTGTCTGAGGCCACTGAGGGTCGGGGCAGCAGAACATTCTGTGGGCATCTCTGGGGTTGTCCATCCTGAGTGTTGAGCCCCTCTCTGAGGAGGGGTCCTTGGCCCTGTGGCTCCTTCCTTGCTGCTGAAGTATCTCAGTGGCTGAGGGTCTGTCCTGCCCCAGGCACCTTGTCCCTTGAACTTAAGTGGCAGATAGTTTAGAGATGCCCCTGGTTAGGGAGGGCATGGAGAGCTTTGGTGAGCCTCGAGGGGCTGCATGGTTTGAGCGGACATTGTGTGAGGGGCTAAGCAGGGGCTGAGATCCTGGGATCCATCTCTTAGCTCTGCCTCCTTTGAGTGGACTCAGTAACTTAGCATTGAGAAAGGCGTCTGTGAGGTTCTGAATGTTCTCTATAGGGCAGCGAAGTGCATGTCACATCTCAGGAAATGTTCCAACTAAATAATGTTCAAACTTGGAGCATGGGCTGGGGACATTTTATCAGTATGGCCCCTGGGTAGTTCAGACCGATAGCAGATGCTACTGGGGCCCCGGCCATAGCCCCTCAATTCTCCCCATTTCCTTACAGGTTAATAATAATTTGGTGCTGTGAGCAACTGGGGCTCCCAGCCTGAGGGCCTTCTGCGGCTGCAAGTGTGCTGTCCCGTTCTAGGGCAGGCTGGGATGCTGGGCAGGTACCCTCCAGGAGCAGCTCTCAGCTGATGATTGGCGGATATTGGCGGATAAGTACCTGAGCCCCTCCAGTGCTCTCTGCTTTCAGGAGGACATCCTCTCTCAGAGGTCCCCAGTGGGCAGTGGTGGGCTGGTGAACAGACTCTGGCGGGGAGAGGGAGCAGAGAAATCACCTCAGTTATCCAACCAAATCCACCACTGCCAGTTGGGAGAGAGGCATTGCTTTGTGTGTGTCCCTGTCTGAGGATACAGGTAGCTTTGGCTTTCCATACAGGGACTGTGCTTGAGGTTCTTGGTGCGCCAGGGACCGGCACCCCTTCTGATCCTGGCTCCAGAAAGCCTGTCTGCCGTGGCAGCCTGGTCCCCCGAGAAGCTGTTACCGCCTCCCCAGGCTGGTTACGCTTCCCGTCCAGCTGGTGCAGGCTGACCTGGGCTGGCCCCTTCCAATTTGGCCTCAGAGCTTCAGGTCACGCTCTAAGACCCTTGGGCGATGGCTGAAGAGATGGAACAAATAGGCCTGGATCCTGTTCCCAGCTTTACCTTCCACAATGCACCTCACTTTCGTGCTGCCTTTATTTTCACACCAGAAGACCGCTGTCTATGCTTGACTGTCAGGAGGATTCTTAAAAATAGCGTTTCTATGGTGAAACAATGTCCCTTGTTTGGAAATACGCAGAGCTTATAAAATATGTTCCTGTGTTTTCCTGGATCAGGGCATATTGCAGAGTCTGGGGATTTATTTACAATGAAGAAATTGTTTTTGCGAATTGTGGTTAAACAAAAGGATTGTTTTTGGAGTGCTCAGTAAAGGAGACATTGTTTATTATATTAGTTATTTGGGACACAAGCTGGAAAGGGATGATTTTACGGGGAACGGGAGGGGCGGTCACTGCATGGAAGCGTCCGTTTCTTGGGGCCAGGCAAGCTCAAAGTAAAACATTGTTACCTCTGTCATCCATCCCGTCTTTTCCCAGCTTTATTTCTGTCCCAGCCCCTATGAAGGAACCTGTATCAGCTCTTGCCCTGTCCTCATCCCCCTCGCCCTGGGTGCTGTTGCTCTGCCCCCTCCAAAGCCCAGTAATGAAAGGTTGGCTGTGTGGCCGTCCTTATCTCGCTCCGAGGCTCTCTGCTTCCAAAGAGCTCTCAGCACTTCGGAGACAGAGTATCTCCTTCGTCCGCACAAAGTCCCCAAGCAGTGGGGGAATGGAGCGTGTCAGAGTTCACAAGATGAAAATAAGAGCCGAAGCCAAAATCTTTCCACTGTCACGGTCTATCTTACGAGCTTTCCCAAGTGGCAAAACTAGGGCACAGAGAGGGAGAGCCACTCGACAAGACCTCATTCTCTGGAGGATCCAGGCAGTGGTGTATCTGCCATTGGGAAGATTTGTCCTTACTTTTTTAAGAAAGTTGTCATCTGCCAGGCCCTAAGCTTGCTGTATTTTGATTTTATTTTTGGGGGAGTAGAACTAACTTCAATTATTGGGCATCTCGGGGTGTGTGGGGGGTAATGGGGCTGCTTAGCGTAAAGTATCCACTCCAAAAATACCATTTTAATACCTTAAGAGAACTTGAAGATTTTTCTCTCTCTCCGGAGCCCTAGTATAGTGAAAACATCCCTAGGAAGTGTGAGTTCCTGAGTGAAGAATACTTTGTTAATGTGCTAAATCCATAGGGAACGGTTGTCTGCCACCAAGAGGAGGATTAGATGTGTATGTGGGGAAGAGCAAGGGAGCTAGCTAGTGGAGGCGCTATGGATTCCACTCGACTTACTCAGCCATTTTTCCGGGAGCAGGGGACATCTTATTCAATAGCATCGCCTATATATATAGCATATACATATATATAGCCAATGCTATTAGGGCCCTGGCCATAGCTTTTCTCTTGCATGCTAATGGTTTGCTACTGCAAGCAACTGAGGCTCCCCGCCTGCTATAGACTAAATGTTTGTGTCCCCCCAGAATTCATATGTTGAAATCCTAACTCCTAATATGATGACATTTGGAGGTGGGGCCTTTGGGAGGTGACTAGGTCATGAGGGTGGAGCTCTCATGAATGGGATTAGTATCCTTACAAAAGACACACCAGAGAGCCCTCTTGCCCTTTCTATGAACCAGGATGTGGGCTCAAATCTGCAGCCACCTTTACCTTGAACTTCCAGCCTCCAGAACTGTGAGAAATAAATGTTTGTTGTTAAAACTACCCAGTCGATGGTGTTTATGTTCTAGCAGCCCAAATGGACTAAGATGCCACCTGAGGGCATTCTCCAGCTGGGGTCACTTGTCCCATTCTAGGAATGCTGGGCACGGAACCCACCAGGAGCAGCTCTCAGCCAATGACCAATGGGTGGATACATACCCCAGTTCCCCAGTGCCTCTACCCAAGGAAGACAATATCATCTCTCAGAGGCCCCAGCAGGCAGTGGTGCGCTGGTAAACAGGCTCTTTGGGAGGGATTGGGCACAGGGAAAGCCTTCATCTGTAGTGTTTACCAATTTCTGTGGTGTAAATACTCCCACTGTGGTGGAATTCAAGTTACCAACAGATGTCACTGAACTGGGAGTAGGGGAGAGATGAACACAGTTGGCTAACATGAGTCAGTCCGAGCGGCTCCAGCACATCCCTGCCAGCAGGACTGAAGCCCAGTTGCCCCTGGTGGAAACCTGCTTGTTAACACGCCCTGTGCTGGCATCCTGCCCTTCCCTGTCTCCACCCCCCACAGCTTTCCCAATGCTTCCTTGGATCACCTCCCAAATAAACAACTTGCACCCAAATACTTCTTTCAGGATCTGCTTCTGGTGGAATCCCAACTAAAACTAGATATTCTCATCGTTTGTTGTGCTTTGAACAAAGGGGCAGAATTCTCCACTGAATGGAGAAACGCGTGTACTCTTGGTCTGGTCCCAGGCTGCTTTCAGCCTCACTTCCCCCAGAGTCCAACACCATTCTGTGATTTCCTCTCCACACACCACCGCCATGGTTTTGCTCCCCGAGTCGTCTTCACCAGGCATCGCTTCCACTTGTGCCTCTCAACCCTCCATTGTTTCTTCAGGCCTAAGTTGTATCCAGCCTCTTCGCCAAGGCGGTTCCTGGTCTCTCTGGGCAGAATGAACCACTCCCTCCCTGTTTTGTTGAGTTGTTGGGACTTGATTACAACATTTACCAAGACTTGACTCGAATTAGGTTTACTTGGGTTTGTGTCCCTCCTTCGCTGCCCCAGGAGCCTGGAGAGCAAGGACCATGATCTCAACAGTTTCCAGCGCAGGCGCTGGCTGTGTGGTTGTCAAAAAATGTTTGCCGAAATACGTTGACCCAGCACTGGCAGAGTTGTTTACACTGCAGCTTCTGCTTTGACTTTCCCCAAATCACAGCCAGGAGTGTCCCCACGCACAAAGCAGGAGGGCATAGTCATGCATGTGAGCCCAGGGAGGGGAGTTCTAAGTGGCGGCTGTTCCTTCCTAAAGGGGAAAATACCAAGCTCCCAGGAGAACTTTTCCACTTACCTCAGGGCGTGTCCAGCATAGCCAGGAGAGGTGAGATAGGATCTCAAGGCCCTAAATTTTCCTGTGATGAGAGAATGGGGTCACCTGGCAGTCACCACAGTCTCACAACATTCTCTGATTGGCAAGATCACCGCGGAGCACATTAATTTGTTCTCTCATCCATTAATTTATCGAGTGTCGAGTGCCGGGTAATATTCAGGGTTTAAGAGGCTTTGTCTGAACAGCCTGAACCCTGGTCTTGGCACCGTCTCTGTCACAGGCTGGGAGACTTTTTTTAAAAAATTATTTTATTGAGGTTATATTGGTTTATAACACTATAATTTCAGGTGTACGTTATTATATATCAGTTTCTGTATAGACTGCATCGTGTTCACCACCAATAGTCCAGTTTTTATCCATCACCATACATATGTGCCCCTTTACCCCTTTCGCCCACTCCCCGACCCCCTTCCCCTCTGGTGCAGTCTGGTAACCACTAATCTCTTCTCTTTGTCCATGTGTTAGTTTATCTTCGACATATGAGTGAAGTCGTGTGGTGTTTGTCTTTCTCTGTCCGGCTTATTTTGCTTAGCATAAGACCCTCAAAGTCCATCCATGTTGTGGCAAATGGCACAATTTTGTCTTTTTATGGCTGAGTAGTATTCCATTGTATATATATACACCACATCTTCTTTATCCACTCATCAGCCTATGGGCGCTTGTGTTGCTTGCATGTCTTGGCTATTGTGAATAATGCTGCCGTGAACATAATGGTGCATGGGTCTCTTTGACTTCTTGATTTCATGTTCTTTGGATAAATACCCAGTAGTGGGATAGCTGGATCATATGGTATTTCTGTTTTTAATTTGGTATTTCAATTTCTGTTTCAAATTTGGTATTTGGTATATTTAATATGGTACTTCTATTTTTTTAATTTTAATTTTTGTTTTTATAGCAGTAACATTGGATTATAACATTATATAACTTTCAGATGTACATCATAATATATTTAGAATTCTGTGTAGATTACATCATGTTCACCACCCAAAGACTAATTATAATCTATCACCACACATGTGTGCCTAATCACCCCTTTCACCCTCCCCCTCCCCCTTCCCCTCTGATAACCACCAATCCAATCTCTGTTGCTATGTGTTTGTTTGTCATTGTTTTTATCTTCTACTTATGAGTGAGATCATACAGTATTTGACTTTCTCCCTCTGACTTATTTCACTTAGCATAATACCCTCAAGGTCTATCCATGTTGTCACAAATGTCAAGGTTTCATCATTTCTTATGGCTGAGTAGTATTCCATTGTGTATATACACACCACATCTTCTTTATCCATTCATCCCTTGATGGGCACCTAGGTTGCTTCCAAGTCTTGGCTATTGTGAATAAAGCTGCAGTGAACATAGGGGTGCATGTATCCTTATGCATTTGTGTTTTCGAGTTCTTTGGATAAATACCCAGCAGTGGGATAGCTGGATCCTATGGTAGATCTATTGGTATTTCTATTTGTAATGTTTTCCATGGTGGCTGTGCCAGTTTACATTCCCACCAGTAGTTTATGAGGGTCCCCTTTTCTTCACATCCTCTCCAACATTTGTTTCTTGTCTTGTTAATTATAGCCATTCTGACGGATGTGAGGTGATAGCTCTTTGTAGTTTTGATTTGCAGTTCCCTAATAATTAGTGACATTGAACATCTTTTTATGTGTCTGTTAGCCATCTGTATATCTTCTTTGGAAAAATGTCTATTCATATCCTCAGCCCATTTTTTGATCAGGTTGTTTGTCTTTTTGTTTTTGAGTTTATGAGTTCTTTATATGTTTTAGAAATTAATCCCTTGTCGGATATATGGTTTGCAAATATTTTCTCCCAGTTGGTGGTTTGTTTTTTCATTTTGTTTGTGGTTTCTTTTGCCTTGCAGAATCTTTTTAGTCTGATGTAATTTCATTTTTTAATTTTTTCTTTTGTTTCCCTTGCCTGAATGGACCTGGTTTTCAAAAAGATGCTGTTAAGACTGATGTCAAACAGTGTATTGCCTATAGTTTCTTCTGGGAGTTTTATGGTTTCAGGTCTTACATTCAAATCTTTGATCTACTTGGGATTAATTTTTGTGTCTGGTGTACGATAATGGTCTACTTTCATTCTTTTGCACGTGGCTGCCCAGTTTTCCCAGGACCATTTATTGAAGAGACTTTCCCTTCTCCATTGTATGTTCTTGGCTCCTTTGTCAAAGACTAGCTGTCCAAAGATGTGTAGTTTTATTTTGGGGCTTTCAATTCTGTTCTATTGATCTGTGTGTCTGTTTTTCTGCCCAGTACCATGCTGTTTTGATTACTATAGCTTTGTAGTATATTTTGAAGTCAGGAATTGTGATGCTTCCAGATTTTTCTCAGGATTGCTTTGGCTATTTTGGAGTCTTTTGTTTTTCCACATAAATTTTAGGATTCTTTGTTCTGTTTATGTGAAGAATCTCATTGGGCTTCTGATTAGGATTGCATTGAATCTGTAGATTGCTTTAGGTAATATGGACATTTAACTATGTTCATTTTAACATAGTTAAAATCCATGAGCATGGAATACCCTCCCATTTCTTTATGTTTTTTTCAATTTATTTCAATAATGTCTTATAGTTTTCAGTATATAGGTCTTTCCCTTCCTTGGTTAAGTTTATTCCTAGATGTTTTATTATTTTTGTTGTGATTATAAATGGGATTGTATTCTTGACTTCTCTTTGTGCTAGTTCATTATTAGTGTATAGAAATGCAACTGATATTTGTAAGTTGATTTTGTATGCTGAAATTTTGCTGTAGTTGTTGATTATTTCTGTTAGTTTTCTGGTGGATTCTTTAGGATTTTCTATGTATAGAATTGTGTCATCTGCAAACAGTGTGAGTTTTACTTCTTCCTTTCCAATTTGGAAACCTTTTATTTCTTTTTATTGCCCAATGGCTCTGGCCAAAACCTCCAGTCCTATGTTGAGTAGGAGAGGCAAGAGTGGGCACCCTTGTCTTGTTCCTGTTCTCAGAGGGATGGCTTTCTGTTTTTTACCTTTAAGTATTGTGTTGGCTGTGGGTTTATCATATATGGCCTTTATTATGTTGAGGTTCTTTCCTCTTATACCTGTTTTATTGAGAGTTTTTATCATAAATGAATGTTGGATCTTGTCAAATGCTTTCTCTGCATCTGTTGAGATGATTGTATGATTTTTATTCCTCATTTTGTTAATGTGCTGTATCACATTGATTGATTTGTGGATGTCAAACCATCCCTGCATCCCTGGAATAAATTCCACTTGATCATAGTGTATGATCCTTTTAATGTATGGCTGTATTTGATCTGCTAATATTTTGTTGAGGATTTTTGCATCTATGTTCATCAGCAATATTTGCCTGTAATTTTCCCTTTTTGCATTGTCGCTGTCTGGTTTTGGTATCAGGGTAATGTTGGCCTTGTAGAATAAATTAGGAAGCATCCCATCTTCCTCAATATTTCAGAATAGTTTGAGAAGGGTAGGTATTAAATCTTCCTTTAACGTTTGGTTGAATTCAACAGAGAAGCCATCTGGTCTTTTGTTCTTTGGGAGGTTTTTGGTTACTGTTTAAATCTGTTTACTTGTAATTGGTCTATTCAAATTCTCTGTTTCTTCTTGATTCAATTTTCTGAGGTTTTATGATTCTAAGAATTTGTCCATTTCTTCTAGGTTATCCAATTTGTTGGCATATAGTTTTTCATAGTATTCTCTTATAATCCTTTGTATTTCTGTGGTATCCATTGTAATTGCTCTTATTTCATTTCTAATTTTATTTATTTCAGTCTTCTTTTTTTCTTAGTGAGTCTTGCTAAGGGTTTGTCAATTTTCTTTATCTTCTCAGAACCACCTCTTAGTTTCATTGATCTTTTCTATTGTTTTCTTAGTCTGTATTTCATTTATTTCTGCTCTGATACTTATTATTTCCCTTTTTCAGCTGACTTTGGGCTTTGTTTGTCTTTCTTTTTCTAATTATTTTAGATGTAGTTTAAGATTACTTATTTGAGATTTTTTGTTTGTTTGTTGAAGTCGGCCTGTATTGCTATAGATTTGTCTCTTAGTACCACTTTTGCTGTATCCCATAAGAGTTGGTATGTTGTGTTTTCATTTTCATTTGTCTCCAGGTATTTTTTGATTTCTCCTTTCATTTCTTCATTGATCCAATGGTTTTTCAGTAGCATGTTGTTTAGTCTGTAGATATTTGTGACTTTCCAAGCTTTTCTCATGTAATTTCTAGTTTCATAACATTGTGATTGGAAAAGATTCTTGATGTCATTCAACCTTCTAAATTTAGTGAGGCTTACCTTGTTTCCCAACATATGGTCTATCTTTGAGAATGTTCCATGTGCACATGAGAAGAATGTGTATTTTGCTGTTTTTGGATGGAATGTTCTATATTTATTCATTAAGTCCGTCTGGTCTAGTGTTTCATTTAAGGCCACTGTTTCCTTGTTGGCTTTCTGTCTGGATGATCTATCGGTTGATGTAAGTGAGGTGTTGAAATCCCTTACTATTATTGTTTTGCTGTTAATTTCTCCCTTTAGGTCGTTAATAGTTGCTTTGTATACTTTGGTGCTCCTGTGTTAAGTGCATATATATTAATAATTGTTATCTCTTCTTGGTGGAATATCCCTTATATCATTATATAATGTCCATCTTTGTCTCTCCTTATCTTTTTTCTCTTGAAGTCTGCTTTGTCTAATAAGTATGGCTACACTTGCTTTCTTTTGCTTGCCGTTTGCTTGGAGTGTCATCTTCCATCCCTTCCCTCTGAGCCTGTTTTTGTCTTTAGAGCTGATATGTGTTTCATGGAGACAGCATGTTGTTGGGTCTTGTTTTTTAATCTATCCAGCCACTCTGTGTCTTTTGATTGGTGAATTCAATCCGTTTATATTTAGAGTGGTGATTGATTTATGAGGGCTTAATACTGCCATTTTATCTCTTCTTTTCCAGTTGTTCTATATTTCCATTATTTCTTTTCTGTTTATTTCTGACTGCCATTTCAGTTTGTGGTTTTCTATGATGGTTTTCTCAATTTTCCCTTTATTTATGATTTATGGCTCTGCTCTGATTTTTTGTATTGTGGTTACCATGAGGTTTGTATACAAGATCTCATAGATGAGATAATCCATTTTCTAATAGCCTCCTATCTCCATTAGCCTAAGCAGGTTCCATCTCTCTCCTCTTCCCTGTCTACATTTTTTTGTCACAAGTTATTATTTTTTGTGTTGTGAGTTTGTGACTAAATTGAAGTATTTATAGTTATTTTTGATGCTTTCTTTCCCTTTATGTTTTATGTTATAATTAAGTGTTTGCTAATCTATCCTGATAGAGAGCTGCAATTTTCTGATTTTGTCTGTCTATTTATCTCTTTGCTCAAAGTTTTGTAAACTTTTGCCTTTTTGTTTCAGGTAGGAGGGCTCCCTTCAGCATTTCTTGTAAGGCAGGTCTGGTGGTGATGAACTCCCTCAGCTTTTGTTTATCTGGGAAAACTCTTATTTCTCCATCATATCTGAAGGATAATTTTACTGGATAGACTATTCTTGGTTGGTAGTTTTTGTCTTTCAGTATTTTGAACATATCATTCCAGTCTCTCCTAGCCTATAAGCTTCTGAAATCTGCTGAAAGCCTGCTGGGGGTTCTTTTGTAGGTTATTTTCTTCTCTCTTGCTGCCCTTAATATTTTTTCTTTGTCATTAACTTTTGGCAATTTTAATATTACATGCCTTGGAGAAGGTCATTTTGTGTTATGTCTTTAGGACTTCTATTGTCTGCATGTACTTGCATATCCAGTCCTTTCCCCAGGTTTAGGAAGTTCTTAGGAAGTTCTCAGCTGTTATTTCTTTGAACAAGCTCTCTGCTCCTTTCTCCCTCACTTCTCCCTCTGGGATACCTATAATCCTTATGTTACTTTTCCTAATTGAGTCAGATATTTCTGGAAGAATTTCTTCATTTTTAAAAAATCTCAGTTCTCTCTCCTCCTGCACCTGAAGCATTTCTAGGTTTCTATCTTTGAAGTCGCTAATTCTCTCTTCGATAAAGTCTACTCAATTTTTTATGCTTTCTACATTATTTTTTATCTTGTTAATTGTGTTCTTCATATCCAGAATTTCTTTTTGGTTTTTTATTAGAGCTTCAGTATCTTCAGTGAAGTATTCCTTCTGTTCATTAATTTTATTCCTGAGCTCATTGAATTGTCTTTCTGAGTTTTCTTATAATTCATTGAGCTTCTTTATAATAGCCATTTTGAATTCTCTGTCAGTTAGATTGTAGTGTTCTGTGACTTCAGGTTTGGTTTTTGGAGAGTTGTCACTTTCCTTCTGTTCTGCAGTGTTATTGTAGTTCTTCATGGTGTTTGATGAACTGATCCTCTGCTGGTGCATTTATGGTAGTAATCACCTTTTCTTATTTTGGTACAGCTTTGATTACTTTGGTTCTGGTCACATGGGTCTTGTGTTCTTCCACTGCTCTCCATGGGCTCGGTTGCTGCTGTCTCATGTATCACCTGTGCTGGTGCTCCTGAGTTGTCTTGGGTGCTGGTTACACCACTGCCAGTGTTGCTGGGTTCACGGGTGTGACTGTCACTGGTAGGAGCTGGGGTACCCGGGGACTTGTATACAACCCCCGTTGCTGGTGGAGCTGGTGTCAGGGTTGCCACCACTGGGGCCTGGGTCACCAATTCTGCTGTGGTTGCAGATTCCACTTGCCACTGTTGGTAGGGGACAGGGGCTTTTGTTTCTGTTTCTGCCCAATCTGCTCATAGTTATGCCAGTCGGCCACTCTGCATTCATGCAGGCTGGGCTGCAGCCACTCAAGTGGGGCACCTTCACAGAGGCTGAGCCACTGCTACTCAGTGGGGAGTGTTCACATGGTGGGTGCTCCCATGAGCCAAGTTACAGCTGCTCTATAAGCATTCGTGTGTGGGTTGAGTTGCCTCTGCCTCCATTCAGTCACACTGGCCACTGTGTGAGGATCCATGACCTGCATTGCGGCTGCCAGTGGGGGTGGGGGGCAACCCTCTCCTAGTTTCACTGCTTCCTAGGGGTCCAGTCTGCCCACTTTCAGATGTATAGCTGCGTGGATCTCTCAGGCATCCTGTTGTGTTGTTAGGGAATCCTCTGTCTATTAATGGATGTCTGTTTAGTTGTAACTTAAAGGGGAGAAACAAAGGAAACAACTCACTCCGCCATGATGCTGATGTCCACTCTCCTGGGAGACTTTGAACAAGTCATTTATCCCCCTAAATCTCCACCACCACTTCTGTAAAATGGGGGTAATTTGATACCTACCTCCCAGGATTTGAATGAGATGATGTATATGAGTATTTAGTGTTTAGTTCCTGGCACAGGTAAGCATCCAGTGTATGTCAGCTATACTATTACGATAATAATGTGGGCCAGGCTCTGTGCTAAGATCAAGGAGTGATCTGAATTAGGTGCAGCCCCTGCCCTCAAGAAGGTCATGGTCTTGGGAGAGACATAAACAACAGACCCAAGATCCCAGTGCAGGGTGCTAAGTGGCCTGAGAGTGAGGTTTGAAGGGGGCTCACAGAGCCCAGGAGAGGGGACACACGGCAGCAAGCCCCCAACCATGGCTGTCCTTGAATTCCTCTTACTTCTGATAAAAATATTTATTTGGGTGAAATTTCTCTCTGTTTCTATTCCTATTCTGACATATGGAGTAGGCTGGCTAGGGTAGAGCTAATATTGATGGAGAGGGTGGGACGGTGGGGAGATGCCGGGGCCTTTCATGCCATCCTTCCCATCTGCAAGGCCTCCCCCCACGAGACAGAAAGATGCAGTGACGGGGTCACAGAGCCTTGCCACACTGTGCATTAAATCCCCTTGGCCTCCAGGGACGGCTGGCTGGCTCCTTCTAAAGAGCACTTCTTGTTCAGATGAACTCTTGGACTTTCTCCCAACTACTTAAACTCCTTGATTTGTTTAATCCAGGAAATAAATTGTAAAAGAGGAACTTT
The DNA here is from genome assembly GCF_021613505.1 of Equus quagga. NCBI lineage: Eukaryota > Metazoa > Chordata > Mammalia > Perissodactyla > Equidae > Equus > Equus quagga. Next base: position 173,478,911 of record NC_060268.1, on the reverse strand, counting down.
CTTACTCAACTTCTAGTATCTCTTGTCTCCACAAGAAATGATGTTCTATATGACCCTTTTAGTTGAAGGAAACAGCGGTTTACAATTGGGGGTGATTTTGCTCCCCAGGGGATATTTGGCAATGTCTGGAGACGTTTTGGTTGTCACGCTGTCGGGGGGAGGGTGCCACTGGTATCTAGTGCCATAGAGACCTGGGATGCTGCTAAGCATCCTACAGTGCACATGACATCCCCCACCACAAAGAATTATCCAGCCCAAAATGCTAACAGTGCCGAGGTTGAGAAACTCTGTTCTAAGGGAATGAAAATTAAGATGTGTGAGTGTTTGTATGAAAGAGCAAGACACAGGGACAGGGTGTCAAGGGTGTCTACAGTATTTTTCAAATGTCTGAGAAGGTAATGGAGTGGGACAACACTTTAGACCTCATTATATTGGAATTGGATTTAATCGGTCAAGTCAACTAACCAGTACAAATTCATATTTCGTTTCTAATAGGAAGTGACTGGGAAATGCAGATCTGTGAAAGGGTCCAGTGAAGCCTGCAGTTGACTAGATGATGTTCATGGCGCAGCTGAGGCTCACGGGTGAGTGACATTGCAGCGTCCGGCTGTCCAGTGGCACCTGGACAAATCCAGCCTTCAAAACACCAAACAGGACAGTTCAGGAGTTGTGGTGGGGATGGAGTGGAAAAGAGCCTGGTAATTATAAGTAGGTCTCCCCCTGTTCCAACAGCAACAAGCAAGCAAAGTTCAAAATAAACAAGAGGCACGGACCATGCTAATTGGTTTGGAGGTCCACTAGCAACCGTCTGGGAGGCCCTTTGACCAGAGGAGCCGGGAAGCGACTGTGGTAAAACATCTGCCCCGCGGGCGTCAGGGTCCCGGGCAGTCTGACCACTGCTTCCTGTGCAGCACTTACTGAGCAAGTGGCCTGGAGGCCTTTGCCCCTTTGCAGATATCTGGCAGTTACTCTCCTTTTGAAGTGGCTGAGCATTCCAGGGCATTGGATGCTGTGCAGGCTTCTCATCAAGATGGGTCTCTCTCCGTCGCTATTTATTTTAACCTCTCCTGCTTGCAGACGGCTCCCCCATGCCCAGCTGTGAAGACTCTTCATTTTGGCTGTAGGGCATTTGCAGGGTGGATGGTCCAGGCAGAACAGCGTCAGAGCCGATAACCCTGAATGTAGTGGTCCCCGCACTTCCTGTGTATCAGAGAGCCCCTAAGCTTGTTCAAGGCAGCCCACACCAGGAAAAGACCCCACGACACCCATATATTTGGATAGAGCCTGGGGAAAAAAAATAGAGGCCTCCGTGGAATAACCTCCAATCTTTATCCAGTCTGATCTCTTAGATCAGTGGAGGTGTTACCATTTTTCCAATCATTGCATTAATTATTTTAACATTTCTTGAGTGTCTACCATGTTCTTGACAATGTGCTAGATCCTAGAGAGTCTTGGGAGAAATGGAATTGAGAAAGGGAAAGAGGATACACAATCTTTCTCTTGAGGGGCCTGAGGGTGGCGTGGAGGTCATGAAGGATACGGTGTGATGGATGTGGGGCCTAAATAGACCTTGCTGGCAATGAGGGAAGGTGCCCAAGAGGAGTTGGGCACTGTGCTAATTTTCTTGGATCCCCAAGACACTATGTGACTCAGTAGAAAGTGAATGTGGTGTCAGCAGTCCATTTAAAGACATCTTAGGTAAGATTTTGCAATCCATCAGTAGGACTAGTTGGAGCCATTGGTAGTTTTTTTGGTGGAGCCAGTCTGTCCTGTGTCTGGGCAAGCTGTCAGATTGGTTCCTACCCTCAGGCCAATTCTAGGCCATCAGAGCACTGCTGAAAGAAGGATTTTGAAGGAAGAATCTGCCTTCGGCAGGGAAGTGATCTGATTGATTATTGCTGTCTGCTGAGGTCCCAAGAGAGGAGTGCACAAATGTGCGGCACACCTTTGCCATTCTGGGTAAAACTGTGACCCTTCAAAGCAGCCCACTGGGCGCATGAGTCTGTTCTTCTGCCTGCTTGTGAGCTTTAGTGGGTTCACACCCTGTTAAAATGGTTCCTGCGCATTAACATGTCCCCCGCTACCCCGCACCCAAGGGGCTGTGGAGAAGCTCATGTCACGGAAGACCTTGACTAAGGGGAAGGGCTGCGGTTGTCACCGCAGATAGGATGCTGCATCGCCACTGAACGTAAGGCTGTTTCTGAAGGCTGCGGCCGTTTCTTTTCATCTCCACGAGAAGTGGCCCTTTGCTTGGTCCTTGCACAGCCCCAGTGACACTTTGCAGAGTGTCCCCCACCCCGAGACCATACAACTCCTTAGAGAATCCCTCCACACCCTGATTTAGAGTTTATTGTTTTGTTTTCTTCTGTCTTATTTATTCATGTTTTAAAATATTGAATGGTGGCTAGAGCAACCTTATTTGATCTATTCAGAAGATCTAAAATAACGGCTTCAGGTGCTTGTGAAATTGGTTAGAAAAATCTTACCTTGAGGAGGGTTTTCAAATGGATTTGGCGAACGTTTCTAAATGACCTGCTGCTAAACCTGAGAGAAATTCCCCACCACCCTTGAATGGCTCTGGATCGAACATTCTCCCCTTTACTTTAGAAAGTAATGTTTCTTGTTTTTTTTAAGTATGAAAGCAAAACAATATGCATTATAGAACATTTGGAAAATGTGAAGTATAGATATGAAAATAAAAATCATCCTTTTTTCTTCCACCGGGGCAATAATCACTGTTAACATTTGGGTGTTTATTCTTCCGGTCTTTTTCTGTGCATGTATATTTGATATACATTTGAAAATAAACTTTATAAATACACACTGTATTTAATTTTATGTAGTCTTTTTCCACAGCATTGTGGCATTTTCCTGTGCTATTACATATTCATCAAAAACAAGATTTATAAATATGGCATCATAATCTCGGATACAGATTCAGCACAATTCATTTAACCATCATCTTCTGCTCAACATTTAGATTCTTACCCATTTTTTAAGAGGAATAAATGATGCCATGGCAAATAGATAAATATTTGACTGCAAATTTTATTATATCTTTAATACAATTACTAAAAGAGGAATTACTGAGACACAGGACACGGACATTTTCAAAGTTCTAGAAATGCATTGCCAAATTGTTTCCTTAGAAAAAAATGTACTGATCACAGTTCTAGCAACACTGAATATTACCATTAAAAATTGTTTATATGTGGTGGGGCCTGCCCCATGGCATAGCGGTTAAGTTCTTATATTCTGCTTCAGTGGCCTGGGGTTCGCTGATTCAGATCCGGTGTGCAGACCTACGCACCGCTTGTCAAGCCATGCTGTGGCAGGCATCCCACATATAAAGTGGAGGAAGATGGGCATGGATGTTAGCTCAGGGCCAGTCTTCCTCAGCAAAAAGAGGCGGATTGGTGGCTCAATGTTAATCTTCCTCAAATAAAAAAGAAATGTTTATGTGATAGTTAGAAGTTATATCTCACTCTGTGGTGGGTTTAAAACATATCTGGAAATTCTCTAACTGCTCCAATGGGGAAGTGGGATCCATATCTCCCCCTGTGAGCCTGATCCGACCTTAGCGACTCACTTGCAACCAAACAGTGCCAAGCTATGTGACTTCCCGGGCTTAGTCAGAAGTGGCTACCTGGTTGTCATGGGACACTTGCTAGACCTTGGCATCTAGCTGTCAAGCAAGAAGTCTGTCTACCTTGAGACCTCTGCTGGAGAGTCTACCTGTAGGTGTTCCAGCCCACAGCCAGCATCAACCATCCTTTTGTGGTGGTGTATTCATATCACTTGCCAATTTTTGAATTTAGGGACAATTTTAAATTTCCTTAGTGATTTAAAAATATTTTTGGTTTTTTAAGAATAATTATAATGCTGATTGAAAATACTTTCTGAGTTGTCATTTGCCTTTGTTTTCTTTCAAATGCTATTTTTGAAATGATACAAGTTTTAGGTAGTCAAACCTGTTAAGTGTTTCATTTGTGATCTCATGAGTCATTTCTGGGTTAGAAAGTGCTCCTCTCAGAGCTCCGCTGTTCACCTACATTTCTGTTTTGGTTTTGTTTTATTTTACTCTTCTTTCTTTCCTCCCTTCCCTTCCTTCCTTTCTTCCTTCCTTGCTTCTTTCTTTTCACATTTAAAACTTAAATTCATCTATAGCTGTTTGGTGTTTAATAATAATTCAGGTTGACAACCAAATTTTCCAATATTATTTGTTGAATAATAAACGGTTCTTTAGCCATTAAGTTATGCTGCTTATTGCTGATTTTGCTGTGATAGACACATGTGCCCGCATACACACACACACACACACACGCGCGTTCTAGAGTCTCTATTCAATTTCCTGTTGGTCCTTGTTCCAGTAAAATATTGTTTTAAATTCTGATTGGATGATATAGGCATCATTTTTTAACTCTAAAAAATTCTCAGCCATTCTTCTAGAAAATCCTTAAAATTATCTTTTAAATTACATTCAGCATATAAGTTATTGAGAAAGAACGAACTGACGTCTTTATAGTGCTTTGGTTTTCTTTCTTGAACCGTAATGTCTTTCTTTATTTACTCAGACCTCCTTTTATGTCAGTCATAAATTTTATCATTTCACGTACTTTTCTTCTTCTTATTCTTAAGTATTGTTATTGTGAACTGGCTTGTCTATTATCTTTTAAATTAATTAATTCTAGTATTATAGAAAAGCTGTAATTGTCAGATATTTATCTTCTATCTGGCCACTTTAACAAACTCTCATTCCTATTAATTGATTCCTTTGATTTTTCTAGATATATAATTATATTGTCTTTGTAGGGAGTGATTTTACATCCTGTTTTCTAATAGTTTACTGCTTATTTATTTTTCTTGCATTATTTCCTTGGCTAGACCTTTCAAAGCCATGTTGATTAACAGGGGCTACAGTGGGCAACTGTACATTTTACTTAATTTTCATAGGAATGGTTCCAGTGTTATATCACTAAAGGAAATAGTGGCTGTTGGTTTAAGATGGGCAATCTTTCTTTTAACAATATCATTTTGTAATTATTTTAAGAGGCTATTTCCCCCAAAATTGAGAATAATATTTTATTGATTGCCTATGCAGCATCTTTTGAAGATGATCACATAGTGTTATTTACTTGATCTACTGATATGACTAAGTATTAATGAATGTAGTAATACTAAACCATCACGGCAATTCTGGCATAAATTTAACCTAATAACCTAATAGGTTACTCGTTTAGTAGTGTTTGCTGATATTTTACTTAGGATTTGTTTTTCATGCGTATTCATGAGCCAGGTTGAAAGTTAGTTTCCTATTTGTGAATGTATGTGTGCACGTGCACCTGCTTGCATGTGTGTAGCCACTCGTCCCTTTGCTTGCTTCTTTTTTTTTTTTTTTTTTTGCTTGAGGAAGATTGTCCCTGAGCTAACACCTGTGCCAATCTTCCTCTATTTTGTATATGGGACACTGCCACAGCATGGCTTGGTGAGTGATGTGTAGATCCGTGCCCAGGATCTGAACCTGCAAACCCTGGGCTGCTAAAGCAGAGCGCGCAAACTTAACCACTACGCCACCAGGCTGACCCCCCTGCCTTCACTTTTTAATCTTGGTATTCAAAATTTTTTTATGCAAATAACCTCCTGAGCATGAAATGCAGCATAAAATTTAAAATTTTTATCATGGCCTCCAGGACTCTGTCTAACTCGCTGACTTATTTCCTATCTCCATATGCATGGTGTCTTCCGCTCTAGCCATAGTGATGTTTTTGCTGTTCCTTGAACAGACCAAGCTCATTTCACCCCAGGACCTTTGCACTCAATATTTGATCTTCATACCATTTATTCCTTATTTTATTCAGGTCTCTGTTCAAATGTCACTTCCTCAGAGAGTTCTTCCTAGACAACCCTACTTAAAATAGCCTGCCAGTGTCATTCCACAACGTTCAATGCCTTATCCTACTACATTTTTCTTCTTAACACTTATCTTTATTTTAACATCCAAGGCACAATGATATTACATTGTATATCTGTATGTTTCTTTCTTTATCCCCACCATGATGATGTGAGCTCTAGGAGGGAGCAGAGATGATGTGTCATTCTTATCTATATTGCCAGGACCTAAAGAAGTGCCTGGCACATAGTAGGTGATCAATGAAACTGTTGTTGAATAGGTGACTTTCTGGATTCTTACTGAAAATATTTAATTTGTTATTGGATTCTGTATCGCGCACTTTAACTAAATGTGAAGTTCAGTGTCCTTACCTTGCTAAAGGCCACACGTCTCTCCCATTCCTGCCCTGGTCCTTCGTGCCTCTTACCAATTGCTCTGATAAGTGAGTTTGTTGTTGCCTTGACTCTGAGCTCATGGGTCCCATTACATCCAGCCACTGTGTTGCCGCTTCAGGTGGGTCCCATCCATCTCTTGGTGAACCTTAGCTGTCGCCTGCACCTTTACTGGGCACCAGCACACTTCTTGCACTGCTGCCTGTCCTGGGCTTTGCTAGGTAAAGCTCCATCTACTGGGGCCTCTGCTGCCTCCTCCACTGAGTACTAATACTCTTGCCAGCAGTAGTGGTCACTTCTTGACACCGTGATCATTCTTGTGCCCTTCACAACTTCCAGAAAGCAAGGACTTGGTCTCCCCAATTATCTTGTGATTACCGGAGAAGCTCTATCATGTTTCACTTAAAAAAAAAAAAATTTATGTAGCAGTCAAGAGAAGGGTTTTAGCATCCCACAGACCTGGACTCGGTTGCTAAGCTCTAGATGGAGAACCTTGAGCAAGTTATAACCTTTGTGGACCCTCAGATTGTTTATGTATAAAACGGAATAAAACTCCAAATATCACCATCATTATTAATTTTAAAAGAGGATGAAGAGGTCAGTCCATGCTGTCAAATGTACCCATTGCCTCTTGGCCCCCGAACTTGTACTTCACATTCCAGCCACACAAACACCCTCTGCATTTCTGTGCTGTTCCACACACCTGTGCATTTGCTCGTTCTCTCGCTTTTTCCCAGGACACCCCTCCCTATCATCTTGCCCTGGCCACACTCCTACACATCCTCCAAGAGGAGCCAGCTCAGGAGCCACCTCCTCAGGAAGCCCTCCATGATTGGCCTGCTCTCCTCCAGCACCCACAGCCCCCTAAGGCTGTGACAGGTCCCTGGTTGGTAATCACTCACAGTTCACGGGGCACATCTCTGTCCGTGCACTGACCACTTTGTTGTGAGGTTGTCTGTCTTCCCTGCTAGCTGATGAGCGTCTTGAAGGCAGGGGCTGGTGTGTCTTATTCTCTTATATTCCTGGTACCAGCACCATGCCTGGCCCTTGGAAAGCTCAGTAGCTGTTTGTTGCACTTCAGTGACTTGGCTGGGTTCGACTGAATAGTATTTCTCCCTTGGGGCTGGGGTCCTCTTTGAGTGGGGCACTGAGGGGTTGGGATGGGAGGAAGGGTATAATACCCCGACCAGGCCAACCAGCAGGATCTGCCCTAGTGATTAAGAGGCAGACAGATGCAGTAGCCAGACCGCCTTCGCCTCTCACATGGGGGCGGTTTGGTCCATGGGCTTCTGAGCAGCTTTGCTTTAAAGTGGAAATGGCTCACCCTTGCAGTGCGGCCCTTTCTCAAGAGTTGGCCCCGTCTCTTTCTTTCTGATGAGGACGGCCAAATTCAACATGCTGGAGGGATGGATGTAAAGACACACATGTCACATCCAGGCAGCTAAATGCTCCCAGCTCAAAACAAGGCCCAACTGAAAGGATCAAAGGCTGCACATGGCCAGGCAGTGACAAATTTATGAAGTCCCATCATCCGCATGAAAACATTGTGTATTTTAATCTGCCCAGTGGAAATAAATCAATCTCGAGTTTCTGCAGAAGGAACTGCAAGTCAGCTACACTTCTGCATAAAGATGTGAGGGATCTGTTTAAAGCGACTTTTACATCTTTGAAAGAATCAAGGTTTTCTTCGCAATGGAGGCATCTTTGTGTTTCCCCTTTCACAAAAAGTCCTGAACATCTAGCTTTCAATGAGTACACAAGCTTTGTTATTACATTTAGATTTACAAACAAAGTTGTTGGCACAGGAAAGCCTGTGGTAGGTAGGACAGACCACCCGTAAGTATGCGTATGAAAGCCCAGTTGGAAAATCTCCTTATGTCAGCCAAAAGTGTGACTGCATTTCTAAAAACTTGGCTGTTCTCTTGGTGGTCGAAACAGTGAACCTTTTTGTTCATTGAATGCTGAAAAAACAAGTATGCCAAAGAGTGCCTTTTCCTAACGGGTTTCAAAACTCCTAGCTATTTTTGACTCTTTTTCTCTCAGGGCTTGAGAACATTCAACAAACGTGAATCAGAGATGTTTTATTGTTCCGTGTGTAGTTGGAGGTTTCAGGCCATGGCCAACAAGCGTTGGCCCATTTGCCGGCGATGTGGCTCACGGTGAGGCCTCTTGCTGCCCATGTCCTCTGGCCACAGGCAGGGATGGAGACTGAGCATCTTCACTGCGCTTCTTAGGGATGCAAGAGAGAGGCTTTGGCATTGGGTGGGAGAGCAAGGGAGCGAGAGCTTTCCTCCGGTGATGTCCATTGTGCAAGATGGCTGACTGAGGCTTCAAGCATGGTCAGTGGTTACAGAGGAGAGAGGCTGTGTCCAAATTGGGAGAGGACTAGTAACTGGAATTTCATGAGCTTGCTATTTTTGAACAACTGGGTTAACACATTCTCTGAATGCTATGTGTGTGATTTATACACACATACATACACACACATAACAGTCCTGTGCCACATAATGACAGTTGGGTCAATGACAGACCACATATATGACAGTGATCCCATAAGATTAGTACCGTAGAGCCTAGGGGGTGTAGTGCGCTGTACCATCTAGGTTTGTGTAAGTGCCCTCTATGATGTTTGCACAATGACAAAACCGTCTAATGGCACATTTCTCCAAACGTATCACTGTTGTTAAGTGACCCATGACTGTGTATATGTGTGTATGTGGCTATGTAATACTTTATATGACATAGTTGACATAATTTCTCTGCTGCATTTTTATGTTTTTATCATGGCTTCCGATACACTGGAAAACATTTTTTGAACTAGTTTTTTTAATGAAAAATTCATTACACGTATAAAGCAATAAATTCAGAGTACAAAGGCTCTGCAATAAAAAAATAACGCTTCCTTTCATCCTGGGTCCCCAAGTCCCCTCTCCATGGCAACCACTGCTAACAGTTATTTTTTAAGTGAATCCTTCCAGAGTACTATGCATGCTCAAGTACACACACACATGCCTTCAAACCATCCAGCCAAGCCAATGGGAGCACGCTCTATGGTTCTCCACTTTTTTCTCCCAATGATTTCTTTTGGAGAGTCGTCTCTAAGAGCACACCTTCATCTACCTCGTTCTTTTTAATGACTGTATAGTGTCCAAAATTGGATGTAGCACAATTTAATGCACCAGCCCTCACCAAAGGGCAAGTATTTCATTGCTGGCTTTCTGTTACAATAAACGGCACTGTTATTTATCTTCCGTGTGCAAATTTATCTCAAGGAGAATCTCCTAGATGTGGTTTACCAGTGTCAATGGGTATATGCATTGCAATTTATTATGATTGTCATTGTCATTATTATTATTTTTATAGATATCCAAAGAGGTTGAGCCAGTTTACTCACTTGTCTTGTCATCCCTTCATCAGCCCAATGTGTTTTATACTTTGATCTCTGCCAATCTGATGAATGCAAAATGCCACATTAAATGTTAAGGTTTTTAAAGACAGAATCTTTATTGCTTTCCCTTAGAACTTAAACACCCCTTAGAGATCATTTGGTTCAATGTTCTCATCTAGTCTTACAGATGAAGAGAGCTCAGCCTGGGAACTGCCCTGTTCTGGGCCACCCAGCACTCCCTCCCCCCGCTCCCCAGGGCAGCGCCAGCAGCAGGGCTAATGTAGGGCAGACTGTCGCTCCTGTGGAGTTGCTGCTTCCGGCAAGCAATGTTGGACCAATTCCTTGACTTCATTGATGAGCTAAAGTTAATGCATAGTCCTCACACGATCATCAACGGCTCTTGCAAATATAGATCATGTGCAGGCAGAGTTTGCCTGCCCACAGCACCTCAGTGACTTGATTCTTGAAGTTCCCTCAGTGGAAGTAGAAAAACATCCATTTTAACCGTGTGAGAAGATTTCTAAAAGGTTTGTCTCCCTTCATTGTCTCAAAGTATATGAAGGACTGGTGGCAGGTCTGTCCTGAGGTGAAGGGCTTTTGTTTTGGGGTGAGGTGGAGGAAAGGCAGGCAGGAGGAGGGTGAGAATGGAAGGCTGATGGCTCCCTGTCTTTGCCTATTTGAGCTGCTATAAGAAAAATACCATAGACTGGGTGGCTTATAAACAACAAGTATTTATTTCTCACAGTTCTGGAGGCTGGAAGCTCCCAGGTTAAGGTGTTGGCAGATTCAGTGTCTGGTGAGAGCCAGCTTCTTAAGATGGTTGTTAAGATGGTTCTTAAACAACCATCTTCTTGCTGTGTCCGTACATGACAGAAGGGGTGAGGGAGCTCTCAGTGGTCTCTTTTATAAGGGCATTAATCCCATTCATGAGGGTTCCACCCTCATGATCTAATCACCTCGCAAAGGCCCCACCTCCTAATGCCATTGCAGTGAGGGTTAGGTTTCAACATATGAATTTAGGAGACACAAACATTCAGACTATAGCCCTCCCTGAGCAGGAGCCAGAGTCAGGTGGACAAGAGTTCTGGTTCTGGTCCTCTCTTCACTGGTGTTGTCATCTTGGGAAAGCCACCTCATTCCTCCGAGCCTCAATTTCCTCATCTGCAAAATGAAGATAATTACAGTATCCACCTCTTATGGTTTCTAAGAGGATTAATAAGTTAATACATGAAACGCATTTGGCACAGTGCCCAACAGATTCTTAAGCCTTAGTATCTGAAGGTGTCCACATCAGTGTTGTTATTTATTGCTCTCATGAGTTCATTTCTGCTAGGCTTCATCCCAGTGGCCTCTGCTCTTCACTTTCTTAAGCTGTACTTTGTTTTGTTCTCAGACCATTCTCCTGGACAAGGAATCCTCTAAAATAGGCATATTATCGGGGAAACTGACTCCCTCTTGGAAGAAATAAGCCACACTCCCCAGGAAGGCAGGCAAAGGATGCTCCCCAGAAAGGCCAAGCCCTCTCTTGGTTTTGCTGAGCCAACTCTAGGAGACTCAGATGATGTGGTGGTGTTTGTAGCCTTAGTTCATCCAAAGTCATCTGGGAGAGGGATGTCGGGTTTACCTTGACATCTGCAGAGCCAGCCACCGGAGTCCTTTGGGCCTGTATACGGCATGGCATTGTTCTGAACCCAACTGACGTTCTCCACTCATGTTTCATTTCAGAAGCCAGGCACCCTTGGAGATAAACTCTATGTGGCAAGACAAAATGGCCACCTAGAAGGTCGATTGGGATAAAAGCTGTTTTTCTAGGCTATAGAAATGCCAAATAGGAACTACTCCCCTCTAGTGTTTTAAGTTTAAAATATCTATGTCTTGCAGCCCCTTTTCTCTCTCCTTCTCTAGCAAGGCTACATTCTGTGGTCCAACTCCTGAGTTTTTGAAGCTGGCAGCTGGCATAGTTCTTGGCTTTGGGTGTACGAAGTATGTGTGTGCGATTCTCTCTTATTAGCCATTCTCTTTATCCCGGTAGGAGAACTGGATTCTAGGACATCTGCTGGTTTCTAGGGACTGTAGAGGGCATATTCGGTGTGACCAGGTTGCAGGTTAGGATTGCTATAACCTGTGTATTTTTTGGCCTCCTCACAAAAATGTCAAGCCTGTTTAATAGAGCCGAAACTGATGCTACATCCGCTCCTTTGCTAGAAGAGATTCAATTTAAAGATTAGTTATACGAACAATAGCCCCCTTTTCACCTAATTTTTATGTTACACATTCTTCTAATTTTGCTAGCACTGCCTCCCCCAGACAATCAGGGCTCTGTCGGAGAGCTTTCAACCGGGTTTCAACCACCTTCAAAAAACCACACACACACACACATACACACACTCACACACCAGTACGATGTGAGCACTTCACAGTCCGCTTCATTCATAGGAAATCTGTAGAAAATATAATTAACCCTCTTTTACTAAGAGGATGTAAAGGGCACGAGGGGGGTGGTACTAGATCAGGGCTCTAAAGATTGGGGGTGGAGCCCCTCCATCTGCAATATATCTGAATTCCGACTTTATGCTGCTGTTTGTTTATTTCTTGTGTTCTTCTTACTGATTTACTTGTGTTGTTTCTTTTTTCATTTTTGGGCATTTATAAAACAAAGGAAAAGAAGAAAGTAACAACCATTTTATTTCCATCACCTCTAATTAACAGGTTAACATACATGCATCCAGGCTCTCTCTCCTCTTACCCTCTTTTAAAACGCTATTGATTTAATAAACCTGATACATGCTCATATTAAACCAAAACTGATACCCTCAGTACAGAAAGGTACAAAGATGAAAGTTAAAATAATAAACGTGAAATACCATCCTCCAGAAGGAAAAATTCTTAACATAAAGTGAAGGTCATTTCCTCCATGTATAGATATAAAAGTATTGATAGACATATTAAATAGATGGGTAGAAACAGTTTATCAAGATAGAATTAGTCTGTACACATTCTTTTAATGACAAGTAGTTAAATGTAACTTTGAGTTTAATAAAAGAAAATCTGAATTGAAATAGATGGTTTTGGTGGACCAAAAAATTTTTTGTATGTTATGAAAGATTATTTTCTACAAGAATTCTCCAAGACTAAAAAATTAACTTTTTAGCTTATGAAAAAAAGAATTTATTGGCTCATGTAAGTAGAAGGTCCAAGAAAAGTGCGTTAATTCTGGACGCGGCTGCATCTAGGAATGGCAGTGAGATTGTTGGTCTCCATCTCTCTCCCTTCCCCCTTAACTCTTGCTCTCTTTTCTTTGGTTTGGTCCATGCTCAGCCCAGCTTTCTCCACCTGGTGGCAAACGTGGCTGTGGGCAGCTCCACACTTACATTAGAGTAAAATAGACAGGTTGAAATTGTCAAGAGGCTGGACTCATTGCATCTCATTTGTGTAATTGCTTGTCTCAATTTTAGACAACATTCATGACGTCCTGCTCTAAGACATAGGAATATTAGCATCATCATACTTCTTCCCCTGTTTCTTCCTGCTAGACACCAGTTTTTGATAATTCCTATGTTTACGTCATCCAGATGTATAACAGTCACATTTATTATATAATTCTCATGGTGGTTTAGTGTTGGTTCAACATAAGAATGAATTCAGTGTTCACTACCCTTCCTTCTAATGTGGTTCTCCATTCCTGATGTCACTATTCTGATTTATTACTAATCAGTTGAATTTTACTATCAAGCAGCTTCTTCAAAATTGTTCATTATTACTGTATGCCTGATGGCTTTTCCCGTTTGAGATTGTCTCCATGTTGCTTTGATTTTTGAATGGTGTCTTAAGTAGGTACAATTTTCTTGGGACATACTTTTTGCTTCAAGCATTTGTCATTGTGCCGATGTCTTCTGGCTTTGAATTTTGCTAAGAATTCTGAGGCCAACCTGATTTTGCCTTCCCACTTACAGGTATTTTTTTTTTACCTGCTTTTTTGCTTAAAGAATTATTTCTTTATCCTTTAAGTTTAATAACTGAACGAGAATATGTCTTAATGTTCAACATTCTCTTTCACATTTTCCTGGAATACTGGATGCTCTTTTAGTCAGTGGATTTAAGTCTTTCTTTCTTTTGGGACATCCTCGTATACTATATATCTAAATGCATCTTGATTTGAGTTGTATTCTCTATTATGGGGTCCCAATTATTATTATGTTAGATTGCTTTTTTCTGACCTCCATATTTATTAGCTTTTTTCATTGTTTTAATATCTTTGTGAATTTTTTAAAAACTTTGTATGAGGTGGATTATTTCAAATCTCTGGAACAGTGATATGAATTTATATTTTACTGCATATTTGCCATTTCTGGAACTCTTTATTCCATCTTGTAGTTCCAAGTCCATCTACTATCATTTCTCTTTAGCTTAAAAAACTTCCTTTAGTGTTTCTTATAGAGCGTATCTGCTGAAAACAAATTTTCTGTTTTTAATTATATGAAAATGTCTTTATTTTGCCTGAATTTTTGAAGGATGGTTCCACTGGATATAGAATCCTGGATTGAATGTTTTATTTTCCTTTCAGCAATATAAAAGTGGTATTTCACTGTCATCTGGCCTTCATTGTTTCTAGTAATTCAAATCATTGTTCCTCTGAATGTAATATGTTTTTCACCCCTCTGGCTGCTTTCCAGATTTTCTCTTTATTTTTATTTTAGTAGCTTAATATGATAAACTTAGGTTTGATTTTTTTCTCTATATTTACCCTCCTTCAGATTTGCTGAGTTTCTCAGAACTGTGGGTTAATGTTTTTCACCAAAATTGGGGTGATTTTTGCCTTTACCTCCCCAAATATTTTTTCTGCCCTACTCTCCTTTTTCCCTTTGGAGACTAGAATCACAAATGTGTGTTAAACTGCTTGATATCGTGCCACAGGCCACTCAGTGCTGATTCATTCTTTTCCATTTTTTTCGCTGTTATTCAGATTGGCTAATTTCTATAGATTTATCTTCAAATCACTGACCTTTCCTTTGGCCATCTGTAATCTGCTGTTAAGCACATCCAATAAAGTTTTCATTTAATATGTTGTATTTTTGATTCCAGGGTGTTCATTTGGTTCCATTTCTCTGCTGAGATTCCTATCTTTTTGGTTTTTAAAGACTGGCCCTGTGCTAACATCTGTTGCCAATCTTCTTCTTTTTTATTTTTTCTTCTCCCCAAAGCCCCCAGTATGTAGTTGTATATTCTAGTTGCAGGTCCCTCTCGTTCTGCTACGTGGGGTGCCACCTCGGCATGGCCTGTTGAGTGGTGCTAAGTCCGTGCCCTGGATCTGAATCGGTGAAACCCTGGGCCATCGAAGTGGAGTGAGCGAACTTAACCACTCGGCCACGGGGCAGGCCCCTCCTTATCTTTTTACTATTACTGTATACTTTTTAAATTCTTGAAATATATTTTTAACTAGGTGCTTTAAAGTCCTTCTCCACTGATTCCAACATTTGTGTCATTTTGGGATCAGTTTCAATGACTACTTTGACTCCTGAGTATGGGTCACATTTCCCTGTCTCTTTTCATATCTAGTTTTGTTTTATTTTGTTTTTATTGTAGCTTGAACATTGTGGGTGATACATTGTAGAGACCCTGGATTCTGTTGTCTTCCTCTGAAGAGTGTGGATTTTATTTTAGTAAGGAGTTAAATTACCAGGTAATCCTCTTGAACTGGTGGGGGCTTGCTTTCACGCTCTTTGACGATGGTCTGTTACGGTTTTGCCCTTTTTCTAAGGGTGAATCCTTGGTTCTAGGACATAGTCTTTATTCCTAAGATTGGCCCTTCTGGGATTTCCATGAAAAACCTGAGATATTTTCCAAGACCCTATAATTTGGCAGAATTCAAACTCAACACTGTGTCTTCCCTCCTATGACCAGCAGCTGAAATCTCTGCTCAGCTTTTTCAGGCTTCTAGCTATTTCTTTCTGTGACTCCTTGGAGTGTCCCTCTTCATGTGTGGTTCAGGGATCAGCCAAAGATTTGGGGAAATATATATGCATATTTGGGGATCCTCTATTCAGGTTTTCTGTGATTTCCTGCCTCAATTTTCAGATGCTCGGGTTGCCTGAAATTCCATCTTCTAACACCTTAAACCAGTAAGTTTGTGGTTTTCTGCTTGAGCCTTAGTCACTCAGCACTCTGTGGACTGGGGGTGCCCTTAAGGGAAGAGTCATATAAACACAGATCTCACCCAATGCACCCTCCATCTTTCAATGGTTGGATTTCTTCCAAGTCTGCTTGATTTTGGTTGCCCTCCACCATCTGTAGATAGTTGTTTTTTAATATTTTGTCCAGAGTTAGTCCAATACAAGCTGCTCTGCCATTATTGGACTTGAAACCCCACAGTAATTTGATTTTAAATAGTTTGTATTCTGTACCATTAGTTCCATAATGAATTGTTACTGTCTTCATTTTGTTTCCTTAGGCCTGAATTTCCATTTTTATCTCACTTTGTGGGGTTAACATCTTATCTTAAGAGATATTATCTTTTAAAAATTTTAGGAGTTCCATTTATTCAGGAGCATTACGGACACCAAAAGAGGCTCTGCCACATTAAGATTTTATTAACGGAGAATAAGCTTCACTCGGCAACACAATCGAGTCATTTCCAATGTGGTATTGCCCAAAGCTGTGTTATCATCAGTTCCTCTTTCTGTATACAACTGTATCCATTAGGACTCCTTTTGTTGCAAATGACACAAAATCTGTCTCAGAGTGGCTTAAGCACAAAAAAGGAATTTACTGACATGCATAACTGAGAAGTCCAGGGATTTGCCATATCATGTGCTGCTTGATCCACAGGCTCAAATGTTGTCCCCAGGACCCAGTTTCTCTCTGTCCATCTCTTACCTATACCATCAGCGGAGCATGGGCTCCATTCTTACATATTCTCACCTCATGGTGGAAAGATGGCCACCTAAGCCTCACTTTGGTCTGAGTTTGAGTCCAGTAGGAATATGAGTGATTGGCTGTTTCTCAACAAGAGCCGTTGACTCTCACTGGCTCCGGCTGCAATATTACCTGCCCCTGAACTGATTACTGTGCCGGGAGAATGTGATCCTCTCGTTGGCAGCCCTCAGTCAGTGGCCGCCTCCAGAGGCAGGGCTAGAGTCGGCTCCACTGAAATACATCAATTGATGGTGCAGGAAGAAGTCGTTTTCCAAAGGAAAACTGTAATAAATTCAATATAAGACAGGTCCTCGGACTCTGGAAGACCACAGAACAACAGATGCTCTCAACGACAGAGTAGCGTGTTGGTTGGTTGGTTGGTTCCAGGTTATTATTTTAAAAGTCAAAGTTCCTGAATGCCATTAACATTTCTGCTCATCAGCTGACCTTCAGGGTACGTCTCAGGACCTATAGGAACCACCCTCAGAGAATCCATGTGAGTCTCCCAAGCAGACAACCTGAGATGGTCACAGAGAGCTGGGATGCCCCGGAGCCCAACTACCATTTACAAAGATGGATTATTCCAGGCTTATTGAAGGTAAAATAGGTGTTTGCATTTTACAAAATCAAATAGAAAAATATTTCTTATGGACATTAAGATCACACATCCATTTAAAAATATTTAACATTCTAAGCAAAAGATACAGTGCCAGGACCCATGGAAGCTGCAAAGGCCTCCAGTTGGCTCAGTTCATTCCTTCTTATTTATCCCTGGCTTTTAAAAGAAATGAGGCTCTGCTCTGGTACAGTCTGTTTTTGCAAAGCTTTAAATCTTTAGAGAAATGTGCAGGAGAAAAGCATCTGAGAACCCTATCTGGAATTTGTTTTCAGTAACCCAGACAAAACTAGAAAGAGTAGATTGAGCTTCTTTTCTACGTAGTATGAAAAAGAATTATTCTGCAGGACACAGCAAAGCCAGCGTGGGTGTACTCTGCTTTGGGGCACTTAACTTTATTTATGGTCTCTGTTTCTTGTCACTTCTCAGGTTATCTGGGAACTTTTAAGGCAAATGTGCAGACTGGTTCGTTTCTCTTAATCAGTGTAAGCATCGTTTCATCCTTAGCCCGGATTGTGCTGTCTTGGTAGATAAAGAGGTTATCATCATGTTATTCTCACATCTAACCTTTAGAAGTTAAAAATAAAATAAAATAAAATTCCACATCTGAAGGGTTTCGCAGATCTCTTATCTCAGTTTGATGTATGGTGGCTGGTGTTCAACTTGATACTTTTAGGATTAAGAACAGGTTTGAGACCTTCAGAGAATTTTTTTCTTCTTAAGTGTCTAACCCATGTTTCTGGAATATTTCCACAATATTCTTAACTGGCACACTATCCTCTGTCCTAGATGCCAAGAAGAAAACCAATGACTAATTACTATTTTTACAGGCCTTTGCGGCGACGAGTGTCAGGCTTGGCGGTCCCTCCAAGTAGAGGGGGGTGCAGACCTGGGCATCTCATTGCGTACTCTGAAATTTTCACAGTTTTCCAAATATTATTTGTACTCAGTTTTATTTAAAAGATAAATATCTCATATTTGTAAGAGATACGGAAATTGGAAACTAAAAATTTTAAAACAACCTGTTGCCAGCTGCCCAATGTCTAATGACTCGCCAGCGTTTCAGAGTGATCAAGGTCTGCCTCAGTGGTTGGGGGTCGGAGGGTGTCAGCTGAACCTCCTGTGGTCTTCCTCTGAGGACTGTGACATTTTGGGGGACATCTTATTACATGACCCACTTGCTTCCTGGAAAACAAGTGGTGCCACACAGTGAGAAAGCGGGCATTGCAGGATGGCTAGGAGGTTTCACACCGAGAACTCTAAGCAAGGCAGGCTCGCTAAGGGCTCGTCCAGCCTCTGGGCCTTGCTCCCTCTGATCCAGTCTCTGAACTATAGCTCAGGTGATTTTGAAAAAGCACAACTCTGACCTTGTTGATACCCTGATGAAAACCCAGATGTCACTTTGTCACTGCATGATTACAGCCCTTCAGTGGCGCCCCCTAATCCCTTCAGGGTGAAACCCAGGTTCGTGTGCATGCCTTGCAAGGCCCTAGTGGTCTGGCCCTGCTGGCTCTTCACCTGGTCTTTGTCATGCCCCTCTCACTCGGAGTGGCAGATGGGGAACGTCCCCTGCTATTTTCTCTCCTCTCTGCTCTGCTAACCCCCCCACCTGGCATCTTTGCCCTCCTCTCTCCTTCTCATCCTCCCACTTCTCTTTACACTCAGATATTAGCTCCTCCAGGGGACCTCCCTCACACTCGCTTCCCTAAAACCTGGGCCAGAGCATGTCTACTGGCTTCTGCTCTGGACTGGAAGTCCCTGTACGGAACCATCTTCAGTATTGCGTCCTTGGGGCCCAACACGTGTCCAGCATGTCATAGATACCCAGTAAATATTTGTTGAATGAATCTAAGCATAGTTTACAGTTTTTTCACAGGTGGGGCTGGGAAACAGAAAAAGATAGTTGAGAACTGTTTGGTTTGTTTCCTTTAAAATAATTCTTTCTGAAGGTGGTGTCATTTAAGAATTTCTGTTGGTTTTTTTTTTGACATCCTTCTGTGTCTGCCATTTTACAAAGGGTCTCTCTTGATCTATGGCTAGCCAGACTGAGCATCAGATAACGAAAAGCCCTGGGAATGGTTTACTTGGATGTGAGGTGATGGAAGCAAATGAATGGACTTCCCACTTTCCTTCTAAGCGATACTTGTTAATAAATAGTGATGAAGTATTTCCTCCTAGTTTTTTTCCTTAGAACATCTTGTCTGAGGGAAGCAGGAGGAAAACTTGGAAAACTGTCCTTTGAAACATTCATTAACTGAAAGATGGTGTTAAAGAAAATATATGCCTCATGGAAATACCGTTTAGTTATCACACATATGGGATACATTTTACTAAGTCCAAAAGTTTCTGAAGAAAAGAATCCCATAAATATACAAACTGCCTTATTTTGTTATTCAACTCCATTCAAAAGTGCTACAGGGAATTTAATATAACAAATGTTGGCCTTTGAAGACCACACCTAAAACTTTACTATTGTTGGCATATTTATTGAAACACGTAGCGTAGATGATTGATTGATTTCTATGCTGTTTTGATGAGCTCATGTTTAAGTCTTGATTTTGGTTCAATGCTGGGTTTTGTCTTTGGAATCCTATTTGAGAGATTTTGTACAATACAAGAATAGATCCATTTCGACTTTTATTTCTGTAAGTAGCAGAACTCCCCGGAACTTTGTTTTTCATGAATAAACTGTTAAAATTAGATAGTACTGGTTAGAGGGTTTCCTGAGAGTCCAGCTCTGAAGTGTCTCCCAGTTGTCTTCCCCTCCCTAGCTCAGACCCCCAGAGCAGCACCACCTGGCTCAGGGGGGTGAACTCACGTGACTGATATGGTCATGGCCATATGACGTGCTACATATCCCACACACAAAAATAGATCTTGGAGGAGCTTAGTCTGCATGCAGAATCCTAGGCTTGTGTCAAATCTGCATGCAGCTCACACTTTCTGCTCTTTCTTTGCCAAAGCTGTAACAAAAGGCAGTTAAAGAGAAGATAAGATCCTGGCCAGTTGAATGGAAAACATGTAATAAAATGAGTATCTTACCACTAAACCCAGATCTCTTTTCACCAACTCTGAGCCACCTCTGACATGACCAGGGATCCTTGGGGAAAATGCTCTGGACTCGCATCAAGTGAAGAAAGTATTCCAGCAAAGTTAGATTGTGAGAATTCCTCTTACTGAAAGAAGCTCTTTGTGGAAATGAGGGGGAAGAAGGGGGGAACCTTGGAGCTTGGCCGAAGGCTTAATGCCCAACAACTCCCCTGCCCTCCTCTTGCAAAACAACCCACTCAGGCTCCAGTGTCAGGAGACCACTGTGATCCCAACTCTTCTTGTAGGTTTTCAGGAGTGTCCAGGTTCGCCTTAGCTTTTGGTCTGACCCCTCCCGTCTTCAAGCTGTTGTGAGCCCAGGAAATTATTAGGCAATAACTACAGCTAGGTACCCTTAGTCCTTGAGGGAGGGAATGATGAAATGCCTGCCCTCAGGGAGCTTCCACAGAAAGGAGCATCTCCTCCAAATGATAAGTTCAGGGACAGAGGCCCCTAAGACAAATGTCTGCTGTGTTCAACATTACCCGTGAAAGTTGCTAAGGGAGGCACTGTGTTGGAAACTGATGTTCATTGACAATTCATCTTTCAATGCGTCCAACATTGTGTTTCCCTCCCTTGGATTGTCTCTGATCACTGCTTCTTCTGTTGAGCACTAAATGAAGGAATCGACTTGCCTCTAAGAGCCATATTAGAAAAATATATACTAAACATGAGCTATGTTCACTCTGGGAAACCCACAATAAGGAGGTAGGGAGGAAGGGAGATGCAACGGAGGAGAAGACCACATGGACACTCATCTCCATTTACATCCTCCGTTTACTCAGGCACTTGCTCCTTGAGGGAGAATTGCCTGTGCTGTTTAAATTGTTATTCTTCCTTTTCCTCCCCTAATCCACTCAGCTTCACTCCTGCCCTCTTCATGTTTGCCAATAACTGAGTGTGTGTATGACGTTACTCCTTCATAAACTGAACCGGAGACTTCATGATGGTGGAGAGCTTATCTGTTTCAGTCATTCCTGTCTTGCTGGTGCCTACAGCATCTGCTATTTTCTGTGACACTTGTTAAATGAGATAAAATATTTAGGAAGAGACGACGTGAGAAAAGAAAATAATAATAGGAGACGTTCTGAGTGGTATTAAATGGGTGAAATCAGTTTGGGAGCTGAGAATGAGTCTACCAGCCAAAACTGATCAAGGACAGCTCCCTGAGGGGGTTAGGATTTGAACTGGCCTCTGACAGTAGAATTGAATTAAATAGGAAGATGGAGCCTGAAATATACAAACACTGGATGAGTAGAGATAGGAAAAATAGGGCGTGGTCCTAGAATTCTGGGTAGACTAGTTAACTAAGAAGGTTAATAGACTAAAAGTAAAAAAAGTACATAATTAACCAAAAAGTTGGACTAAACTGAAGTAAAATCTTACATTTCCAACTGGTCCCTTCTTTGGTATTTCGGCTTTTTCCCCACACACCCTCTTTGACTTCTCAATTATCCACTAGGATTCTCTGTATGGAATTTCCCATGAGTTGGAAACCTATTGGTTCCATCTTCCTGGGTAGGATCTGAGGAGGGACTCAGGTGGCATATAACTCTTGAAATTGGGATTCTCAGTGACTGAGGTGGACTGAGTCCACCTTCTCTGTGAAATGAGGCAAAAATGGATAAAAAAAGGTGCTTCAAAATACTTGGGGCAAAATCAAAGTGACTGTAATATGATGTAATGTGATTTCTGTATATTTTTTCAGATGTGTATTTACAGGAACAAATAACGCTTTTTAAAAAAGGAAATATCTTGAATGAGGGTTGCCGATTTGGACCAATGGAATAATTCATATCGTGTAGTTGGCTTAATTATCAAAAAAGTGTTAACCGGTGGAGAATGCAGTCAAGCTCGGCACATTTCTCGGGGTTCTAATGATAGAGCAAATGCCATAATCAGCAGCACATTTCCTGCATTACTATGCAAATCACGCCGCCACTAAATTAATAGTTGTCATTTGTTGCGTTTCCTGGTTTCTCTTATCCCTTTCATTTTGGTATCAGAGATTAAGAAAAAAGGCATACTTCTATTTATCAGTCAACTTTTGACTACATGTATTTTCACTCTTTTTGGCCAAGCTCTAGTTCACTGACACAGACTTAATGGAAAGAAATGATAGTACTATTAAAAAATAATTATGGACTTAAAATAGCAGGCACGTTCTTAACCGCCATGTTATAATGGAGATGGGTTATGATTAGAACCTTAAACGTAACTGTGAATTATCTTCCTTCTGCTGTTTTAGTGGGCGAGGGGAAGAGTACACGTTGATTCTGAATAATATTTTTCCTTTTTAAAATTATTTTTGGCTGTAGACATAATTGAAAGATAATTTTGCTGTGCCTTACTCTAATAAGCCAGTTTAATGGCTTATCCGTGATTCACAAGGTGGGAGGGAGGGTGAGCTGCGTATCAGAATCAGCAGGGGGACTTTCTCAATGTGACGTCCCCTGAAGATTCTGACATATAGCCTAAGGGGGACCACTCCCCCGACCTCTTGCCAGCGGGAACAGCTTCCATTGGGTTATACAATATTGTTGAGTTATCTTGGGGAAATATGAGGGTTGAGATCTACCAGCTTGAATGAATTTTATAGCTAAAACAGCTAGGCCACTGTTACTTAACTCTCATGTCTTATAGGATAAGACGAGCTCCCGATTATTGAGTATTCATTATGTGCTAGTACCTTGCTAGGTGCTTACATACTTAGTGTCCAGTCTAAATAGTGTTCTCACCACATAGATGAGGAAGTAGAGGTTTAGCAAAGTGTGTTGTCTAAGACCGCCAGCTAAGTGGCAGTGATTTCCATCCTAGCTTTTCTGGCCCCAAAGCTAATCAACAAGGTCACTGTCAATTCAAACATCTGGGGCGTGGCCCTATAATTACAGGGCATCTGTTACCGCCTGTCACCATCTCTTTTTGTCTTAGGATGGCAGCATCCTGACTCTCCTTTGGGGATCATTCCTCTCTCACCCTCAGTTCATGTGGCTCATACCCACTGGTGACTCCAGGGATGGGCACCTTCTCTAGCTCAGCCAATAAATCACCATATTCTATAACTCCAGACACAGTGACTGGTCCAGGGATGGGCACATGATCCTTATATGTATTATAAGGAATTGGCTCGTGCAATTATGGAGGCTCAAAAGTTCCAAGATCTGCAGTCAGCAAGCTGGAGACTCAGGAGAGCAGTGTGTGGTTCCAGTCCGAGTCTGAAGGGCTGAGACCCAGGAGAGCTGACAGTGTAAGTTCCAGTTTGAAAGCAGGCAGCTGGAGACCCAGGAAGAGCTGATGTGTCAGTCTGAGCAGCCTGAAGGCTGGAAAGACCCATGTCCCAGCTCAACAGTCAGGCGGGAGGAGTTCCCTCTTACTCTTGGGAGGGTCAGCCTTTTTGTTTTATTCAGGCCTTCAACGGGTCGGACGAGGCCTGTCCATATCAGGGAGGGCCATCTGCTTTACTCAGCCTACTGATTCACATGTTAATCTCATCCAGAAGCAGCCTCACAGACACACTAAGAATAATGTTTGACCAAATGTCTGGGCACCCCGTGGCCTAGTCAAGCTGACACCTAAAATTAACCGTCACAACCTTGGAGAGCAGAGCTGAGTGATGCTGTAAGACTGATGACTTAATCATTGGCACTCCTCGATCTAGCCATGTCTCATTTTCTCCCTCGGGTCTTTTCAGTCACATGAAATAAATCCTCCGTCCCTGCCCCCCTTTTGGAGGGAGGAGGGAAGAGTTCTTACTAACATGAACCCCTTGTCATCCAATATCTCCAAGCTTTCACACAGATAGCCCTAATGAAACTGGTAAAAGTGGGAGAGCTGAGCAAATGCCCACTGTACTAAAATGCATTGGAAACACATATGAAGGTGAAATTGCTGGTCCCCCTGAGACAGGAACCAACCTAACTAGACATGGTCATCCACAAGGCCCCTGGCCTAACAAGGTTAGGCCCCTAACCAATTGGCAAGCTAGGAGAATCAGATAGAGACCACCAAGATCCAGGTTCCGCAGCTTTAGGACTTTCCCACTTACTCATGTGCCCTAGCACCCAGGAGTTGGCTGAAGGTGACCTTAGCCCCATTACCATACTAAAAATCAGACCCAGGGTGGAGAGCTAACATGCTAATGATACATGCAACGCATGTGGTGGCGTGTTGGACAACAGCTCAAGTGCAAGAAAAACCCCGCCTTTATCTGCCATGACAAGGCCCTCCTCCTGGGCCTTTGCCCCACAATCCTGTACCCTAACAAGCCGGTCACCTGCCCCTTTCCGTACCACACCGGCTCCCTCGTGCCTCCCTTGTGCACAAGCTAATAATCTTTTACTTTTCTACTGCCGTTTGTTGTCTCTCTTGATTTCTATCCTGGGAGACAGCAAGGACCCAGTGTGCCAACAACAGCCCTGTGTATGTTCCCACTGAGGTTGGGATCAATGGCTTAGCCCCCAAGGCAAGCACGTTGTCTCTGGGCATCTGACACGACAGCAACAACAGGTATTACAAAACTGAAATGTGTTCAATACATTTGCAATCTTTCAGCAATTTTAAATTCCTACATTGGTCAGTGTTTTTCAGTTCTGTTTATTTAGATTTGAAGCAAGATAGACCTGTGGTCTTGTCCTCATCTTTTAAAAGTTAACCTGGTTTTTCTGCTGAGATATTTGGAAGAAACTCTCAACAGCAAAAATTAGGTCTTGAATGCCTTCTTATTTCCAGAGTCATCTTTCAGGCTGTCCTTATACTCATGAATCTGTCCACAAACCCTTGCATGTATACTTTTTTGTGATATAGGAATGAGACTAAAAAGGCATAAATTCTAATTACTTCCCAAAGTACTTTGTGCTCCTTTAGATATGTCCACGAGTGCTGGTTCAGGATTCATTCAGAAATGCTTATTTCTAAAAATAAGAGGAATCCTCCAGTAATTAATGCAGAAACCCATCTCACAGCAGAACAATATGCTTCATTTCTGGCCAAAGGCCTCTCTTTGTGCTATAAAAGGCCAAGACTTCACTATTGCCTGCTCATTTAAAACTGTGCACTGCTTGAACTGATGAGTACCCACTACACCTGTCTGACGGTTTGATGCGTCCATAGAACATAGAAACAATAAAGCAATCTAGGCTTGCAAAACTAGAAAGACACTTTGAACAAGCTTATAACTCAGATGCTATCATCCATAAAATGGAGCAGTGGATATGTTCTTGGTCTACTTCCTAGGACAATTTTGAGAATAAACTCAAGTACAAAGTATGAACAAGTACATTAAAATACTCCCAAAGGTAGTTATTCCATATTATTCTTTATAACATGGAATTGGGGTTTTCTAATGGGGTTAAGTGATGAGTAGCTTTTCAAACTAAAGCCATTTGAAGAAACTGGTAGTGTAACGTCTCCTAGGGGTGCCACTGGAGGACGGGGGTTCCCAATCTTTCCCACCACAGCATGGGTGACAGTCACAGCCTGCGGGAAGCCCAGATTCCTAAAATCTCTGCACTCCCCTGCACTCCACTATATTTTCTGGCATATAGAGCCCTCTGTGAAAGTGTCGTCACAACGAGGAATGGGCTGTCAGCAATGGTGGCTCCTCTGGCCTGCGATGTGGTCAGACAGGAGAGGGCAGAGAGAGTGATGGAACCCCCCGCCCCGAAAACACTCCACATCTGTCCCTCTTTCCCTCTCATGAAGCAGATGGGAATGCAAATGGGTGAAAACCGGTCATTAGGGGCTAACCTGAAATCTGCTGTAATTTTTTTAATCTTTTAAAGTTTAAGAACATAGCTGCTTAAACATAACCTTAAGCAAAAATTACTTGAGGTCTAACTCACAAATGAATTTGACCCCCAGTGGGTCCTGACCCTGAAGATGAGAATCACCCGTGTGGGTGGTAAGTGGAGCTATTCGGTGGGAGAGATTGGGATCCCGTGTCCATAAACATTCGGGCAGCTGCTCCTCCCAAAGACTAAAGGTGTCTTTGGCATTTCAGAGTGAACCTCCATTTTCTCATTTATGAAATCGGCGTAGTATTAGGACTGGAGACAATTTATGAAAGTGAATCTTACTTTATAATATGTAACAGTAGAGTGAGTGGGCTTCCGGGTCCCAATGACTTAGAAAGCATTATTAAGCACCAAGTTTTTGCTGTGCATCCTGTGGGCGTGTCTAGAGGAAAATGGAAACAAACTGAGCATATAATCCATGCCTTCCTGGAGCCCCCCACTGATGGGGAAGACAGACACAAGCCCAAGGAGTTCTACTATAGCTAAGTGTGGATAAAACCTACATGGAAGGACAGAGAAAGTTCCATGAGAGTGGGATTGGAAGAGGAGGGTAGCAAGTGTTTGCATTGAGCCAAAATAGATACTACTGTGATGCTAGGAGTTCCCCCCGCCCCAAAAAAGCCATTCCACCTTAACACATTTAGGGCTGTGCAGAAGGAGAGTCCTTTTTTTTTTTTTAAATGAAGTTTTGCTCCCGGGAACACAAAGCCATTTCTTGGTGGCTTCCCAGGGAGCAGAAAGAAAATTACAAGGGTGTGAACTGCAGTGATTACAAAGAAGTAGAGAAATGAGTCTCTGTCAAGTGCATATGTTCCCTGGATTGGTGGAACCCATTTCAGCTTTTATTGCACACACACACAGGCTACCAGGCAGCAGTGTCGTAGACGGGGCACAGAGCAGACTCTTGCAGCCACTAAGAGTATGAGGCTGTTTTCTTCCTTGAAGAATTTTTTCCCTTAAAGAAAAGAACAAAATGCTTTCCTTCCTTACAACTGCAACAGTCAACTAAGTGACTAACGGCCTCCCCTCCTGGGGGCGGCCTGCCCACTGGAAGGTGGCATTATCTCGCCTCTGTTGTCTGGCAGGGCCTGGCCTGTGACCTGGGAACCTCAGAGCTGGCCTGGAGCTTCTCCTTGTTGAGTGCCTGCTTAATGTGCAGGCTGCACTGGGACCAAATCCAGCCCTTGATTTCCCCGGAGCTGTGCAGGGCAGCTTCTGATGCTGAAGGAGCCCTGGATCCATGTAAGCCCTGCGTGGAGGAGAAGGCTGGAACAATGGCTTGACTGGAGTGACCATCCATGGTGAGGTCGCCAGTGTCTGGTCCGGAGGTAATGACAGTTGTGCGAGCCCTTCGCTCAGGAGCCCCGTGATTAATGTGCCAACACGAACACAATTGGACAGGCTTACTCCTGAAACGGGGTCAGGGCAGGGCAGGCCCAAATGCAGGCAGGTGTTGTTAAAATGTTGGGACAAATAGAAGCTCAGGCTATTTAACTGGCCCCTGCTCTTCTCATTCAACTGCTAAAGGAACGAGACTTGCATTGTTTGAACATTGCTGGTACATTCTAGACGCTTTCAGTAAGTTACTTGATCCAGGGTCATAACAATGTGGAAAGTGGGTATTATTTCCATTTTGTAGGTGAAGCAGACACTCGTAGATTAAGAAAGTTGCCTGAAGCTGTTGCATTAATAAGCCCAGTAGAAAAACTGGGATCCAAACCCAACCTTGCCAGACTAGCACCATTTCCATAGGCTCCCTTCTAGAATGATCCTCGATGAGGTTGGAGACCAGGTTTGTTGTTTTTGTTGTTGTCCCTTCTTTGCTTAGCCCAGAATCAGTTCTCTGTAAATATTCATTGAGGACCTAAGAGCTGTGCTTGTAGGCATGACCTTATGCCAAGCATGGGAGAGACGGAACACTGGCACCCTCCCGTGCAGATGCTCAAGTCCAGTAGATGAGATGTCTACAGACACTTATTGATCTTGTGCTGTAGGAAGGTGCCATGTCGGGAGCCACAGAGGAAGACAGGCAGGGCAGCTGCATTGCACAAGTCCGGGGGGCACCATTCACAATAGAAGTGTGTGGAATGAAGGTGGAAGAGGAGGGTCCTCCCCAGAAGGTCTCTCTCCCCGCTCTGAAAGCCAGAGCAGGGCTGCATTTATTGGGTTTCTCTGTTTCAGCTCTTGGTAAGAGCAGATGCTGTGGTCTAAAATATCATCAGCCTTCTTGTTTTTTGGATGTGGAAGAATACAGAATAGAGAAGCACTATTACCATCAGCATTTTGCAAATGAAGAAGACTGATGCTCAGTGACTTGCCCATGGGTTGACCCACTGAGAGCCCACCCCACGAGACCCTGGGTCTCAGCAAAAGTTGTTTCTCCCTAAACATGGGGCTGAACACAATAGTAATCAGCCACATTTCCCCTACATGTTGCATTTCTTCTGGTTATGATATATATTTTTTAATCTAGTAAAGCATGCTTGAAAGAGGGTAGGCCAAGAGATCCTGTTTACTATTTAGGCAACAGCTTCAGTGATGACTTTCATATGAACCTTATCAGTGTCAAACTAGAGTTTACTAACACTTTGCTAACTTATAAACAGGCTCCCACACACTCACTTTTGTGCTTATACAAAGAAACACATGTAAACATTTCAAAACATTTCTGGTGGGCAATTAATTTTTTTCCTTTGGGAAAATATCCGATTGATGATAATAATGAGGCAATGCATATTTTGGAGATAAGTAATATTAAAATGAGTAGCTTTGGTCTCTTTCAGGAATTTTGGATGCTTAGAAATTGTCATTAAATTTCTGTGTACTTAGAGATCCGTTTTTCAGGCTGCTCTGAGGAGCGTGCTAAGGAATTCGAGATGGAAGGGGGGACCAGTCATGAGGTTTTTTGGTTTATTTGGAAATTCTGTGTCTTCTGGAGAACTGAAGACTTTTTGGGAAGCTTCTTTGTTTTTTCTGAAGTAGTGCTGCACTTCTAAGAACCCTCCCCACAGCTACTTCCACATTTCTTCCTCGCCAGTTCTGTTTTCTTTTTCTTCTTTCCCCTCTCTGTGTGGGAAAGGTAAACTGGGAAAGTGGCCAGTGCTGCCAGGGGGAAAAGGAGGGGCAGGTTTATCATGCTTTATGACCCCAGTGCTTCCAAAAGAAGAAACATTCTCATCCAAGCATCCTCCCTGGGTCTGCTGTCTGTCTTTGAAATCTTCAAAGATGTCTCTTCCAGGAGGAATCCCTGTGTCATAATAGCTTGCTTCTCTTTAGCTGCATTAAGATAACGCCATTCCTCCAGTTGAACACCAGACAATATTCTTGGTTATGTGCTTCAAGAAAGGCACCAGCAAATTCAAATCTAGGACCTACAGACTTGAACGGTGCATATCGATCATCAGTTTTGAAAACTTTTCACTCTGGGTTCAGATGGGGCACTGGAAAGGTCATTAAGACATTCACTACTTTGCCTTAGTTCCTGGAACATAGTAGGATTGCACTTCCCCACCCCCCTGGAGGTTAAGCATGACCATATGACTTGATTTGGTAAATGAAATGTGAGTGGCAGAGCAAGGAGCCAGAGCATGGTCTGCCACATTCTCTTTCCCTCTGCCCTGACAACCAGTAACATTTCAGAAGGTGAAGAGTCCATCAGTGGGGACGCCCCTGCTGATCTGTGGTGGGCTTGTTCTATGTGACATAAGTACTCAATGGGTGGGAGTCGAGGCCTGGATGTCCACCTATGGGGAATTCCTTGACCGGGTGAAAGTTGCCTTTTGAGAGTCCTTTCTATTCTAAATGTTAATTACTATGAAATTTTAAATTGGAAGTTCACTTTGGTGTCTTGCTGCATGTTGCCTCCATAGTATGTTTTCAGACTTACACTCAAAGATCCAGGTGCAGATTTGGTCTCTGCCCCTTATTGGCTGTGCACCCTTTATTAGTCAAATCAATTAATCTTCCCAACCCCAGCTCCAAAAATCTAAAAGTGGGGTACAACAAGCTCTGCCTAGTTTAGCCCTCTAGAGGTGGACAGCCATGTCATTGCTGTATCATCATTCCTACCCACGAAGGTGCGTCATGCTCGCCAACTCCTGCTTGCTGGGATGGGTGGCCAAGTGTTGGTGTAGATGATGCGTGCATTCTGGCTTGGTCAGGGGCTATGGTGCCCCACTGGATGGAATAAACTCTTTCTGAACTCAGGGATTGGAGGCCCCATGTCTACTGTGAATAGTGAACTCCCTTTTCCAAACACAAGAGACACATCTTGGCTTATCCATTTGCAAAGCATCCAAAATATCTACCTCATTTGGTTGATGCTCTATAAAATGACATCCACAGAAACACTGTAAGGCCAGAAGAGTCACACAAAAGGTCCTAATAGGGTATCAGTCCTTTTTCCATCAGAGAGCGCTCAAGATCCCCTTCAGTCAGTTGGTTCCAGTGTGTCCCGGCTGTGAGGATTTCAGTCGCAAGAATTAATCCTTTTGGTCATTTCCAAGTCAGTGGGAGGCAAGGCAGCATTTACCAACTTCTGAATATCTGCCTTTCCCAGTAGATAGATTTTCTTTCTTGGATATATCCCCACTAATTTTTATTAAATCAGTCTTTTCCTATGCAATGGATCCTGGGCTTTGACTAGTTTGTTAACTCTAAGAAAATGTTGGCTGTTTCAAGACCGAAAAAAAAATGGGCTTTTAATTTTTACATAATTTTTTATTTTCAGTGTAACATTGTTTCTATTTTCATATACTTGGCATCACACAGAAATTTGGAATAACTCAATTCTTCAGTTCCTCCCTTCTTCCCTCTGTTTCTTCCTCCCCTCGACTCTCCCTCCCTCCCTCGCTTCCTGTCCTGTAGCGTTTTGACCAGCTCTCTGCTGATCCTGGCTTCTTTGGGGAAGCCGTCCACTGGACATCTTCCAAAGCAGCCCCTGAGAAGGTGATGCTGGTAACTCCCATAGGCTCTTCCTTAGAACAAGCACCCCTCGGACAGTTGCCTCCCCATTTGGGAGTGTGGTTACAGAGCTTGGCGAGGATGTCAAGCTGAAAGGGATTCATTCATAAGTCTGGCCGCAGTGCACAGAAAGAAGACTTTTCCTGCCCTGGATCCCCTGCCCCAGCCAAACAGTTTCAGCTTATCTCTAAGAAGATTAGAGGACCTCTGGCTCCTCGCTGGCTTTCTTTCTATGCCAAAAGGCCTGGCAGATCAAAGTCGACATTACTTCACATAGCTGGTGGCTTATCTCCTGCCTGTCCTAAGACCACTGACCTCTCAATTAAGGTTTTAACAACAATTTCTCTTTGGGGAGGAAATGCTCATAGGATGGAGGACAGTTTACACTACCAGATCTCTGGTCCCGACCCCATTGGCTGTGCGGCCTCTCCTGACTGCTCGCCATGCAATTAGGCGACGCTTTTCGGTTCCCTTATAAAGAAAAAAATGTTATTTTTACCAAAAATATCTCCAAGTGTCCTAAAGCATTCTATTTTTCATATCTAATGAGGTGACAGTGGAATTTGTTAGATGAGTATGACTTTATCAAGCTTTAATGCTAACACTCCTCTCAAATCCGGAGCTTTGCGGCGCGTCGAAGGAGACACTGATGATCCGAAGCGTGGTATGACTGATGTATTTTGTGCATTCCTTTGCTTTCTAGTGGAGACCAGCCCCTCACCCCCTGTATAGTTTCAGCCTCATTGGAGTTTCATTCAAAACATGGCCTGCTAGTTTTCAAGTTCTGAATTGGTTGAATTGAAATTGAATGCCAAAGAAGAATATTTTGTAGCCCGGCACTGACAGATCCCCTGGAAGAGGCGGACTTTTCAGATGGATGTGGGAAACTGGTGAATTACAAATACATAGATATATACATATTTTTTTTACTAGCACGTAAATTCTGTTTACTGGACCTTTGTGCCAGTTAGCCTGGAAGATACCATTGACATACATAATGTGTCTCTCCCCTTGAGAAGCTTATGCTGTAATTAGGGGGATAGCAGCACAGGAGGGTAATTAATTAAGTGTTAGACTACTGCACAGATGGAGCTCAGGCTCTGGGGGACAGACTTGGGTTTGAATCTCACCTTTGCTCTGTATGATCTTCGCACCTTCGGGAAGATTATTTAACTTCCCAGCCTCAGCTGGTCTCTAAAATTGGGAGAAGCATCCTCAGCGCTTCTCAGGGTTGTTGTAAGGATCAAATGACATAAAGCATTAAGGTGTGTGGTTCGGTGTGTGGCATATGGTATGTACTCAATAAATAGTAACTGCTAGTTGTTTCATTATTACTGTGTAAATTCTGAAACGTTTGTTGAAAAAGATGTGGTAGAATTTACTGCAAGGAGGGAAGCAGGAAGGCCTTCCCGGAGCAGAGGCAGACAGGAGCGCGAGCTGAGCATTGACCCTCAGGAGCCACTTGTTGGCCAGTTGATTTTATGCCTGCCTTTCTAGTCTTTCATACTTTATCTGCCTAAATGACTCGCTGAGAATTCCTCAGGAAGCCGCAAAGTTAGTTTTCTGTATCTGTTACAGATGAGGGTCAGTTGTCATTTCCATCATAAAATCCATGCTTCATGGATCTAAAGCTGGGAATTTAAAATGACATGGGGCTTAAACTCTACTTAACACTTTTGATTTAAAACCTTCTCAGAGAACAGGAGTTCTTAAGTCCACATGGCCGATAATACAATTGCAGGCTCTTTGGTATAAGTTACCTTTGAAAATGAATTCTGTATCTGGCTTTGCACAGCCTTTTCAATGACAAATAGCTTTAAACAAAGAGTCACAAAAAAATCAACACTTTTAAAAAGCAGATAATTGGCCACATTTGCCTTCTTTATGGAAGAATGGCTGGTGTCTTGGGAGGTTTCATTTTCATGCATTTTAATGATGACTTTCCAAAATGACTACTTTAGAAAAGGACACTTTAAGGAGAGGAAGGAAAGACACTTTTAGAAGCTACGTTCTTAGCCTCTAGAGATATATGTTAAATTCATCTATATTTTTATATGGAATTTTCTTTTAAAGATAAAAATGCATTATATACAATATCTGTAAATGTTTTATCTTTTGGCTTATGCATCAGACAATACTACAGGTACATATGCATCTGTTAGCAGACTGATCAGAAAGCATTTTATTTACAAATAACAAGATCAGTATCCCACAGGAAATATCTGATGGGCAAGATCAGCAAGCAATTTTAATTTTTGGTTAAAAAAAATGATTGATCTGATTTCAACTTTGGAGAGAAACAGAGACATAAAAATGCTCAGAGAAGATGCTAAGAGAAGGTTGAGAGTTTGAAACACCTGCAGGAAATTCTCATGATCCAGTTGAAAATGGAATAGCTCCATAGTGTTTAGCGTCCTGCTGTAAACCTTTCGATGTGGTGTCCAGGAGAAGGAGATGGGAATGGGGAACGATAATGAGCTGCATCCTCATTTACTTGCAGTTTTTATTGTGGACAGGAGGAGCGGACGGGCCATGGAAGGACTGGCCTTGGGAAGACCCCTTCCCCCTTCTGGACAGACATGGGTATCTCCCATAGCCTTTTGCTTTCATTTTCCAGGGTCCAGTGAATATATCTTCTGACCTTGGGCTATCTTCATAATTAGACGAAGATTCTAAGACAAGCCATGAAAAGGTATAGGCAAGGCTAGTAAAGGAGTCTAGTTTCATGACTGGTGTATTGGCTTCCATGGACTCATGCTGGTAACACTGGGCCTAAATTGCTCACAGACCCTAATGGATAAAGATGTGAAAGCTAAGGTATCCTGTTCATTTCTGAGATAGATTGAAAAATAATGACAACAATATTGAGCAGCTCCCTCAAGACTCCAGAGGCGGAGTCTATTCCCCACCCCATGAACCTGGCTCAGCCTTGTGGCTTGCTGTGACCAACAGAATGTGGCAGAAGTTGTGTAAGTTCTGGAGTATAGGCCTCCAGAGGCCTTGCAGCCTCTGCCTTTTTCTTCTTGCGATGTTCCAGTCACTGCCTGAGGAAACCTGGGCTAGATTACTGAATGTTGAGAGACCAGATGGAGAGAATGGCCAAGCTGACAGCCAGCATCAAGGCCCCAGGCATGTGAGTGAAGTCACCTTAGTCCCTCTAGCCCCACCTGAGGCATTGGCTGACTGAAGTTGCCTGCAATGAAATGTGAGCCCAGGCAAGACCAGCAGAACTTCCCAGTCAACCAGAGAGTTAAGAGAAATAATAAATCATGGTTGTAAGTCAGGGTCTGCAGGCCAAATCTGATCAAGCACATTTTTTTGTAAATAAAGTTTTACTGGAACATCACCACCCTCATTCATTACATTATTGTCTATGGCTGTTCTTGTGCTGAAAGGCAGAGTTGAGTAGTTGAGACAGAGATAAACACACAAAGCCTAAACTATTTACTATCCTGCTCTTTACAAAACGTTTGCCTACTCGTATTTTAAGCCACTAAGCTTTGTGGTGTTTTGAGATGTGGCAATAAGTAACAGACAGAAGTTGGTGTGTTATCACCGTTCTCTAGATCAGCAGAACCGATAGGAATTGGCTCACGTGATTATGGGGGCTGAGAAGTCCCAAGATCTGCAGTCAGCAAGCCAGAGACCCAAACTGCTGATGGTGTAGTTCCAATCTGAGTCTAAAGGCCTGAGAACCAGGGGAGCTGATGGTGTCCTTCCAGTCCAAAAATCAGCACTCTCAAACCCAAGA
The DNA here is from genome assembly GCF_021613505.1 of Equus quagga. NCBI lineage: Eukaryota > Metazoa > Chordata > Mammalia > Perissodactyla > Equidae > Equus > Equus quagga. Next base: position 173,444,121 of record NC_060268.1, on the reverse strand, counting down.
AGAGCGTATGTTTCAATTCAAGTCTGAAGACCGGAAAAGACCCGTGTCCCAGTTCAACAGTCAGGCAGGAGGAGCTCCTTCTTCCTCTCGGGAGGCTCAGCCTTTATGTTCTATGGCCTTCAATGCATTTCATGAGGCCCAGCCACATTCAGGAGGGTGCTCTGCTCCACTCATTCTGTCAACTCTAATGTTAACATCATCCAAAAACACCCTCACAGACACACCTGGAATAATGTTTTGTCAAATATCTGGGCACCTTATGGCCCGATGAAGTTGACACATAAAATTAACTGTCACACTTGGTATTTAAAAGTGAGATGTTGCAGTAACAAAAACATAAAATTAACGACATTAGCTATGGAGTGGGAGGTGGGTGGAAGGTGGGAAGGATGCCATTAGTGAGGGTTGGAAAGAAGATGAGAAAACTGCTATTGGAAGCTGGAGAAAAGGCAACCCAGGTTATGTAATGGTGGAACAATAGTCCAAAATAGTCCAAATTATTGCCCAAGGTAACTTGGAAATACAAAGTTACTTATTGAATTTGTAGATCTGGCCAAGGAAATCTCTAGACAGAATATTGAAAGTGCCAATTGGCTTCTCCTAGCTGCATATGATGGTGCATGAAGAGAGAGATGAGCTAAAGAAAAACTGTTTAGTTTGCAAGCAGAATTTAGAGGAAATATAGAAGACCCAGGACATGCTTGATTAGAAAACAAGACTGTCTCTTATTTCCAGCACACACGCTCCCCATCCCAGCCAATAAAACATTCTCCAAGGAAAACAGGGCACGAGGCTAAAAATCCGTCAAGGGTATGACTGTGAGATCCTTTAAGAAGACCTCAGAAAGTGATAAGCTGATGCCTAATAGACCCTCTCAGCTGGACAGAGGGCTTGGAAGAATCTTAAGGGAATATCCCACAACAGGTTCAAAGTAGAGAGAGGGCTGTCTCAAGAAAGAATAATGGATGTCATCTTTGGACCATAGATTCAACCCCAATCAGAATTAAGACATTGTATTGTTGAAAATACCCCCAGCTTGGACCTAAAGGGGCAGAATGAAATGACAGTAAAAAGAACCTCTGGGCCTCTAGGCCCCCAACTTTCTATGGGAAGGAAGCAGGCAGAGAAAAAAACTACTCAGTTGCAAACATGGGCCATTTCCTATGGAAAAGGAAGGGCAACTCAGAGAGCAGAGCCAAGGCCCAGAGAGTGGAGCCAAGAGCCAAGGAGAAGAATAGGTTATGGAACCACTCTGCTATGGACTGAATGTTTGTGTCCCTCCAAAATTCAGATCTTGAGACCCTAATCCCCAATGCGGTGGTGTTTGGAGGTGGGGCCCGTGGGAAGTTAATTGGGTCTGTGTGAGGTCATGGAGGTAAAGCCCCCATGGTGGGATTGCTGCCCTTATAAGGGGATGAAGAGACCAGAGCTCGCTCTGTCATTTGAGGATACAACAAGAAGATTTCCATCTGCAAATTAGGAAGAGGCCTCTCACCAGACGCTGAATCTGCCAGTGCCCCGATCTTGGACTTCGAGCCTCCAAAACTATGAGGCTGTGTGTAAATTATTGTTTAACCCCCTAGTCCGTGTTATTCTGTTCTAGCAGCCCTAACTGACTGAGACACACTCCAAGGAAGCAAAAGTGGGCCCTAATTAAGGAGTATGCCATACTCCTGGAATGGGGAAATTGGAATTTTGTGCCTGGCTGGATTTCAGAATGCTGTGGACCAGCAACTGCCGTGTGCCTCCCATTCCTCCCCTTTTGAAGGGAACTATCTACCGTGGCAACACACTTTACCAAGTATGCTGCAAAGCAGGGGCAGGTAACACGGCTCTTTAGTTTATAGTTCTCTGATTCCAGGAGAGCTGCATCTGAAGAGCTGACCTGAGAAACTGCATCCACAGCATCTCACCTGTATTTGCATTTAGATGATCAAGAACCTGGACTTTGAGACTGACGCTCTATAAAGGAGTGAGACCTGTGGGCAGGGGGTAAATGTATTTTGTGTGTGAGACGAATGAAAATAATTCTCCAGCCCCTCCTATTAGAAGATGGAATCTATGTCATCACCCCTTCTACCTAGACTGGCCTTGTGACTTACTTTGGCCAATAGAATATGGCAGAAGTGACATGAAGAGGCTGTCACTAGACAGAGCCTAGTCTGTGTGAGACTGCAGCATCCATTTTGCCCTCTTGGCACACTTCTGCCCCATGATAGAAAGCCCAAACTAGATACTGACTGATGAGAGATCTCATGAAGAGAGGGGCCCAGCCAACAACCAGCACCGAGGCCCCAGGCATGTGAGTTAGGTCATCTCAGACTTTCCAGACCCAACCAAAGGGTCAGCTGCCTGAGGCCACATGAGTAAGCACAGGTAAGACCATAAAAACAACTACCCAGTCAACCGACAGAGCACGGGAAGCAATAAATTGTGGTTTTAAGCAACTATATTTTATGTTCACACTCAAATGAAGGAAATTCAGGAAGAACAGCATGTTTAAACTCGCCACCTATGGAAAAGTAATTATTGCAGACAAATTCCAATATAACTTCCTTCTGTTAAAATCTCTCATAGTCATAGGCACTATACCAAACGGAATCTAAATCCAAGATCAAGAAAACATATTTGGATCCAAAAGCTAAACAGAACAGTTCTAAACCCACAAATCATGCCACTTGTTTATTTTTATTAATAAATATATACTTGTTATTTATTATTGAAAAATGACCCTAGGGACCGTTTTTCCAAATTAGGAGCAAGAGTTTCCATCCCAGAACCTACCTGGGACAACCTTGAGAGACATATTTAACTCAGAAAATGCTGGTTAGCCACACAGACTGAGAAAGAGTATTAGTCAGCTGCAACAACATTGTCACCGCAATGAAGGCAAGAGGAATTCGGGGTCATTGTTTTAAAGCGTGGCTGACTGCAATACTGGCCACTAGAAAATTAAAATAGAGCTTGATGTTTGAACAAAACTCTCCGTGAGTGAATAGAGCTTTCTTCCTCTCATTGGAAAACAAAAATCATGTGAGCAGTGATGAATTTCCTTGTCACTGCATTTTAACAGAATGAGGGCACATCGAAGCTATAGGAATGCTCAGCCAGCCACTGGAGGTTCCATGTGTTGATCGGCGTCCTGTCCACAGCGAGAACTTCTGTGAGTCACTTTGGTTCCATGTCTCTGTTTCTGTTTGTAAGAAGGGAGCTCTTTTTCCCTCAGGGCTTGGCGCATTTCAACCTGTGGCTGTTCTTAGCATGCAAGAGCTAACTGGTATCTCTAGGATGAAATGCAGTTTCAAAGATTCTCCTGGCCTGACTCATTCCTCCTTTCTAGGGTTCAAAGTGCAGCTCTGCTGCTTACTGTGGGGCCTATGACAAGTTATATAACTTCTCCGAGTCTCAGTGTCTGCCTATGGAAAAAAATAATCGCTGCCCCTTACAGGAGAGGTGTGAATCTTAGAAGCACATGGGTACAATACCTCAGATAGTGCCCGGCATGTAATAGGACCTCTCTTATAGGGTTTTATGTAGACCTAATAAGTTAATATTTGTAAGGCTCTCAGAACACTGGCTTGTACATGGTAAGAGTTTGTTAAATAAAATTTAAAAAAAATCTTCTGGACTCTGTTGTAATCAGTAGACACCGGACCTCAGGGATTTTGTCTTCAATTGTGTACATGAAGCACAGGGTCAAAAACCCAATCATTTTGACCAAGACTCGTGGTCAAAATGCAACTGTACGCTGGCTTCCATGCAACCCACACGCGTTGGATGCCTGCCGCGCGCACTGTGCTAGGCACCCCAGAAAGCACACGGGAGTATGTAAGCAGTAGAGGAGAGCTTAGCAAACTGTTACCTAGGTGTTCTAGAACAGTCTCTGTGTGGACACTGATGTTGCCTGCTCAGCGTCTTAGTCTGTTTGGGCTGTTAAAACAGAATACCATAGACTGGGTGGCTTATTAAACAACAGACTTTTATTTCTCACAGTTCTTGAGGCTGGGAAGTCCCACATCAGGGCATTGGCAGTTTCAGAGTCTAGTCAGACCTGCTTCCTGGTTTATAAATGGTCGTCTTCTCCCTGTGTCCTCACATGGCAGAAGGGACAAGAGAGCTCTCTGGCGTCTCCTAATAAGGGCACTAATCCCATTCATGAGGGTTCTACCTCATGACCTAATCAACCCAAAGGCCCCACCTCCAGATACCATCACATTCGAGGTCAGAATTTCAACATATGAATTTTGGGGCGACACAAACAGTCCCTGGCAGCATCCATCACCCTTTCTTCTACTTACTTTGGGGAGCTACCCACCCCAAGGGATACAGTGTTGGTGGGACTGCCCATCAAGGCATCTTCCTTCTCTGACCAAGAGGTGGCCTCTGACCCATCTAGACCAATCAGAAGCTTTCTCCCTGGAATCAGAATCTCCATCTCAGTGCCAGGGAGACCCCACGAGACACTCTGGTTCTGACCAGTCTCTGAAACGCTGTCAAATCTCTGGGGATGGAGCCTGGAAATTTGTACATTTATCAATCAAGGCCCCTGATGATTCTTAGGCTGTGAATTGGAAGACAGGTTTCTAGGGCCACTGATACAGTCCACAACTGGACAGAGAGAACGGCATGGCAGTCCCACCGGAAACCAGTGTTTCTCAAACTGGCAGCTGGTTAATGAACTAGATTACTGGGTGGTAACCAGCACTTTCAAAGGAGAAATAAAGTAGAATAGAGTGGAATGAAGTGGAATGGAAAAGAAAATAATAGAGTGCAGACAAGAAGGACGGGGAGTGTTTCATGAAATTTCTTTAATCAGTCATTTATATGTATGTGTGGGTTGATTTGCAATGCAAAACTTATTAATATATTTCTTACTGTGGGTCTTAGGAAAAAAGAAAAGTGTGACAGCCATGTCCTGGAGTGTCCTTCTGAGCTGCCTGGTGCCCCTGGCGATTCCTGTCATCATCAAGTAGATGCGGATGGGGGTGGGGGACTCTGAGAGGGAGGGGACGGCAGCCGGCAGAGAAGGCTAAACGCTCAGGAAAGTTGGTGGTCCGAGTGGGAAAGCTGCAAAATCGCGACGCAGTGAAAACCAAACAGCGACGGAGTGAGGAGCCGAGAGCTTGTTAACCGTGACTCTGACCCGACCTGCCGGCTCGTCTCTGCCCCTTCTGAAGACCAAGCACTCATTCTTTCTTCAACTCACATCGCCTGAAACACCAAAGGGCCCTGCACAGCCCAACTCCTTCACTCCTACCAGCCCTTTAGGTACGGATATGGAAACTGAGACTCGGACGTCCACAGCTGGTGGCACAGAGGTGGCCTTGGAACCCGTGTCCATCCGACTGACCCGGCGCCCTGCTCTGCGGTTCTCACCATCCTCCTCTTGGATGCTGGCACTTTCCAACAGGCTTCACTGCTCTGCCGCCTCAGCTCGTAGGCCGTGTCCTTTTGACCTTTTCCAGCCTCTACCGTTCTCCATGGTGACAGAAAATACCCTGAGATAGCAGGGAGAGAGGGAGGCCCATCTCTGGTCTCGGTTTCCCAGAGGAGATTAGCTCGTGACCTGGAGCGCGAGGACTGTTGCGAGAAACGCGATTCCTCATCTCGTCCACACTCGCCGACCCCGCGCCTCTTATCAAAACACTGCGGAGGCAGCGAGGTGCCGCCCCTTTGGGACACAGCTGTTCCTCATCACGAGGTAAAACAAAACCGTGGCTTGGCACAGCCCAGAAACCTCTGCCCGATCTTCGCCTGCAAGAGAAATCGTTTGTCCCCATCCCACTGAGGCTTGAGAGGGACGCTAAGAGGGAGGAGGGTCCTTGCTCTGCAGCTTGCCCAGAGGACCCAGCTGCCCTTCCAGGGGAAAGGAGGGAGAGGAGGACTGGGGGAGTCCCCCCGGGTCCACCACATGCCTGGGTTCAGGGTTTGCCCCCTAAGACCTGCCAGAAAGACTGCCCTCTGTAGAAAATGACCCTTGTCCCTCTTTCCATCTGTCTATCTGAAGCCTTTACTTGGGAATACGCCTTGGCTGAGAAGAAAAATGAAGGCTTTGTTTGGGGAAAATGTTAAATTAAATTTTTTTAAATTAAAAAATGTAAGCTTAAACCACTAACATGCACTGAGTGTGTGTGTGGGAGATTGTTCTAGAAAAATGGCATGAAGAGGCAGAAAGAGCTGTGATTGGAGAATCAGAAGATAGGGGTACGAGTCGTGGCTTTACCACTTCTGTCCACCTCTGAGCCTCAGTCTTTTCTTCTCTGAAATGGGGGAAATGATAAAAGCTGTGTTGGATTCAGCAATGCCTGGGCAAACTCCTGCCACGTGCCAGATAACACGTGGGAACTTTTCACCTGCGTGAACTGAATGCACGCTCGAAGCTATCCTGTTCGGGGGAGATGACATCCATGTTGTGGTGTGGGTATGGAAAGTCCGTTTTAGGGGTTTTCCTGGGGCAGCAGACTGGATCTCCTGATGGTACACCTCGGCTGCATCGTGGTTGCCCCAGGCTTGTGTTAAGTAAGAAGGCAAGGCTGAGGGCCATTCATTCATTCATTCATTCAATAGATATTTGTCAAGTGCCTGCACTATGGCAGGCACTGCTCTAAGCTGGGAAAACGTGGGTGAACAAGACAGATAAGGTAGCTGCTCTTGTCAAACTCTCTCTCTTCTAGAGGAGAGAGATTATAAACAAATCAACAATAAGGTAAAGGTAAGAATAAGTGCTGTGAATAAAATAAGAGGAGCCATATGATGGACTAAGCTCCAGGGCGTGACTTAGAAGGGACGGAGCCTCCTTCAGAGCAATGTTATCAAAACACAGACTGGATCCTACCGACTTTAAGAAACAAATGTGCTCTGCCACGTGCCCGAGGCCTTGGGTGCCCCGTGCCCCGTGACTCTGGAAGCTCATCCTTGTAACCACTCCAAGCTGTTTGCTGCCTGTCCTCGGTGTTCCTGTTCCCTGTGATACACATGCATCTGATCCTCAAAAGAATATCAGATAATGAGATGAAGAGAGGCCAAAGGACAAAGCAAAATACATGTTTTTATGCCAGTTTGAACTCAATTTAGAAAGAAACATAAGCCGTCATCAAATAGACCATGATTTTTCTAAAATGAATAGCCCGTGTGTGTGTGTGTGTGTGTGTGTGCAAGTGTGTAATGGTTCTTTCCATTTGCAGAAGTTTCTTTGTGGCCAGAACTCATCAATGAGTTTTGGGTGTCCCCTCCCCGCTACCTGTCACGTCATGCCGGTTATCACTGGGATATAGAAAGAATCACTCAGGAGCTGAGGACCAAGGACATCAGGATCTCGGTGGTAAAGCAGGGGACTCAATTAGACTCTGGCCCCCAGCTGCCCAGCCAGATTCACCCCCTTCCCAGACCCACCTCAAGGCCACGAGACCTTGTCTGTCATTGTGCAAGAGCAGAGGAGAATTCTCAGTTACATGCCAAACTGGAGTCCCATCTTTAGCTGGCTTTGGCCTCATTCATCATTTCCCGTTATCTCTGTGTCCCTGGCACATACCAGAGACTGCAGGCTGCGTGTTCTCCTGTTCATTCGGCCATTCCCATTGTGATCGTCCACTGCTGATCATGCGGAGTGGGACAGCACAGGACCTGAGAAACACAGCACAGGACCTGAGAAACCACGTGGCTCAGCAGCTTTATGTAACTGATTTATGTATTTAATTATTTAATTCCTGAATGGGTTTTTGGCTACCAAACCCTTTGTTGAAACAAAATTTCAGGTGGGGTTCTAAAATGTAAAACAGAAACAATCGGCTCAGGGACCCAGAGTCTCTCCTTCGGGGCACTCCCTTCTTACGGCAGCCCCTAGGGAGGCCCTTGAAGTGCTCAGAGCTCTCCCCAGCAGCCCAGTTTGGAAAACACCCATCTCATTCAAACCCCCTCCTGTTACAGAAGCGCTGAGGGAAGTGAAAGATCCCGTTTGCCTGGCGAGTTGGTAGAAAATAGGTGATTAATTCCGTGCAAAACAAAACGCAAAAAACCAGTGGTAGAACGAGTAAATGGCTACTGTGGGAGGGTCGTGGCAGGACCCGGAGGTCGGCCCAGGAAGCGGATCACCTGTGTTGGAAGGAAGCGGTGGTCCCGATTGCCAAGGAGCCCCATGTGCATCGCACATGAACGGCAGGAACTGGTGGAGTGAGAGCTGTGATGACAGCTCCGTAATGCATTTATCCCAAGGTGCTCTCATGCACGTTACGGTTTTGATATTTTTACTTAATTGGAAGCGGTCAGTCTGCTGCATTCGAGGCAAGAGAATGGGTCTGCCATCAGCCACCCAGAGAGAGTTCTGCTGCCCTCGGAGTGTCGGACAGCATCCCGAGATGCTCTGGCTCCATCTTAGTGTAACAGCCACCTGGAAAGGGTTTGGCGCCGAGTGTCACTGCGAGAGAGACAGACCAGGGGAAAGCGTAGTGGGCTGGAGGCTGTGTGGCATAGAGGCAACATGCAGGGGCGAACTAGCTGTGTGCCCGGGTAAGTTTCTTAACCTCTCTGGGCCTTAGTTTCCTCATTTATAAAATGAGGTTGACAACAATTGGGTCTGTCTTGCAGGGTCAATGTGAGGGATCCATGAGGCGAACCCTATAAAGTGCTTAGACTAGTAGCCAGCTCATACTTAGTAAGTCCTAATAAATGCTAGTTCTTGTTACCATTACTGCCTCTGGCCTGGTGACACGTCTTCCCCCAGTTCTCACCAAAGGAGGCCAAATTGCATTCGCACTTAACTGCATTTCTGAAGACCTGAGGAAGACTTTAGAGGAGAAAATTCTACTGCTTGCTAACAGGCAGGTGCCAGGTGTGCTCTCCTGATCGCTTTATCTGCTTTTTGTCACTTAAATCTCACTCTAGCCCCAAAAGACGGGGACTGGAAGCTCTGTTTCAGAGATGCGGAAACCAAGGCTTGGGGAATTTTCATCCAAAGCCACACAGCCAGCAAACAGGGGAGGCAGGATGCAAAGCCAGGGATTTGACACCTGTTTTTGTTTGCTTGTTCTTTTGTTTCCTCTCAGTAGTGTAGATGCAGGAGACACGGGCACAGTGAGGGCACAATGGCTGCTGCTCCACGATGAGATGCCAAAACTCGACGCGGGGGCAACATGGCAGCTTAGACAGGCGTGCAGTTCAGGGGGCCAGCAGCAGCCTTGGCTCGCCACCTTGGGGAGTCCCAGGAACCAGCACCGTGGGGGGAGTCCTGGCGGCCCGAGGAGGAGAGGCACAGCGACGCTGGTCAGGGCTGGGGCTTCTCGCTTCAGCACCGTTTGGCAAATTCATCCCTGCTGCAGGTTCTGGGATGGAGACCCTGCTCCATTGTGAACCAGCTGTGTGACCTCCAGCAGACCTCTTCACCTCTCTGCAATTTAGTTTCCTCCTCTGCACAATGGGAATAACAATTCCTGGCATAAAGTGTTATGCCATACAGTTTTATTTAATGAAATACTGTGGGTATGCCATTGTCTTGTAATGTCTGTGTATTATCCATTATGTATGCTGTGCGGTACCAGGAGAACTTCTATGCCTAACAAGCTCACTCATCAAACCTGAGGAGTTCTTTCAATTTTGGCTGCACCGACTTTTCACAGGGTCACCATAGAAATTCTTAAGATGAAAAACTCTCGTTTTTGAGTAGAAATAATATGATTGTGCTGAGTGCTGATTCACAACCCCCTGGGGACAGAAGGAGAAGGGAGGTCAGAAGCCTTAGGCCCAGTACCAAGGGGCACTTGCTCCACTTGTAAGTGGCAGAGTGCAAATTTGAACCCAGGTCCGTCTGAGGAGCCCCAGCATTTCCTCCACACCATGTGATCCTCTGGGGCTCTAGACACTGACGGAAACAGCAGAGGGGATTGATGGCTTGGTATTTTATCCATCTTCTCTGTTCTTGTGTGTTCGCTCAGCTCTGAGCTGGGCACATGCAGCCTCTCAGAAGGTATCTGTTAAACTGTGCTGTAGAAAGAAATGCCCAGCATTGTTCCTGGTTCTCCCCTTCCCATGCCCACCAGAGCGGATCCTGGGCCTCCCCGAGGACGCAGTTGTCTGGGTCCTTCTGCCCACCTGAGCTATACACCACGGTAACAGTTCCCCGGGAATCCGCACGCTTAGAGCAGCCGAGTCTTTGTAAGTATAAGAAAGCATCTCTCCCCAGTTCCGCCCCTGCAGACAGGCTCATTTTCCAGGTCTCCCTGCCAGCAAGCCGACTCTATGGTTGATTAGGGTAATGAGGCTTATGCAGGCTTCCTCTGTCCCTCCGCATCTCCTTGGCTCTGAGCGTTAGCCCACTGTCTATCAATACTGTCTGGCACCAGAAGAAAGCCCCTCTCCCTTCCTGCACCCAGCATCTGGTTGCCTGGAAACCAGGACAGAAGCCTAGAGCATCTTGGGTTTCTTTTTAATTTCCCTGCCAGGTCCCGAAAGCAAGCAGTATTTGTTTTAAGCAGAACCTTTGCACTGTGGAGACTTGCCTTAACCTTGCCCAGAATGACGTCATCAACCTGCGTAAATGTGATGCAGAGAGAGAGGGACAGCCATTCCGGGCTCAGTGTCATTTGGTTATCGGTACACAGAGTCATAATTAATAGTGAAAGCTGAAGATGGATTGTTTCAGAGGGAGCCAGGACTAGGGTCAACTCGTGTGTGTGTGAGTGTGTGCGCATGTGCCCATACACATGTGTTCAAATTGGCAGCTTTGTGAATTGCAGCTTGCAGTAGCCACGTGCAAAAGGGAAGAGAAATCTTTCTTTCTCCAAAAGAACAAAAGACCATCTTGAAAGTGAATGTCCTTCAAAAGCCACACAATTTGGGGTAGAGGCTCCAAGACCCTCTTTGGCTCACCCCCAAGGTGTGTCTCAGTAGGAATGTGAATCATCTTCAGATAGGGCCATAGGAGAGGTGAGGATTTGAAAAGTCACAAATGGGAAAAGAACTCCCCCGCCCCCCACCCCCAAATCCTTTGGCTTAACACTCAGAGGGCCTGCCAGAGTTTAGGACTAAACCTGGCCCCTGCTGCCTGGAGTATGTCCTGGCTCAAGCCACCTGGACGCTGTATGTTCCCAAGGCTGAGAGGCATTGCATCTGTAGTGGGTGGGACTGGATTTTCTCTCTTGTCAAAGCTGCCCCGTGTTCCCAAAATATGAAATCTTTTGAAGAACCATCAAATCAGGCCCCACTGAGAAAGCAATTTCCTGGGGATTATGAGCCAAGCGTCTTGCCCCTCCCCACACCTTGTCACCCTAAGTGTTCTCCCATTTTATAGATGAGACTGGAGAGGCCGGGAGCAGCCAAGGATCTTGCCTGAGGTTACACAGCTAGTGGGCAGTGGAGCCAAAATTTGAATTACACAGCTTACTCAGAAATCATTATAAGAAACACTATCTGACTTCCTGCATCTGAAGATCTTTCTAGGAGATACTGGCTCTTAGAGCCAACAGTCTCTTGGAAAATTCTTATCACTCAGTGAATAAATTGAAATGGAGCTAATAATAGAGAGGTATGTAGCATGTCTGAAAAGATCTATTTGCTATGTCTTCTTGGTAGAGTTTTTTAAGAAGCGCTTTGACGTGCTTTTTACCAAGAGGTTGAAGTGTGGAATATTTTCACGGTGGAACTAAAGCCATGTTTCCTCCTTCCCTTCCTTTCCTGGACTTCCTTTGTCTCTGAGCTTTGGGGAGTGCTGTGTGTTCAGTGGTATTTTCTTCAACACTGGTTTTCCTCCTTGCTGGAAGGATATTTTAGAGACAAAACAATTTGAAGACGAGGACACAGATGTTTTCCTCTCATAAATGGAGGCAGAGCAGTTAAGCAGCCAGTCACCAATATTCAGCCTTAGGAGCCAGATGCCCTGGTTTCAAATCCTGGCTGGCCCCGCCAGGTTCTTGCCTGTATGACTAGGAGCATCTTGATAACTCATCCCAGCCTCCGTTTCTAATCCATGAGATGGGGATGATAATGGTTCTGAGTTACCTTAAAGAACAGAAGAATTAATGTGTAAAGCTACGAGCACAGTGCCTGACCAATATGGACTCAGTAAGGGGAGCCACTATTATTATTTTATTATCAACTTGGAGATTCTAGAGTTGACTAAGGCTGTGGGAGAAATCAGGACTGGAATCAGAAATTCCTGAACCCAAGAGAGGTGCTCAGAAGAGGCTTTCCTGGTACAAAGAAGGTTCCAGCACTGATCCTTGTCCCCAGGTGCCTGTATTCTTTAACATTTTAAACTCTTTGAAATAGTACTGGCCTACAGGGAAGGCTCTTCATACCCACTGTATAGCTAAGGTGATGCCTATTGCCTGCTTGAAGGCACAGCACTCTAGATTTCAGTGAAAGAATTTGAAATGATGACTTTAAAGAAAAAAGAAATAGAAATTCCACCCCAGGCCTCTCCAAGAGGAATGTCCCTTCTGCTATTTCGTGCTCATCCAAAGGCCACAAGAAAAGAAGTGACGGTGTTAAGAACAGGAATGCTGTAATTGCTGAGGGAGGAATTCTTCTAATTTCTGTGTACAAAACAAACTTGGAACATCCGTAACCACTTTTCATCTTTGTAGCCTTTATTGTTCCCTGTGCAAACATTAACTGGGCCCCAGCGTGTATAAGGCAGGGTGTTAAGCATTAAGGGATACAACACACGTAAGAAACAGACCCTCCTTTTCAAGGGTTGGTTTCTGGGCCTGACCGCCTTCGTGCACATCCCTGAGGATTTGGCTAAGCCTCATCACCTGGACCAGCTCTCCTCAATCCCGTGGCCTCACACAGCAGGGACGGGATGGAATTATGCCTCTGTGCTTTGGGCTGGAACAGGATTCCAGGGCTGTGAAAAGCTTCAGCTACTCTGCTCCCCACCTCTCTCCTCCAGGACCCCCAGTCACCTTGTGAGCCCCCACTATACCTATTACACATCGTCCCTGGTCCATTGCTGCACTCAGTAGAAAGATAACTCTTCTTGCCTCTGTCCTTTCAAATTCTCTCTTATCTTCCTCACCCCAACCTGCCCCAAAGAAACCCAGCTCAGCAGTTTGCTAAGAGGTAACTTAATGTGTTTCCCTTTACAGGAGACCGATTTGCATTTTAATGCAAGTTTCCTGGAGCCTCGAGGACCATTAGAGACACCTAAAGGATTGAGTCTAATGGTGTGAACCTTGGGCGCCAGGACCTAACATCTGGGTTCATAATCTTAAACATATGGTTCATTTCAAATAATGCCATCCACCAGCCGGCTGCTCCATTCCTGCCAGCCTTTACCGCAGCCACACACTTAGCACCTTCATTGCAGCAACTTACCATTCTTCAAACTGAAAGCCGTTGTCCTCGCTGCCGCCGAGGGGAGGAGCTTTGAATTAGGGGGTCACAGCTGCGGTTTACTGCTGGGAGGGCTCCGTCCCCTCGCTGCTGCCTCCCATCCTCACAGCAAGCCTGTGAACAGTGGTGTCGCTGCTCCGCTTTACAGATGAGAACGAGAGCTCAGAAAGGGGGAGTCACAAAACTAGAAGCCAAAATTCAAACTCTGGTTCACATAATTTTATCCATCATGTTTACCCATGACCCGGGCAGAAGAGATCTCAAGATCTATCTCCAGCTCCTAGCGGTCATGATAAGCATCAGAACCATCAGCAGCCACGGAGCAGTGATTATGAACCAGGCAGTGGGCTCCTCACACATTTATGTTTGATTGGGTCCCACACACCTAATGTGGCAGGTACTAACCTCACACTCATGGTATGAGGAAACTGAGAACTTCAGTCACTTGCCAAAGCCAAGGGCAATGGAGTCATGCTGTGCTCTTAGCCACCACCTCTTACTGCTTTTCAGTTGACTCACTGTGTGACTTTTGGCAAGTCCCTTAACCTCTGGCTTTTCTCGTCTGACAAATGCAGTCGTTGGCCTGGAAAATGGCTGAGGTGCCTCCCAGGGCTTCCACACGGACTCCCCTGTGATGAGACCAGGAAGTGGAGCCAGCCTGGCCGGCCTCCCATCTGTACTCCCAGGGTTTATTTATGCTCTGTGTCTCTGGCGACAACCGCTCGACCATATGGGCCGCCCTGGCATAGCACCGGCTCAGTGACAACCCTGGAAGCCGAGGTTCTGGTGTCCCCGAAGGAGGGAATTTAGTCCTCTGTGTTGCTGGTCTGCTGGAGGGCTGCAATCTTGGGTCACACCCTGAGCGGGCACCCGCATGGGCAGCTGCTCTCACGCAGCCATCCCCAGGGGGCAGAATCCTCTCTGGCTGCCTCGGCGGCTTTTATTGCTTCATTATCTTTCAAGTCAGAAAACATGAGGGCTGCAATCTGTTAAATCGCCAGCTCTTGGGAGCCCAGCCCTGGCCAAATCCAGCAAATTACACTGTTCCTCGCCTTTCTTAACTGCCATCTGATTGCACACACCCAGAGCTCACGAATTACAGATGCCTTCTCTTTGTCCCCAGTTTTACCAACAGCACTGTTCTGTTGCAACGAGATGGAGTGTTGGAAAAGATTTTGGAAATTCTAATGCATTGTGCTCACATTATTTGCTTTGTTCCTTTTTCTGTTGTCATCGTTGGTTTCAGGAGGAAATGCCCCCATGAATACCCTGAAGCTGAAGGCTTGCAACATTAATCTGCAAGCCCCCATTATAGTACTTAACAGATTGCTTGTAGGCCAGATTGTTAGCTATCTCAGATGCTGAGCCGAGCTCTCCCAGATCCGGAGCTGCTCTGTTTTTGCAGTACACAGAGCGGGCTTTTGAGGCTGCAACAAGTACTGAGGGCACACTGTGACATCTTCACAGAATGATAAAGCTTGTTTGTTTTCCTGCACTAGGTTAAAGGGCTACTTCTTCATTTCCAAATCCTCCAGCAGCACCTGGAAAAACTACTGGAAATTTGTTTCAAAGACTTGGGATTGTACCAATACCTCTGTTTTTAAAAGACTGAAAACACCAGGAGAGTTGTTTTTCTTTCTCTCTGCAGAGGAGGAATTCCATCTTGTAATAATGCTATTGAAAAGAAAGAAAGACAGAAAGAGAACCCTTTCAAGGGCATCTGGTCTGAAGAGACGCCCCAACTGGACATTGCTTGGGCTCTGTTTTTCTTTCAGGGTGGGGCGGCTTTTCTTCTCTCCCAGAGTTTGTGGCTCACCCCAAGAGGCGCTGAGCAGCTGCCTGGGGCACCTTCTGGACTATATCAAGTACAAGGGGCAAAGTATGTAAACAGCACATGTAATTGCAACTGTGGTTATTATCTCTGGTGAACCTGATCTTGCAGCAACCTGATCGCTGGAGCTGCCCTCACACGGTCCACACACTCGGCCCCCAGCCTTGTGTTGCCTCACAGTGGGGCCTAAGTGTGATGATGATGATGAGATTAGCACCTTTTGCTTAGTTAATTTTGGATTTCTGCTAGCTCATATAAGATCGGCACCGTTTGATGGGTGCAAGGCTTTTCCCAAAGATAGTTCTCAAAAATCACTTGAAATGGCAGACTCTAAGGTTCTGTGTGTGGCCGGGCCCAGGAGGGCAGAGAGCAGGTCGGGGAGGAGAAGGAGGAGGAGGAGGAAGAGAAGGAAAAGGGGAAGGGGGAGGAGGAGGAGGAGGAGCAGCAGGCAGCAGCAGCCAGGGCAGCCGAACTCGCACAGGCGTAAGGCCCACACCTGGCCTCAAGGGGGCACATCAGCTCCCTGGTCCTCCTGGGAGCCTGGAGGGCCTGGAGCAGGCCCAGAGGGGGAAAGAAAATGATTGAGAGCTGGAGGTGTGGGGTGACGACTCGCAGGCAAGGCAGATTAGGTCTTTGCATCTGGAATGATGAAGACCCAGGGAGTGTACACATAAGCCCGTAAATGCATGAAGGGGGTAAGTATGGCCATGATCATATGCCAGAAATCTCCACCAGGGAGAAGGAGCCGTCCCTGAAAGTAGAAGGAGGTCACCTGGGAGACAGTTGCCTCCCGTAGTTGCCTTTGCGCCAAGAACGTGTGGGGATCAGTACTCAGCCACAGAAAAGATGCGGCCCTCATTGCAGGGAGTCCTGGGCCCGCAATAAGGATGGCAAGGGAGGTCCTGGGGCGCGAAGACGCCCATACGCAACATTCTTCCTTCTTCCAGCAGTTAGGGAGTGTTCCTCTCAACCAGGCACTGCCGTCGGGACAAAGAGGTGACAGGATACGGTCCCTCCCAGCAAGGAGCCAGCAGACAATCAAAAAACTACCATCGTTGCTCCGGGGGGTTTGTGTGAGGCACAGTGGGTGTGGGGCAGAGTGAAAGTCTGAGTGGAGCCGGGAGATCAGAGAGGCAGAGTCGCAGGGGAGTTTTGCCAGGCGGACAAGTGAGTTGCTTGTTAAATAATGGTAGTAACTACCATTTGTTATGTACTTATTAAGTGCTAAGCACTGTGCTAGCAATAGAGTATAATATAGTGTAGTACAGTATGGTGTAGTATAGTAGTGCAGCATAGTGAAGTATAGTGTAATGTAGTACAGTATAGTGTAGTACAGGACAGTATAGTGTGGTACAGTGTAGATAGGACAGTACAGTATAATGTAGTACAGTATGGTGTAGTACAGTATAATATAGTATAGTACAGTGTAGTATAGCATAGTGATGTACAGTATAGCGTAGTGCAGCACAGCATGGTATAGTGTAGTATAGTATAGTACAGTATGGTATAGTATAGTATAATATAGTGTGGTACAGCATAGTATAGCATAGTGTAGTACAGTATAGTATAGCACAGTATAGTGCAGTATAGGGCAGTATAGTGCAGTACAGTATGGTATAGTACAGTACAGTATAGTGTAGTACAGCATAGTATAGTATAGTGTAGCACAGTATGGTATAGTATAGTGTGGTACAGAATAGTATAGTATAGTGTAGTGCAGTATAGTGTAGTATAGTGCAGTAGAGTATGGCATAGTACAGTATAGTATAGTGTATACAGTATGGTATAGTACAGTACAGTACAGTGTAGTACAGCATAGTATATTATAGTACAGCATAGTATAGTGCAGTACCATATGGTATAGTACAATATATTATAGTGTAGTACAGTATAGTATAGCACAGTATAGTGCAGTGTAGTGTAGAATAGTGCAGTACAGCATGGTATAGTACAGTATAGTATAGTGTAGTATAGTATGGTATAGTACAGTACAGTGTGGTATAGTATAGTATAGTATAGTGTAGTACAGCATAGTATAGTATAATATAGTGTATTGTAGTGTAATAGTCTATAATATGAGGTAGGAGCCAAGATTTGACCCAGGACTGACTGTCCCCAAAGCTGGGCCCTTTACCATATATCATGTGCCTTTCCTATGTACACAACAGGCCCCAGGGGGCAACAGGACTTGGGCACGACAACCATTTGGGGCTATCTGAGCATTCTCCCCAGCGTCTGAGGTTGGCATCCTGAGCAGTAAGCGTGACCTCCTGCCAGCTGTCCTCTCTGCGTGGGTAAGACGGCCAAGCAGGAGTGTCTAGGCCCCAGCCGGCCAGGCCGCCCTCACGTCCCGAGTGTAAGGAGCCCCCAGGTAGCTGGCCTCTGCAGGGCCCTTCCTCACATGGATCAGCTTTGCTGAAAACAGCCCGCCGGGTGTCTGGTAGCTTAACCTCCATTCTCCTGGGAGGGAGGGTCGACCTTCTGCGCTCTCATCCTTAACCCCAGGTGTGGCTGGGGGGCATGGACTACGACGCCAGTGGGGGCGGGGGGCAGTCTGCCGCCAGGTCTTGTTTCCCTCCAACATTGAGGCTTGGACACTGGAACGTTCTTGCTACTGGCTCCTCCTGGGATTTAGAAACTGGAGAAGATGGGACTGTTAGAAAATGAAAAATGATGAGCAGAAGCAATTTTCCTCGTGGGCTCCGGCCCCAGGAGGAGTGTCAGTCTTTGCTTTGGATGCAGGTCCCTGTCTGTTCTGTTCTTAATTTATTCTCGCTGATCTGCCCAAGTGTAGTTAAAGTTAATGGAAAAGAGGAAAGTGGAGAGCAGGGAGCCATGGGGCTGAGATGCTGACAGTGAGAGGCGGACAGACGGGGAGGTGTTCAGGCTGGGGCTCCTGAACTGCCTGCGCTGGAGGTAATGGGGCACATAGAACATTCCATTCTTAGAGGCACCACCCTATATTATACTGCACTATACTATACAATAGGGTTGGCACGGGGAAACGGGGCTGGCCCTACCTGCCCTGGCCCCTGGGAGGGTTCTGTCTGCGTCCTCCCTCTCACTGGCTTTATCGTCAGTCATTCAAAATGTGCAGGAGAAGTCTGGAAATGGTGTCCAGTTGAAGGGAGAGGGGCAGCAGACAATGAAGGTCTCTGTTGAGCGTCTATCCAGTTGTATCCATATTTGAACAGATTTGGGTTTTCCCCTGATACTGGGCTGGTTTCTAACTCCATCTTATTGCCTGAAAGTAAGATGAATAATGAGAGTGATTACAGAGGATTAGAGCATGGACTCATGGAATCCTACCCCAGGCCTTTTGCAGCTCTCGCCTGAACTCCTTAATGCATCCTGGCTGTCACCTGCGTCCACTCGCTCACCTTCCCTCAAATCCACCGTCTGTGTGCGCTCGCCAATGCAGGTGCTCTGAAGTGTCCCCGAGCCAGCGCCCCCCAAAACCCTTCTGTGCTTCCCATGCTGCAGGATCAGGCCTGAGATCGTGAATGTGGTCTCGAAGGCCCCTGGCGATCTAGCCCCACCTGGTGTCCAGTCAAGCCTCTCTGACACCTCCCTCCCACCTTGCACCCTCTCCCACAAAGCACCACGGCTTCAACTTCCTGCCTCTGCCCCCTGGCTGTGCCCCTAGCTTCAGCCCGTGCTACCCTCCATCCCAGAAGTGCTCCTACAGCTTCTTCTCCTGGCCACACCCTGGTCCTTGTCAGTCCTTGTGACTTCAGTTGAGTCCTTCCTCAGAAGCCTTCTGAGCCCTGGCCCCAGCCATCCCCTCGTCCATCCCCCAGGTGGGCTTCCTTACTCCGGGCCCGTGTCATTCTGTGCACACCTTCTCTCCCCCTCAGCACAGGGCATCGACAGGCAGCTTGATTACTGGCCCCAAACTGGTGCTCAGCAAATATTTACAGAGGGAAGGAGGGAAGAAAGGGAGGCGGGATAGAAGGAGAAAGGAAGGGGTGGAGGGAGGGAGGGAGGGAGCAGGGAGGAAGGAAGGAGAGAGGAGAGGCACCTCTCCCACTCCCGCCATAACCTTTATCAAGACAGGAAGTGTTGCCGTTCATTTCTGTATTCCCATAACGTCCCACAGTGGCCAGCGCAGTCCTAATAAAACAGTCAGACCTTGTCACCCCTCAGCAGCTAAAACTCACCAGTGACTTCCCATCTCCCTCAAACTGAAAGGTCCTATGACGACCTACAAGACCCTTCACCTCTCAGGGTTTTTCTCCTTCTGCTCTCCCTCCGTTCTGCTCCAGGCCCCCTGGCCTCCTTGCTGAGCCTATATCCCACATTCTCTACAAGAATGTAACCACTCCCAAGGGCACAAAAATTGGTTCTTGAAGGCAAAAAATATCTTATTCTTTTTAATTATAAAGCACACATGTACACACAGTACAGAAACAGATATACAATAAAATTTCATTAGGGGAGCAATTAGAGGGGAAAAAAAGCTCCTTAGGAGGGTGATAATAGAAAAAAGGTTGAGCTACACTAAGTTGTGCCAGGAACAACAGACCCCAGGGCCTTTGCACTTGCTGTTTCCTTGCTTGGAATTTTCTTTCCCCAGATTCTTTCCCTGGCTCACTCCCTTACCTCCTTCACTTCTTTACACAAATGTCATCTCAGTGGGGCCTTCCTTGGCCACCCTATCTAATAACCACCTTTCCTACTTCCTGTTCCTGTTTGCTACTTTACTTTTTTTCCTTAGCCCCAGCCTATCTGGCACACTATATATTTTCCCTATTTTTCTTGTTTATTATCATTTGATTGTTTATTACCTGGAAAGTAAACTTTGTTTTGTTCTCTGCTGTATGTCCAGTGCCTAGAATAAGCCCTGGCGCGGAGTAGATGTTCAGTAAAGACTTGTTTGACGAATGCTTAGGAGGGAGCCACCTGTAGTAGGTACTTAGCGTGCCGGTGACTGGAAAGCCCGTTCTTCGCGGTGGTTTCAGCTTTCTTCCCAGGCGTGATACACGGAAATGCAAGTGGGCAGTTCAGGGACCCAGGGTCAGAGAGGGAAAGGCAGGCTGAGATTCTGGAGAGACAGCTGACGGCAAGCCCTGGACGGCTAAGAATTCGCTGAGTGTGTCCTGGGCCTAAGCGGTGCCCACCGCAGCGTCCGTGGGCCCCGGGGTGCGCTGCTCTGGATGCCCGCGGGACCCCCCGTGCCGTCAGTTTGCTCTGGAACCGGCGTCACAGCCTTCGAGCGACCGGCTGCTGGAGACTCCAGCTCTGGCCGTGCCCCGTCCCGCGCCCCCACCCCTAAAGCCCCAGCAAAACCTGCAGAATTGGGGACAGGGACAAGGGGTGAGAGGACACCACCGCCCCTGCTGACAGGCCAGTTTCTCCCAAGAAATGTGTTTCTCTAAGATTCGTCCACTCACTAACCAGTACCTGTCATCACGAATAGGACGTTTTTCTCTTTATGTTGAGGGCAAAGAGCGCTTTCTGACTGCAGTGGAAAACTTCACGGGAGAAATGGTACCTGACTTTGTCATCACTTTTTTAATGAGCAGGAGGCCCCTCGCCAGGCCCTTATTAGCTAATAAACTTAGGAGAAACTCGATGCCGGCTTCCCGGTTAATTGAACAGCCACCTACGGATCATTCAGGAAAACTATGTAAATTTATTTCTACGATGTTATGAATTATTTATAAACCTTCACAACCTAAAAAGTCAAGGTTCATTAGGAAGTCCGTCTTATGAAGGGAGCCACGTTCTGTCCAAAGGAAATTTTGGCCTGAGGTTGTCCAGTCATGAGTATGTGCCAACAAGTTATTAGATGATTCCTTAGACATTCTCAATCTTGATTTTGCGTCCTTTTCTATTGTAAAATAATTGTTTTTAATGCTAAGTGAATCTTGTAAAGGTGCTCTCCAATCCCACTGGCCCAGATTTTCTTTTTTTCTCTTCTTTTCTTTTCAGACAGTTTTGCCTTCTCTTCGTCTCTCTCCCATGCACTTCTTTCTTCCTTTCCTTTATCTCTCTGTTATGTTGCTATTATTATTATAAAAAGAAATTCTTTTTCTTAAGATTGGCACCTGAGCTAACAACTGTTGCCAATCTTTTTTTTTTCCCCTGGTTTTTCTCCCCAAATCCCCCCAGTACATAGATGTATATTTTAGTTGTGGGTCCTTCTAATTGTGGCATGTGGGACGCCACCTCAGCATGGCCTGACGAACAGTGCCATGTCCGTGCCCCGGATCGGAACCGGCAAAACCCTGGGCCACCAAAGCAGAGTGCACAAACTTAACCACTCGGCCACGGGGCCGGCCCCTAAAAATTTTTTAATTATAAACTGGTGGAAGTTCGTTGTAAGGAATTTGAAAAAAAAAAAAGGCAAAAATCCAGCCACTTGGTGAAAAAACTATATATGCATTTTTAAAAATATTTTAATGTGTAGACTTCTCATTCTCTCCCTCCCCTCCTTTCTTTTTCTTTTAATAGTTTAGAAATGAGATTGATATCAAACTGATTTTATAGCCTCTTTTTTTTCCCACCTGATGTATTGTGGACATTTTCCCATATCATTGAGGTTTTTTTCCACAACGTGTTTTGAATGGGTGCTTAGTATTCCCTCACAGGGATGAGCTATAATTTATTAAACCAATCCTGTATTGTGGAGCCTTAAGGTAATCCTCCGCACCCTTTTTATTGCTATAAATAATGCTCTGAGGGACGTGCTCAAACAAAATAAATCTTGGTGCAAACTTTGGCTTTTTCTTAGAGTAAATTCCTAGAGGTGGGGTTACAGGTCATAAAGTAGGAATGTGTTTCGCCCTTCTTCGAGCTAGGGGTTCTCGGGACTCAGATGCATCCCCCGCCCCCCGTGGCAGGGGGAAGCCTGTTGAGCAAGTGAGCTTTCAATGGCTCCTCTCCCTTAGTTCTCATTTGCGACTGACCTTGGCCACAAGGAGCCCCTTTTCTTCTTCTTTGTGGAAGCCATGCCAGGGCGCAGCTGTGTATCTGTAAATCCACATTCCCGCTCTCTCTGACCTAGGGTTAGCAGTCCTTCAAAATCCACTGGAAAAATCCTAGCAATGCCAAGTCCTGGCTAGAGTTGCCATGGTGACAGACAACGACAACAACCCTTTATCCACATCCCACTCTAAATCTTCAGAAGCTCTCAAGATTCAGAAGACACTAGGGAAAATATCTGCTTTATCGGCAACAGTTTAATCCTATCCCACCCAGTTGGGAGTCCCATATGGGCAAAGCTGATGGCCAGCAAGATTCCACATGGATCTTATAAAAATACTGCTGCTATTTTTTTATTAATGTTTTTTTTTCTTTTTCTTTTTCTTTGCTTCTTTCCTGCTTTCACTATATCCCAAATAATCCTACATTTCCAAAAGCTGATCTAAACCGATGCCTCGGGCACTGACAAAGAAGAAGCATTAAAGACGTGATAACACAGACCAAATGAAAGAGACTCTTTTTGAGACAATTAGCGAAAGTTGATTATGGCCTAAGTATTGGAGGATGCCAGAAAAAAAAATTTAACTTAGGTATGATAATGGCCTGTGGTTATACAAGAATATGACCATAATTTTTAGAGATGCATACTGACGTATGTGCAAATGAAATGACATGAAGTCTTGGATTTGCTTTCAGATCGTTCAGCAAAGAAAAAGAAAACAAGAGAAGATCGATAGGGCACATGTGGCCAAATTTTAATAATATTTAACTTCAATGACAGGTTAAAAAATCATACTATTCTCTCTACTTTGAGTATGTTTAAAAGTTTTCATATCAAAAAGTTTTAATAAGAACAATGTCACATGCTTCCTATTCATTGTTTCTAACAAAGCCTTGAAATGGTTATGACAGAAAAACGTCAGATCTCTTACATTGATTCTGTGACTTAACATTTTCTTTTGAATTACGTGTGGGGTTGCACCACCATTGTTTCAGGGCTCAGGGCCCCTAAAGGGCTGACTCAAGCCTTGGTCGCAATGTCCCAGTCCCAAAGCTTTGGGGGAGACCTCCCCTTCCCCCTGCCAGTCAGTGGGACAAAGGCCGAGGTGACCCCTGACCTCTCCTCCAAGGTGAAAAACTATATATATATATATTTTTTTTTTAAACATTTTAAATGTCAGCTCTCGGTGGTTGTCAGCCTCAGTGTCCCATGGGCCGTCTGTAATTTAACACTCAAGACCGTATTCTGCACGCAGAAGGATCTTGACTGCAGTGTGCACTCGGGGCTGCGCAGTCACCCTCTGCCTTCTGCCCTCCTTGGTTCTTGGTTGCTAGGCGTTCTATTGCTTGTGAGTACAATATTTACTTTTGTTTATTTGATTTCCCCTTGTATTTGAAGAGTCTGGGCAGCACCCAGGATCCTGGGGCTGGGGATTTTCTGGGGGATAAAACGCTCTGTGAAGCAGTTTGTCCATGTCTGCGTCTTGGTGGGCTCTTCCCATGCAAGGTCAGGGCCGTGGGTTGGTGCTTGGGTCTCTGCTTGAAGCAGCAAGCATGGGCATCCCCCAGGGGACATGGGTTCAAGGGGCTTCAGAAAGCTGAGCAGAAGCGCTGGCCGGGTCACCACCTCCCCTCAATTATTCACCCTGAGGGTTTTCTTTGCAAAATATTTTAAAATAAATAGCCATATCATAAAAGACTCGAGTAATAATATGGAAGTAAAATGCAGAAGTCCTGCTCATGACCCATCCCAGGTCCTTCGTGGTGGTAACCCCCACACACTGTTTGGCATGGTCCCTGACCCTGTAGGGCCTACAGCTCCTCAGAAGTGATTCTAAGGACCTGCTGGGGGTAGGGGGTGCAGATGCATGACAGACAAGCCCTGGTTCCTACTCTTTTTTTTCTTTTTGAGGAATATTAGCCCTGAGCTAACTACTGCCAGTCCTCCTCTTTTTGCTGAGGAAGCCTGGCCCTGAGCTAACATCCATGCCCATCTTTCTCTACTTTATATATGGGATGCCTACCACAGCATGGCTTGCCAGGCAGTGCCATGTCCACACCCGGGATCCGAACCGGTGAACCCCGGGCCGCTGAGAAGCAGAGCGTGTGAACTTAACCACTGCACCACTGGGCTGGCCCCCTGGTTCCTACTCTTAAGAGGCTTATGAGGTTTGGGGTCAAGAAGATCTAGAGATCTATAAGGAGAGCTCTGAAGGATTAGTTAGATTCAAAGTTATAGGTCACAATTACATCCATTTAGAGAAGTAAATGGGAGCCCCTCTGTTTCCGCTACTCACAACACTTCTGACACCAAATATGTGGGGCTTTTCCCCACACCAGCCAATTCTCTGACTCTGCAGACACCAGCTGGGTGTCCTACACTTCAGTTCTGACGTTAACTCCCTGGAGGTAGCACAGACCCATGGGTTAGGGCTCAGTCTCACAAGACTGCCCCCACTTCAGACTCACAAGTCACGAGTCCCAGGCTGTCACCTGTGCTACTGACCAGTGAGAAATGGGGGTTCCCACACCCCCTCCTCAGGTTAGGTAATTTGCTATAATGACTCACAGAACTTAGGGAAAACACTCCCTCATGTTTATCACTTTATTAGAAAGGATATAATGAAGGATGCAGATGAACCGCCAGATGAAGAGGTACATGAGGCAAGATCCTACAGGTCCCAGGCACAGAGCTTCTGTCCCCATGGAATTGGGGTGTGCCACCCTCCCGGCAAATGGATGTGTTCACCAACCTGGAAACTTTCCAAATCCCATACTTTAAGGATTTTTATAGAGGCTTCCTTACACAGGCACGATCAATTATTTCCTCAATCTCCAGCCCCTCTCCTCTCTGTAGAGGGTAAGGAGTGGGGATGAAAGTTCTAAGCATCCAAGCATGGCTTGGTCTTTCATTGTCCAGGCCCCATCCTGAAGTTACTTGGAAGCCTAAAAGTTACCTGAGAGTCGCTTCATCAGAACAAAAGATGCTCCCATCACCCAGGAAATTCCAAGGGATTTAGGAGCTCTGTGTCAGGAACTGGGATCAAAGAGCAGATATTAGAAGGAAAGATGCTCCTGGCACCCCCATCACTCAGGAAAACTACAAGGGTTTTAGGAGCTCTGTGTCACAGACAAGGGGCAGAGACCAAATATATATTTCTTATTATGTCACAAGAAGGAAACAGTTATTGAGAACAGGAGAAGTCATGGGATGCTCCAGGTAACACTTGAGCAATACTTCGAAGGAGGGCAAGATTTAGGTCATGGGGAAGGAAGACTTGCCTGGTTGAGAGAGGAGGGGGGAGCAAGGCCTGAGACTTCTGCATGCCTACAGGTATGTTGATTGTGTCCTTTAGGGATCTTTTGGATGCAAATGCTAGAAAATATAACCCAAACTGGTTTAGGCAAAAAGAGATTTTATTTATTCATGTAATTAGAAAGTTTAGGAGATAAATTGAGTTTAGGCACAGCTTGATCCAGGAGTGCATAAAATGTCTAGCAATGTCTTTATCCCTCAGCTCTATTCCCCTTCCTTCATATGGACTTTATTCTTGGACTGTATTTGGTGGATCAGGATGGCGGCCAACAGCTCTAAGGCCCAAAGTTTTTCAAGTTAGAAGCTGTGGAGAAAAGCATACATCTCACCCTGTTAGCTTCTGAATAACTACCAGGATTTACTCTGCTGGGACAAACTTGGCTTATGAGCTGGTCCCTGAAGCAATCACTGTCACCGGAGATTAAAATATGTGAATTGAGCAGCTTGAGTCACATGCTCAGAGAGAAAGAGGAGTTATTATTCTAAGGAGATTTGGGTTCTGTTATCGGAAGAGGGGTACATTGGTGCTCGGAGGACCCCTCCAGAACACGGCCTCCACAGAGACTCAAAGCGTAGGAGGAAGAGCTGTGCTTGGCCGACTTGCTGGAGCCTGTTCAGCAGCAGAAGTCCACAATAAAGAGATTAAGTTGAGCAAAAACTCTTCACTCAACTCCCAGACCAATTGTGCTCCAAGAGTTGTGGGAGGGTCACTGAGGACAGTCACACCTACCTCAGTCAGGGGTTCCCAGGGCCTTCTGAGAAGCTGGTTGCACAAATCCAAGCCTGGGGGCTTGAGGTGACTGGATTGTTCGGGCTTCTAGAGACAGTTAGTCATCCAGAGAATCAGGACACAGGAAAACCAGGAAAACGTTCATTCAGAGTTTCTGGCCTGAGGTCTGGGTGGGCTGAGGAGTGAATTGGGGGCCCCTGCCATTGCGCTGGCCGAGGCAGCCACAGCCTGCACAGAGGACACTGGGAGAGAGGGTGACGGGCCCCAGAGGCCCAGCAAAAAGGCAGCCCTTTCAGGGGCCACCCTGTGGCCCACTCTCAGGAGTGGCCTGAGGACAGAGTCCTACTTCTGAGTGGTCCCACAGGGACTCCAGCAGGGACTTGGAGGGGGGTCATCACTGTGGCTTCAAACAAATCCCCTGAAACGCCGTGAAGAACTTTCATTCCATTCCTTTTTCTGCTCTTTCCCGAGAGCCAAGTGCTGTCTTCCACTGGAATTGAAGATTATGGGAGGAGAGGACAATGGAGGGAGACCTGTAGATACCGGGGAAGGAAGAGGGCCTAGACTTTGGGAGAAAACCAGGTGTAGGCTTCAGACTTAAGTGTTTCCTTGGAAAGGTTCTAGAATGAATATACAGCTTCTAACTGACGACTGGAAGTCAACAGGGAGCGGCCCCTCAGGGCTCAGGTCCGGCGTGGGGCGGGCAGAGGCATTAGCCTTTTGGGAAGTAATACTTTCCACTTAAGTCATTTTGGAAAGAGAGATTTCAGAGTGTTTTATACAGCACCGTGCCTCCTGAGTCATGGGATATGACAGAATGCTGTACCTTTTTGTCTTGGAGTTGTCACTGTGAGAGCATCAGATATGATAAAACCTTGTGGAGCGTATGGCATGTTTGACAAAATCAGAAGTCCACACAACTCTAGGCTGGGCGTGGTTTTGATTTCTTAAGAAAATAACTGAGGAACACTCAAAAAGTGAGAATAAGAGGAAACTTCCTCAAATGGTAAAGGGAATCTATAAAAACCCCGTAGCTGACGTAATGGTGAAAAACTGACCTTTTCCTCCTAAGATTGGGTACAAGACAAAGATGTTCATTCTTGCTACTTCCATTCAACCTTGCACTGGAGGTTCTGTGAGGGGAAATTAGCCAAGAAAAATAAATAAAAAGCATTGCGATTGTAAAGGAAGACATAAACTACCTCTATTTGCAGATGACATGATCTTGTATATAGAAAATCCCAAGGAGTCCACTAAAAACGATAAGAACTAATAAACAGGTTCGGCAAGGTTGCAGCATACAAGATCAATTTGTAAAATTGATTGTATTTCTATACACTAGCAATGAACAATCTGAAAATGAAATTAAGAAAACAATTCCATTTACAATAGTACCAAAAAGAAGAAGATACCTAGAAATAAATTTAAGCAAAGCAGTATAAGACTTATACACTGAAAACTACAAACCGTCATTGAAAGGCTTAAAGAAGATTGAAATAAATAGAAAGGTATCCCAGGTTTATGAATTGGAAGGCTTACTATGGTTAAGAGAGCAGTACTGCCGAGAGGGATCCGTGATTCAATGCAATCTCTATCAAAATTCCAACTACTTTTTCCTCTTTCCGGAAACTTATAAGCTGATCCCAAAATTTATATGGATATGCAAGGGACTCAGAATAACCGAAATAATCTTGAAAAAGAAGAATAAAGGGAGAACACTCAAATTTCCCAACTTCAAAACTTACTACAAAGTTACAGCAATCAAGACAATGTGGTACTGGCATAAAGACAGACATATAGATCATGGAACCAGATCAAGAATCCAAAAAGAAACCCATACGTCTATGGTCAATTGATTTTTGAGAAGGGCACCAAGATCGTTCCATGGAGAAAGAGTAGTCTTCAACAAATGGTGCTGAAACAACTGTACAGCAACGTGCAAAAAATGAAGTGGGACCCCTACCTCACACCGTATGTAAAAATTAACTTAAAATGGATTGCAGACTGAAATACAACAGTTGAAACTATAAAACTCTTCAAAGGAAACGTGGGTAAATCTTCATGACCTTAGGTTAGGCAGTGGCTTGTTAGATATGACACCTAAGGCACAAACAACAAAAGAGAAAAGAGACAAACTGGACTTCACCAAAATTAAAAACTTTTGTATGTTAAGGACACTATTAAGAAAGTGAAAAGGCAACCCCAGAATGGGAGAAAATATTTGCAAATCATATATCTGATAAGGGCCTTATATCTAGAACATATAAAGAACTCATACAATTCAACAACAAAGAGACAACCCAATTTAAAATTGGGCAAAAGATCCAAATAGACATTTCTCCGAAGAAGATATACAAATGGCCAATAAGCACATGAAAGGATGCTCAACATTGTCAGTCATTAGGAAAATGCAAATAAAAACCGCAATCAGATATGACTTTACACCCATCAGGATGGCTGTAATCAAAAAGATAGGTAAAAACAAGTATTGACGAGGCTGTGCAGGAATTGGAACACT
This sequence comes from Equus quagga, assembly GCF_021613505.1. NCBI lineage: Eukaryota > Metazoa > Chordata > Mammalia > Perissodactyla > Equidae > Equus > Equus quagga. Next base: position 173,415,473 of record NC_060268.1, on the reverse strand, counting down.
CACACTGCTGGTGGGAATTTAAAGTGGTACAGTGACTATTTTTGGAAAACAATTTGGTAGTGTCTCAAAAAGTTAAACATAAAGTTACCATATAACACCCCAATTCTATGCCTAGGTATGCACCCAAGAGAACTGAAAATATATATCCACACAAAAACTTGTACATGACCGTTCATATCAGCATTATTCGTAAAAGCCAAAAAGTACAGACAACTTAAATGTCCATCAACTGATGAATAAATAAATAAAATGTGGTGTACCTATACAATGGAATATTATTTGGCCATAAAAAGGAGACAACTACTGATACTGATAAATATGGATGAACCTTGAAAACATTGTGCTAAGTAAAGGAAGCCAGACACAAAAAGCTGCATATTTTATGATTCCATTCATATGAAATGTCTAGAATGGGGAATCTATAGAGACAGAAAGCAAATTAGTGGTTGCCTAGAGCTGGGGGCTTAAGAAGAGGGGGATGTGGAGTGACTGCTAATGGACACCAGCCTTCTTTTCAAGGTGAATAAAGTGTTCTGGAATTAGATAGGACGAACGGTTGCACAATTTTGTGAATATACCAAAAACTACTGGATCGTACACTTTAAAAAAGTGAATTATATGGTAGGTGAATTATATCTCGATCAAGCTGTTAAAAAAAAAAGGCAGAGGGGCCGCCCCGTGGCCGAGTGGTTAAGTTCCCGTGCTGTGCTTGGTGGCCCAGGGTTTCTCCAGTTCAAATCCTGGCCGTGGACATAGCACCGCTTGTCAAGCCATGCTGAGGCGGCATCCCACATGTCACAACTAGAAGGACCCACATCCAAAAATACACAGCTATGTACAGGGGAGGGGCTTTGGGAGAAAAAGGAAAAATAAAATCTTTAAAAAAAAAAAAAAGGCAGAAAAAAATAACTGAGGAAGTAGAAAATCGGAGCCAGCAAGAGATCTAGAGGCCAGTTAAAGAGTATTTCTGTTGCCCCTTTGTTCTTTACACAAAATGATACTATTTAAAAAAACGATGTGTACATGCAGATGTTGCCACACTGGTTTTAGCCCTCTGGTTCTTGCATGGCATCAGTTTCTGCATGTACCATGGCTTATTTTTTCAAATATCTGACCAGCACTGGACCACGTCCCCCACCAACAGTTTTGGAGGTAGAGAACGTGTGAACAGAATCCTTCACAACTGGGCTGCTGATTTGCATAGGGGATAGTTCCACCCCTCCTAGGAACTTTCTTGGGAAAGAAACGGTAGGTAGTGGTATTTGTTTCCTCAAATTTGGTGGCGTAACACAACACAGCTTGCTTCATAGTTCTGGAGTCAAAAGTCCACTGTCAGTCTCAAGGGGCTAAAGGCCAGGTGTCAGCAGGGTTGGTCCCCTCAAGAGGCTCCAGAGGACAATCTTTCCCTTGCCTTTGTTAGAGTCTAGCAGCCACCTGTATTCCTTGGCTCTCAGCTTCTTCCTCCATCTTCAAAGCAGCAGCACAGCGTCCTCCAATCTCCCTCCCTCGCTCTCCCACTGCTTCTGTTGGCACCTCACCGTCTCCTCTTCTGTAGTCAAATCTCTCTCTGAGATTCAAGTGTCCTTTATAAGTGTCTTATAAGGACCCTCGTGATTACATTTAGGGTCCGCCCGGATAACTCAGGATTGTCTCCCCAGCTCAAAGTCCTCAACTCAATCACATCTGCAGCAAGGAACAAGCACAGTGCCAGGGATTAGGGCCTACGTGTCTTTGGGGGCACGTTATTCAGGCTGCCGCAGTGGTGATGGCATCCAGTTGTAAGTCCAAAACCCCACTGGAGGCACACGGAGCAGGCAGCGTCCTCTCTGACCTTTAGTTGCAACATTAATCAACCAGGTGGCATTGCTTTGAACTAAAATTTCTCATAGGAACTTTGCACACATTATTGTTCTGTTTCTTGAAAGACAGGGACATTTATCTTTGTGAGGCAGGTGCACGCAGACCTTGCTGGAATTTGGGTGAAACCAGTGGTGGACAGCCAAAGTTTGTTTCCATTTTGTTTCCTGTGAGAAAGGCAAAGTCATCAGCTATAGGGTGAAGATTTCAGGACCTAGAAAGGGTCCTGGAGGCCAGGCTGCCTGGGTCAGGGACAGGCCTGACGACACCCGTCAGAACGGCTCCAGGCTGCTGTCCTTTGATCTCTGATGTCTGCTCCATGCTGACTTTCTCTTGCCTCCTTCTCCATTTGCTGTCCACACCTCTTGATGAGGCCCCTGCACTGGCTCGGTGAGGTCCCCGGGCTGTGGGGACGGGGAAGCAGCTCTGGGTCAAGTATGAATAGAGAAGACTTGGCCAAGGGGTCGGGGGAAGGGCCTCTCCTGTTCCCTCCTGCATCTTGTGAATTGACTTGAAAACCCCTCTTTTGACTCCTGAGCTGTTTTGTGAACTTATTTCTAAATTTTCTAAAACACACCAGATACAAGAGGCTGCTCGGTCCCCGAGTTCTGAGTAACTGAAGCATCCTGGAATCAGTCTCTGCAAAGTTAGCCAGAGTCCCATGAGGCCTGTTTATGTGTCAGCCTGTTCTGACTCTAGAGGCAGTGAGTTTCCTAACTGTTTGTTCTTCTTCATGATCAAGATCATTCTGAGGAAGTAAAACAGGTGCAAGAAAGGACTGGAAGAGTTCTGTAGAATTGGGTCCCTACTCCCCTTGAGCTCTTTGCTCCGAACAAAACTAAAACAGACTTTCTGCTGTCTTTGACATTTGTTGTGGCCCCAGGTGACACTTCCCAGAGGCCCATGGGACATTTTTATGTTTGTCTCCTGTTGAGCTCCCGTCTGCCATTGTTTACGAAGGTCCTTCTACGGTGTCACTCTTGTGCAGCAGCGCTGGCTCCTGCAACTCAACCCACAGTGGCGTGCCCGTCGGGCCTCCGGAGTTTGCATTGTCAGAACCCACCACGGGGCCCTTCCAAACCCCCATCGTGGTGATAGTGGTCACAGAGACTGCCATCTATGAGTGTCTAGCACTGTGCAAAGGGTTTACCATTTATTGTCTCTTTAAACTTTAAGAACAATGCTGTGTGGAAGCTAGTGATGTTTCTATTTTACAGATCAAGAAATTGAGGCTCCAAGAAGTTAACTTGCCAAGAATCCCAGTTATTAGGTGCTTTGAATACAACTGTGTTTGGTTTTAGAGCTGGCACTTTTTCCTGTCTCCTCGCCATGAGATGTCATCCTGCTTCGCTGCCCACCTAGTGAGGCCTGCCAGCCTAAACCTACAGCCTCTGCTCAGAAGAGGTACCTGCTTTCTCCTGTGATTTCTGTGCCAACCACTCTATAAACCAAGTCCTTCTTATTGGCCAGGAGCGGGGCCAGAGCAGCAGGTCTCTTAGTTCCTTGCGAGTCTTAGAGAAATGCTTCCCCTTGGGAGAGCGTCCAGGGTAAGCCTTGTGGTTTCCATTCTAACAGCCTCCTTGATCATTTCTTTAAAAAGGCGTGTATGTTGGGGTGGGGGGAGTGAAGAGTTGTTAAAATGCTAGTCTTAAATTCCTCAAAATGTGGAGAGCCTACACTAATTTTTTGGCATTTTTTTCTTTCTTTTTTTCTTTTTTATGGAAGTATTTACATCCAGTGAAACTGCAAATCTTAAGTACACGATTTGATGAGTATTGACAAATGTATACGCCAATGTAATTCACACTCCAATCAAGGTATAGAGTATTTCCATCACCCTCGAAAGTTCCTTCAGGCCTCTTTCTAGTCAATCCCCACCTCCCCCCAGTATTTCTCATGATCATGTAATCAGATCTGATGTAATAGATCCCTAAATCTTTCCTGGATTTGTCTCCCACCCTCAGGAGTCCATGTGTCTTACCAAAGCCTCCAATGTCCATGTCTTGCTCATCTGGTTTGACTAACCGGTGTCATTGATGTAATGGATAAATATGATGTTCTGTGCAAGGCCAGATAGCTCAGGTCCCTTCAGAATACATTATGACCAAGGGTGGGAGGGGTAAGATGACACTGGGGCAAGACCATAAATATGCATGGTGGTTCATCTCATGTAAACACTAACTGCTTCTGGTTCTCCTTCCTAACAGGGATGGAGAAGAACACATTCTCCTGACCCATAGCTCCATTCCATGTGCTTAGGCCATGTCACCTGCTCTAGAAAAATACCGCATGTGGCATCGCAGTTGCAATCGGGGCACTCGTTGGTTGAGTTTGAATTAATCCTCGAGGTTCTGTCTGGTTTTGCAGAGGCCAAACTGCTGACATACATGAGAACAGGATGGGACCACCACCCCTGCATTCTGTAGGTTTTTCTGAGTCTCCACAATTTCCCCTGAGATGAAATACTGGTTTGGGTTTACTGTCTTGGCCAGGGGAGGGAGATGAGATTTCGGGGGTTTCCACTTGGCCTTCCTTACTGTGATCACTGTAACCCCACAGGCCAAGGAACCAATCAATGTGTGTGTACATGGCAGGTATGCGGAGAAGTTGCCAATTACCAAGGGTACCCAGTCCAATTACACATTCAGAGACTAGAGAAATAACCGCTGGGGCATGTAGAGACCCAGTGAACCTACTGTGAACTGGGGCTTAACCAGGACTTTATTCTCTGGGCCTTATATTCTCCCCCTCTAATGGGGGCGGGCACAGTAATGTTTCAGGTCCTCAGGTGTCAATGTCAGCAGCCACCTGTGTCCAACAATCCTCAAAATATCTGAGCATTCCCCTTTCCTCAGAGTATAGTTAGCCACGTAAATGGCCACAGGTCCCTTTCAGGGAAGGACAGGGGGCCCAGCCTCTCTCCAGTCAGTCTGTTCCAGGTGTGAGAAGGTAGACATGGGATGTTAACTTTTTATTTTGATGGCTGCCCTCGGCCTCCTGATTACCCCTTCTTGCTTTATTCTGGCTGCGTAGGTTGAGCAATACCCTTGTTGTCTGCCTGTCTGTCTTTCCTCTCAGAATGAAAATTCTTCTAAACATTTCCATAGCTCTCTATGGGTCAGATCCCTCTTGCTGCCACTCTCACCTTGCTGCTCATTACGATAATTACACACGCCTGGCATCTGATGGTAAGTGCCACCTCCTGGCCTCTGTCATCCTCATTGCTCCCAGGGAGCCCAGTTCAGTACCAGGATCTCCACCAGCATCCTTGACCTTCAGGGGAGAGCCACCACTGAGCTTCTTCATGTCACTTGCCCTGTCACCAGTGCATTCTTTCTGCTTTGGCAAATGCAGTGTTCTTCCAGGCCTTTCTGTGCAACACAAGAGCTGTTGTGTTCTCTGGCTTTATGTAGTATATCCACTCCAGCTTGCCCACTTTTCTGAGCCTTTTGATCTCTTCCTCCACCATCTGCCATGACAGATCTGGCATCTCTACTTCACTTACCATCACATTTTCTAAGCTACCAGGAACCAGCCTAGCAGGGTTCTAGCTCCACCTCCTGGGGCCCTTACCAGGATGTTAAATGCTGTATCAAAGGAGAGTGTTTCCATCTCAGTATGACTCCCCATCCAACTTTGCATTGCATCTCACTCTGTCCAGCACCCTCACTCTTCACTCCACACCTACCCTCCTGGCTCCTGTGGGAACGTGTTGGGTGGGTCCCACAGCTCCTTTGGGCTATAGTCCCTTTCCTCTTTTAGCAGGACTGCACTCCTCTGGCCAGATGTTGTGACTGGACCCTAGTTATTAGTCTGGTGGCAGGAGGGGAGCTGGGAGTGGATCTGCTGGGGGAAAGGGGAGGATATGGAAGAGAGTAGTGAGGTATTGTCGTGCAAAGCAGATCTCATCATCATCTTCATGTGAAGGCAGACACTAGCCTGTAAGGAGAGAATGGGGTCCTTTTTCAGGTCTGTAGAACTCCAGGAGATCTGGGATTTGAGATGTTTTAATATTTCAGCTCAGTTGTCCCCTTGCCACTACTGCTTTCCAACCAGGGCCCTGACCTTGGCATAGCAGACCTCCAGGGTTGAGACCATTGCTCTTTGAGTTCTTTTATTCTTAGAATTAAATTCAGGGCCTGCTTCCCAGCTGTCTCTGCCTACAGTTGCAGAAGACAGGGATCTCTTCATATGCTGCCAAGGAGGCCCTTTGGTTTTCATATTTTGCCTTATATTGATGTTTAATCACCATTAGCCTTTCATTATCTTTCTCCAACAAATTGATAGCTTCTAGCAACAACATCTGATTCCACCATTCATATAATTATTATTTCCTCCAAACCTTTTTTTTTCTTTTGTGAGGAAGATTGGCCCTGAGCTAACATCTGTGCCAATCTTCCTCCATTTTGTATGTGGGATGCAGCCACAGCATGGCTTGATGAGCAGTGTGTAGGTCCACACCTGGGATCTGAACCTGTGAACCCTGGGCTGCCAAAGCAGAGCATGCGAACTTAACCACTATGCCACTGGGCCTGCCCCCTGTCCTCCAAAACTCTTAAATGCCTGAGATCCCAAATCCATCAGAGCATTTTCCTGCCAGGGATCATGTCCTAGTTCACCACCAGTGAAAATTTTAACAAGTGCCCCACAATGGCAAGCATGCACCACCAGGGGTGAGGTCCTCATTGCAGCAGCCAGCAGATAATCTGGTTCCAGCATACTTCCGGGACCAGCTTGCACAGGTCAGCTTCCCCAGCACAGACTGTGTGCAGGAGCTTTCCTGGGAGTGGTCTCAGGACCAACGCTTTTGACAGGGGAGGGAGGCAGGAACCAGCGGAGGGAGAGGTTAAACTGTGATCCAGCTGCAACAAAGGCCTTGGCCAGTCCCATGGGGAGCTCCGGAGCTGGACTCTCCCCGTCAAGGCAAGACGGTTGGACCTGTGCGCCCTCGACGTCAATTCGTTATAGGATGCAGGCTGCCCCAGGAAGGGGACGGAACCTGGGGTGAAGCTGCTTTCCAAGGCCGAGGGCAATTCTGGAGAAGGATTCGGCCAGAAGCTACAGTAGCCAACTCTTGCAGAGCTGGGGGAATGAGCGCCTCCATCCCACAGGTACATCTGGGCAACACATCCCTTCACTTTTCCTCTCCAGAAAGAAGGAGAGAAAAAATAGCCTATTTGTTTGGGTTTTTTAAATGATTGCACTAGAGACTGTAATTTGCATCCTTAATGTAATACATACTGAATTAATCTTACACCACTTCAAGTGCAAGGTTTTCAGTAGACTCACACTTGTACCCCTATCTTTTGTGCTAGGATGTCATATATTTCACTTCTACATATGTTATAAGCCCTTTGCTTATAACATATAAGCACATTGCTATTATTTTTGCTTTAAACATTCAGTCACCTTTTACATAAATTAAACATTGATAAAAATTGTCTTTCATGTTTATTCACTTATTTACACTTTCAGGTGATCTTCATTTCTTTCCAGAGACCTGCCTTTCTGATCTTGTCTGTCTTTAAGCTATGAAGGGGTTAAGTTGCGATTCCAGAGGCCAGTGGTTCCTTCTGGATTAGACTCTGTCTGGGCTTCGGAACCCAAGCCCCCGAGGCTGTTTTCCAGCTCCTCTTCCACTGCCACCTCCTCAGCGAACTTGGGGCTGCTGTAGAATAGGTGGGAGAATTATTGGCTGAGTGATTTGTTTGGGGCCCTTCCAGATTCCTTCCATCCTGCCAGCCCACAAGGTCCTCTCAGGCTCAGCTGAGTTCTCCTCATCCCTGCAAAGTCCCACCCCATTCTGGCAGAACCCTCTTCCATGTTCTCGTGCCCAGATCCACTCCTCCCCCAGGAAGGAAGCTGCTCACCCATGAGAGGCTCGCGTCTCTCTAGAATTCAGTTCATCCAGGGTTTCTTGCATCCCACGGCTCTTAGGTAGCCCAATAGAAAAGCACACTTTTTATTTTGCCCAAGTTTCTCTTGTTATCTCAAGAACAAAGGTCTTTCCCATTCTCCTACATTCTAACTGGAAGCACAAATCCTCAGCTTGCTTGCTTTGCTTTGCTTCTGTTCTCATTTCTCCTTTATCAGTGGGCTGTTGTGGGGAGCTAAGGTGGGACATACTATAGTCATGCGCCACATAATGATGGTTCAGTCAATGATGGACTGCATAGATGACAGTGGTCCCTTAGGATCAGTATCATATAGCCTGGGTGTGTAGTAGGCCGTACCATCCATGTCTGTGTAAGGACACTCTATGATGTTTGCACAATGATGAAATCATCTAACCACGCATTTCTCAGAATGTCTCCCCGTTGTTAAGTGACACGTGACTGTGTTATCGGGCCAGGATGATCATAGGGCTCTGGTTTACCCAAGCCAGTGCCTGGGATTTGCAATGGTTCCCTCGTACTTGGAGCGATCACTGCATTTCCCTTCGTCTAAGGGGAAACACTGGGAACGTACCCAGAGCACACACAGCAGGTGAGGACACCTGGGTCTCACCTGTAGGTGCTGCTGCCAAACTACTGCGTGAGCCTGAGCTTGTCGCCACCTTTGGACCTCCACTTTCTCATTTGTAAGTCTCATTTGGAGTTTCTGCTACGCTGCCTCCGTGGAGAATGAAGCAGTAGCACTTTAAGATTCGCACTCAGCTTTTGCACAAAGAAAACTAAGAGGGCACTTTGTGGCAACTGAGTTCCGGTAACGTGAGAGGCTCCGGTCATGCTACCTCCTTCGTTAACTTGTGATGATAATATACACACAAGGCAGTAATTCTTTATTTTTAAAAAATAAGATGGTGGCTAATTTGATTTGAATGCTCCAGTCTGGGAGTATGCTTCGTGATTTTTAATCCAATTAGTGTTAGAGAGACTTCTGATTCTAAGAGTATCTGGTTTCTGCTTATGGTGTAAGCTCTAGGCCCCAGTGACTCACATTTCAAGAAGGGAAAAGTTGGGGCCTATCGTCGATAAAAAGGGTCTGTTTATATGGTTGCTTCGTTTTTTGTTATTCAACCCAAGTGGCAGGGCGAGGGGATTTTAGCTCAGATTTCTGTAAGCAACAGAAAACCCACAGACAATTTCAACTCAAAAGTTTCCATACAAATTAGCACTATTTCTCAAAAGGGCCTCAAAACATCCTACTTGAAGGTAAACAAAAGCTGCCAGCATGACCGCTACGCAGGGGAACATTCTGGAAGTCTCGGCCCAGAGGTCAAAGGTCAATAAAACAGTGGGTTAGCTGTTGATTTGAGCTGAATTATACAGGCAGACGACCTTCAGACGACCTGATTCACTCTGTCTTTGCAGCCTTTCTCTTCACATTAGACCTCAAAGTTAGTCGGAACCACTCTCCAAATAAGTAGCATTTTTGCTGGGAAAATAGTGCCCGAATCAAATCTTCAATTCTGTTTTGTCAGCACCACATCCATTGAAGACTCTGAAATTTCTACAGAGACTATATGCTTGTAGTAACATTGTGGTGTAATTTTCACACTTAAGTTTTTTTGACCAATAAAATACCTCGTCGCTCTCAAGGTAATTTTGTAACAAGAAACGTCCTTCTGTCCTTGGCTGTTGTTGATAAAAGTCACATGAAACCATCTTAGATGTGACACAGTTGTGCCCTGTTGCCCCTGTGATACGTCAGCCTGTGATCCAATTTTTATGTGATAGGAAAGTGTAAAGAAAACGGAGAAAAGTGCAAATGACAGACAGGAAAACACTTTGTAGAACCCATCTGTTGGAGAACACGTGTCTCAAGCTGAGATCCTGCTCGTACGATTGGGGAATAGAGTTTGTAACAAAGCGCAGTCTTCATAGCGCTGTGCGGAGGGGAATGGTGCTAAATAGTTTTGGTGTTATTTCACAAGATGGAATTTCATATCTCTGCCGCTGAGGCCCTCAGGTGACCAGAAAAGAATGGGAAGATGAATCTTACATATTTTCAGCAGGAAAAAAAATTCCTGGGCCATAATTACTCACCGTGCCCTCGAGAATGAATCTGGCTCTGTAGGTTCAATTAATTATGAAAACATAGATGAGACCAACTAAAACACTGTACAGAAATGGAAAACAAATACTGTCCCCTCAGTAAAGTGTTGTGGAGAGTATGAAAAACATACCTCTGTCAAGAATGTGGAAAACAGGGAGTGGCCTTGCAATAACATGTCTTTTTTTGAAGGCTCTAGGAAAATCGAAAGCATATTGAGCGTTGGATGAGGACTCCTGGCAAAGGGGGAGTGACAAGATTATTTCTTTCTGGCACTTCTAGGAGCGGGATTAGTTAATTGAATCTGTGGTTTTCAGATTCAGTTGGTGCTTCTGGCACGGCTGCTAGATGGACAAGGTTCTCGGGTCCATTTTCCCACTGGGTCCTGTGCCCAGGTCTCCAGGAGGAGAGGGGAAGATTCTGCAGTCTGTCAGCGCCCCGGCCTGTTTAGACAGCCCCATGCAATGAGACGCGCATTTATCTGAGCTGCACGAGCAACTCGGATGTCCCGGGTACCGGGAGAAAGGTTGTTTTTTGGCAGATGCGGTCCTAAACTACTGTCCAAATCCAAAATGGGGAGATGAGAAAGGAGGAGTAAAACTGCAACCTCCGAAAGATTCCCCAATCTTAAGAAACTGGGAAAAAAATACTAAAATATTCAAATATGTGAGGCAGAGGGATGGTGGGAAACTCACTGATTTCCCTCTGTCACCTGATTTTAAAACTTTTACAAAACCACTAAGCTCCTACAATTCCTCTCACAAGGTTATCAGATGTAAGGAGCGTCGTTGAAGTCATAAAAATGATATCTCAATTTTGATATCTGAATTCAGTTCCATCCCCCCCCACCCACCCCGATGCCGGTCTGCACCAGCCGTTGTGAATCTTTATCCTAAGTGTGAAAAAGGTGGGAGATTCTTTTCCCTACATTATAATCAGGACATTTATGGCCCAAATAACTTTTTTCCTTAAGTAAGATGACTGTGCCCAAACAGTTTATTTCTCTAAAAGAAACCAAAACAAAGAGACCTGGGCAGTTCTCGGGAGAACATGGAGTCCTCAAACTTTATGGTGACAAACTATTCTGTTTCTGTCGCCAAGTCTGCCAGATCTTAAGTTGGAAGTCCATGATGGGGACAACGTGGCAACGGGAGAGCACGCAACACCAACACACATATTTGGATAATGGTCCTTCCTCTGTCTGGCTGAATGTCTGCATAAAAGTCAGGTGACTGGGACTAGGTCTTAATTGCCTTGTGAATGAGGGCATAGAGCTTGACAGATAGTCACAAAAATCGCATCCTCCCCTCCCCCAAGATCTACTAGTCTAGGAGTTGAGGAAAATTCAGTTCTTTTTCTTAGAAGGTTAAACATAATGTTTGTTAGATACTCTAATGTTCTAGCACATCTGTATTTACAAATTGTACACCTTAATTCCATATTTTTTTGGAGGGAGATTAGCCCTGAGCTAACATCCGCCGCCAATCCTCCTCTTTTTGCTGAAAAAGATTGGCCCTGAGCTAACATCTGTGCCCATCTTCCTCTATTTTATATGTGGGACGCCTGCCACAGCGTGGCTTGATAAGCAGTGTGTAGATCTGCACCCGGGATCCAAACTGGTGAACCCTGGGCCACCGAAGGGGAATGCACGAACTCAACGGCTGCACCACTGGACCGCCCCTACCTTAATTGCTTTTTAAAGGGCTAAGTCAAAACTCATGATTCCAGAAAAAAGTATTTACAATGGTTTAAAAATATGAATAGCCAATGAGCATCCTGGTCATCTCCAAATTCTTGGGTAAGTTTGAGAGTTGAGAAGACTGTGTTCTTATTGCTAGTTGATAATTCTCACCATGAGTATGCTCTTTGCTTAGGTGTGAGTGGCTATTTCGCCCAACTTTCTAAATGTCCAAAATGAAACAAAGCCACCAAATATGAAAAGAAACAAACAACAAGAAAGCAAAACAAGGAAAAAATATGATCCAAATTCTTGCCTCTTACATCGTACTGAGACAAGATCACGCCTTCAGATGTTTCCTCTTAGAAGGCAGACTTTTCAAGTGTTTTGCATATGATCACTCCAGACACTGGCCACAGGGGAGAGAGGAGAAGGGAAAAGGGTTTCTCTCCAGCTTACCTCTCCCAAGGAGGATTCCAGCAGGGCACCTGGCAGTTTCAGTAAGGAGCAGGACTTACTTGATTCTTTCTCCTTCTCTTCCTTCCCCATTTCTTCTGCTTTGCACCAGAAAATGAAAGGTGCAGCATGCTTTCTTTTTGAGGTGGCCATGTAGAAAATTTAGAGAAAATTGCAAGACCTTGCATCTAGTTCCAACGTAGCCGTTCAGTAACCGTGAGATTTGGGACAAAGATCCCCAGGACTCAGTTTCCCCATCTGTGAAAGGAAAGATAGGACTACTTGAATGGTCTCCAAGGTCTCATCCAGTTCTCACATTCCAGAGCTCTGACTCATTGTCTTCATATGTTAAGTAAGCTTCTTGGAGCCATATCTTGCTTGTTTGCAGAACTAGAAACTTCTAGAAGGGTTAAAAAAAAAGAGAGAGATACTAATTTCATATTATCTAAAACTATAAGTTTGGAGCAGTCTGGTATTTCTCTTCCTCTCAATAATTAAAAATCTTTAGAGACAAATATCATTTAGAGTTAATTTTTGAACTAGTTTAGAGTTAATTTAGAAACATATTGGCACTAAGTACTTGCTCATTCCAAGAAGATGGAGGTTTTAAATATTTAACTTGTAAATCCTGTGATTCAGACAAACATCACTCTAGGAACAAGGAAGTTCGGGAGATTAAAATCCAGGAACGCCGAGTTGCAGTTGAGTCACGTTAAAGATTGTGCAACCTCGGGAGCGCACACTCATTGTTCACGGCAAGAGATGCCAGTTACGGTTACAGAGCTTTCAGTCGTGGGAACCTGCGTCCTCAGATGGCCCTCCGTCAGTTTTTCCTTCCTTCGCTCTTCGAAAATTCTAGGTCTCTCTGCAGGGGCGACTCCAACTACCAACCACCAACCAGTTCTTTGGTTCTGCTTTCAAGCTGGTCTAGGGCGTGGGTTATGGGCACTCCAGTTACCCGAGCATGACGAAGATCTCAGATTCAGTGCAGCCCTGAGTCCTCCTGTGCCCGTGATCAATCTCTTGCTTCTCAGCTCCAAATTCACCCTTAATTGCCTGTTCTGGGAAATTGTAGAGTCCTTTAACAATGTTTCCTTGGCCAGCTGGCATGATACCAAGCTTTGTGAGTAGAGGGTGCTAGAGAGACACGGCAGGGGCAAGGAGCTCTCCCTTCCGATTCCACCTCTGGCACCTCACATGACTTCTCCAGCACCAGGTTTCCGTGGTGCCTGGGGCTTCCCCTGTCCCCAGCTCCTACAGCAGCACTGAGTAGCCAGCAGCTTCCTCTGTCCCCTGGAGCAATTTTGTAACGGAGCACCTCTGGTGACATTACCCTGGGAAGTATTTTCCCTGGCACCCTGAAAGGCAGATTTCTGGCATGTTCCTCTGGTGGAGCACCACAGCCACCTCCCTGCTGTCCAGTGAGCCATGACGGTGCCCTCTCCAGGAAAATGCATCCCAGCCCTGAGGGTAGGCTGTGGGTGGGGGCTCTGCCTTAGGCTCTGACGCCGGCCCCAGGCGCAGCGATGGCTCCCTGTACCTGCTAGTCTTATATTCCTTAGAGTTTCGTTTATTCGTTAGCAACCAATCCCCCATTATTCCAATTCTCTCTTGTAGTTAATAACTCTTTATATTAAACTTTTTTGTATAAATTACTCCTGATTGGATCCTGAGTGATTCATATCCCAAGGTGAAAATTTGCATATAATTATTATTTGCATATAATTACCTGGAAGACTATGGTTAAATTCGTTGTTCATTTATCAGTGTTGGGTGGATAGTCTGCTGTAAGCTCTCTTTCGGTCTGGTACCACTGTGTGTTAGTCTGCTAAGGCTGCCATAGCAGAATACCACAGACTGGGGGTTCAAATAACAGAAATTAATTTTTTCACAGTTCTGGAGGCCAGAAGTTTAAGATCAAGGTGTTGGCAGATCCAGTTTCTCGTGAGGCCTCCTCCTCAGCTTGCAGATGGCCACATTCTCACCATGTCCTCACGTGGCCTTTCCTCTGTGCGAGCACATCCCCAGCGTCTCCCTGTGTTCGAATTTCCTCTTTATATAAGAACATCTGTCAGAGTGGATTAGGGCAAAGCTTCACAGCCTGGCTTTAACTTGATCGCCTCCTTAGGGACCCATCTCCATGTATAGTTGCGTCCTGAGGGACCGGGCATCGGGGCTGCAACAGAGGAATTTTGAGGGGGCACAGCGCAGTCAATCAATATGTGCTAGTTTTGATTTTCTAACGGTGACCTTAGCGATCACGTAGAAGTACCTCTGTGTGGTGAGAGCATCAGACTCGGCTTTGGAAGACCGGATTTGGAGCCCGGGTTCTGCTACTTATCAGTTGGGCAAATTGTTGAACCTCTTGAATCTCGGTTTTCTTGTCAGTTAAATGGGCTTCAAGGGGCATAAAGCAGATTCAATGAGATCATGCAAATAAAAGTGCTTTAGAGTCTACAAAAGACTTTACAGAAAGTGAGGTATTCCTCGGTAGGTATATGGACTCACACGTTTTTAAAGACTCTCCCATGACATTTCATACTTTCTACTTATTAAAAGGCAGTTGCCAACCTATTAAACCGGTGTTAAGTATAAATGGTTTGTGTAGCCAAAAAGTCTCTTTGGCTTGTTAGACATGAAAAAGTTCTCTAGCCCCACAACTGTCGCTGCATGTGCCAGGAACCTTAATTAAAACAAAACTTTGAATTAATTATTATGTTGTCTCTTTTGTTTTCTCATTCTCTGCAGAAGTAATAAGCAACATCTTTAAAGTCTCATGAAATTATTTGACTTACTCCTACTTTTGGAAAAGATAGAAATTACATGGCCTTCAGAGTGGCAGCCAGCACATTTTTTGGCAATTGCAATATTCACTAATAGAGGGATAGGAAAGAAGCTATAACCTGGTTCTCATTTTACCCAATATCACAGCCTTTCTCCCCATACCACAGTAACGCACTGCCTGCAGTCATCTCGCATAGTGGGAAACTGAGGCACTGGGCATCATCATCGTGTTCAGGTGCTGAAGGGAAAGGAAACTGTCATTTATGGAGGAGCTTTATGTACAAGGCACATCGCACAAATTTCACTTAATCCTCACACCATCCCTAGAAGGTATGTTAATAATAATAACAAATATTATTGCTTAGTGATAATAAATGTTATTATTAATTCCATCTTACAGAGAAGGAAACTGAGGCTCAAAGAGGGTAAATAAATTGTCCAGAGTCACGTGGCTAATAAATAGTGGATCAGAGATCAGAACTCAGACCTGCCTGACTCTGCCGCTGTGTGTCTTCCCACCTCCACTGTTGGCCAAAGCTTATTCACAATGGCTTCAATTTAAAAGTGCTGTTAGCAATATAATTGTCATAGAATGGAAAGCAATTAGCAGTTGAATCTAACAGAGCTTCAATTGATAAAATTCTCTAGTGATTAGTTACTTAGTTTTCAAGCTACATCGCAGATAATAAGAGTTAAGTGCTGGATCCAAAAAAAAAAAAAATGTTTTTGGCAAATATTCAACCATGTGCTACAATAGCACCAATTGGCCATGTGCCCCTTGTGCATATAGAATCACTATCTCCAACCATATTTATTCTGTTGCCTTTCAGTTTTCCCTCTGCCATCTGTGTATGCGTTGACTTAATCTCTAGAGCAAGTTATGTTCATATATTTATCTAGTAAAAGAAAGTGCGCTGATGATAACTATTTGTCTTCCTTTTAAATTTCTATATCAGAGTCAGCAGCTGAGAAATATACTTTTTTTTTTTAATTTAGAGTCTTTCTACTTTGTGCTAGATCTTTAAGAGGCTTGGAGCTTACCCCTCCATAAGTTTCACTTTGAAATCTTGTTGGAACAATCTCGAAGCTGATCTCATTTCAAAAGAAAAACAGAAAATAGAATCAAATCAAACTTTACTGAAATTGAGAAGACAAGTCATGAGGCTCAAAGGAGGAATGAATGAGACCGTGGCTCTAATAGCGGGAGGGAGGAAATGACATCAATTAAGTAGGACCATTCGTGAGGACCCACCTCCTTTGAGGTGTCCCTCTTGGAGTTCTTCCCTTCCAGAGCTTTGCAGCGCAGTTATTTCAGTATTAGATTTCACTCCTTGCTGGATAAGTTCCTTGAGATCAGGAATTGTTTCACTCATCTT
The DNA here is from genome assembly GCF_021613505.1 of Equus quagga. Lineage (NCBI taxonomy): Eukaryota > Metazoa > Chordata > Mammalia > Perissodactyla > Equidae > Equus > Equus quagga. The sequence continues at coordinate 173,399,327 of NC_060268.1, read as the reverse complement.
TATCTCCTATTCTTCATCGTGTTTCAACTGCCTCGTGGACCCATCACCTTCTCTAACTGGACTATTACAGTGGCTTCTAGAAGAGCTCCCTGCCTCTGGTCTTCTCAGTGTCACCTCCTGTCCACAACGCAACATGATGCGGTCCAGTAACTCCCCATCTGATGCCAGATTGCTCTCCAGATACCCTCTGAACTTCATCGCTGACTCCAGAGGCCTCGTAAAACTTGGCCCAAACCAAATATTGTCAGCCCTGTTTCCCACCATCTCTGCTCTTTCTCGGAGCCCATTCCCTGCAACTTTGTGAAGAAAATAAGCGGGATGATGAGATAGCGAGGACGATGTGGTAGGGTGGCCGGGCCTTCTTTAGACTGAGTGGTCAGAGAAGGTTTCTTTAAGGAGGTGATATTTGTGTTGGGACCCTTTGGGGTTGACCATATGGAGAGGTGGGAAAGAACACAAACTGGCATACCAAGGCTCCAACACAAAGGCCATGGAGGAAAACAGAGCTGACCTTTGAAAGGACATCGTGGAGACCAGTGTGCCGGGAGCACGGTGAGGGTGGAGGAGATGCAGGAACGGAGCTGCAGATTAGGTGGGAGGCAGCTCCCGCAGGAGCTTTTCCACCTTGGAGAAAGGGCAGTAGTCAGGCTGAAAGCGTCTGCACCATCTACATTCCGAACAGATCCCCTGGCTGTGGGGTAGAGCGAAATTGAGGGGGCTCCAGTTCCAGACTGTTCCAGACTGTTTTCCAAAGTCGCTTCTCTCTGAACACAATCTGTGTACAGGTGAGGGATTGTTTATGTCCCAATAAGTTGGAAGAAGGGCCACAAAATCTTTCTTTGGGTCTGCATTTTGAAGTTTCAATTGAGTAGGCAAGGGTTTTGGTAAATGTTCTGCTCAATAAAGTCACAACTCTATTACTTACACTGGTATTCTAAAATTAAACTGGTAGTTTAATTTTAGTGATTATGATTAAATTTAATTATATAAAAAATAATTTTAACACACGGTAGTACCTACTGTGTACCAGGCGTGGTACTTGGCACTGAGGATACAGAGATAAATGAAGGTGGTTCCTCAGAGCGCAGTGGGCTAGCCTTGTTCCTGGTGACCCCTGTTTAAAGTTCTGTTTTGAGATTTTTAACCAACCGTGTGTTTTAACACTTGATAATATTATGACATTGTATTCTTTATATCAGCTTATAATCCATTGTGATTATAATCAGGTGATATTTTCACAGCAAAATCACGTATTTTTCTACATTTTCCTATTTAATCTGTGTAGTTGGTTTCTTCTTTCTCAAACCTGGCCTCAAGGACTCATTCTCTTTGATTCTGGTGACATTTCTAAGGATAGTTATAAATTTGCATATTGGCTGCAAACAGCTCAAAAATCACTTCCGAGAACTCTTTCCCCAGGTCATAAAAAATGGTTCTGATGGAACGGTTCCGGGAGTGCGGTGGACTCTGGAGTCTCCACGGGAGTCTGATAGGTTTCTTCCCAGTTTGGGCAGAAACTGTAGTAAGGAAGTCATCAACTTTAGTCTGTTTCTTTAAAGGGAGACTGTGCTTGGGCTTGGGGACAGACCTGAGATTTGCAAGGACTTTGGAAATTCTGAGCTATGTGCCCCACAGTTATAAAATTATATCTTAGACAAGTAGCCCATTTTTGAGGAGAACACTTAGCCTTCTATTCACAACCACATTTGTTGCATTTGGATCCAGCAGGGAAAATTAAAATCTTGTGTTTGTCAGCGGTGAGGCCAAGATGCATGTGCCCCAAGTTTAAATATCCAGGAATCATCCAGTGGTTTGCTTTTATTGTTCATAAAGTCGGCAGAGACAAACCACCTGAGTAGTTCCAGATGTTGAATCAACAAGGCCGTACTTCACAGACCTACATGTAAAAAGTAACTTTACAGGCCTAAGAAAAGACCGGCAAGATTGTGCCATTTCAGGATAGAAAGATGCTTTCATTCTTAAAACAGGTTAAACACAGGACATGCCCCCCTGCAGATGGCAGGTTTAGGTGACTCTTACCTTTATTAGGCCACGTGAGGCTTCAGGTTGTAATCCACTCTCCTCTGCTCTGTTTGTAAAGTAGAAATCCCAGAGATGGGCTGGCCCACTCCAGAGGACTAGACTGTTTTAAGATAGCAAGGCTGTCAAATTTTAACAGAATAACCTGAGAGCAACATGGCAAAGACAAACTTCTCCTCATTGACTCAAATGCTGGAAGATCATAGAGACATAAATGTGGCTTACGGTTATTAGTCTACTCCATCTCACTGGTATTTTGGCAATGAAACCTAACATTGTTCTGGGCACCTTGCTTTGTGAGTTGGCTACACAGGGTAACATTATACGGTGGTAAGTAACATGACTTGCATGGGCCTGGGGCCAGGAGGTTGGAATTCGTTGCCATAAATCTTGAAACTGTTGGAGGTGTCTTATGTTCAAGTTTATCTGGCACAGCCCAAAAAGTGAAAGCTCTGATAGCCAGAATGCCTACATGGCTATAATGCATAACCTTACTGAGTGGTAAAGAATTTTTATGGCTACTGGCAAGAATCCAAACAGGGAATCAACTGTCTCTCCACAAGATATTTCAGTGGAGTGACCCAAGTTATCCAAGTAAGATGCTGGCTCATAAATCTGGGGTTGGAATAATAACGTTATTCTGTGTCCTAAGTATTACATTACAGTGGCCGGAAGATGGAAGCATGTATATTATTTATGCACAGGGCTGCTCCATCGTCAATCGATGAGTCATCATGATGATCATACAATCCCGTGCATTTTGTGCAGTAGCTAAAATCTAACATTTATTGAGAGGTGATTATGTGTCAAGTACGCTGGTAAGTGGGCTTCAAACATTATCTTGTTTAAGCCTGCCAGGTGTTGTGAAGGAGGTGCTTTTGACAGATGGGAACCTGAAGTCTGGAGCTGTTAGGCGAATTGCCCAAGGTCACAAATGATGGAACCCCATTCAGACCAGCCCCAGGGTACTCCACACTTAAGGCCTCTTTTGACAATGATAGAAAGCTTTTTTTAAATCTTGAGCAGTTTTAAATATTAAAGACATAGAAAAATGTATCAAGAATAATGGAAGGAATAGTCACTCAGCTTCCCGCCAAGCTTAAGAAATAACTATTGTCAGCACAGTTAGACTCAGGGGCCTCCCCGCCCTCCCTTATCCCCAGAGGTAACTCCTCCCCTAAACTGGACGCTTCTAATTCCCATGCATTTGCATCATACTTCCACTGCGGCAGCGTGTGGTCTTAAGCTAGGTATATAGGATAGTTTGGCAGGTTTGCATGAATGGTATATCACGCTTCATGTATTCTTTTGTAACTCTTTTCACTCAGTATTACATTTGTGGGATTCGTCCATGTCGATGTGTGTGCTGTAGCCCTATTCACTTTCGCTGTGTGAGCATACACTCTGTGTTTATTTCTCTTCCTATAAAGGGTATCTTCGCATCAAGCATGTCAGTGACCTCCTCAGCCACCTTCTGTGTCTAGCAGGATTGGTAGTGATATCATCATTTTACTGATAAGGAAACTGAAGCTCAGGACCTCTGTCTTAGTTCGCACTCCTAAAACTGGGTGGCTAAGAAACAACAGACATTTATTTCTCTCAGTTCTGGAGGCTGGAGGTCTGAGATCTGGGTGCCAGCATGGTCAGGTTCTGGTGAGAGCGCTCTTCCGGGTTGCAGACAGCTGACTTTTTGTGTCCTCACATGGCAGAGAGAGCAAGAGAGCTCTCTGGGATCTCTTTTATAGGAGCACTAATCCCACTCATGAGGGCTTTACCCTCATGACCTAATCACCTCCCTAAAGCCCCACCTCCTAATGCCATCACATTGAGGGGTTAGGATTTCAACACATGAACTTGCCAGGCTGGGGCACAAACATTTCGTTCATTGCAGCTGCACAGCCAGAAAGTGGCAGAGCCAACATTTAAACTCAGTTCTGACTCATTGTCTGGAGCTTTCTCTCCCACTGGACATTGGTCTTCCCAGCGGTCTAAAAGTCTGTGCAGAAGCCCCATCTGCCAGGACCTTTTTGGCCATCTTTTCATCTTCTATTTTTTTATTTTGTGGCTAGAATAACTTAACGAACTTCACCTGGGGCCTGGCCCCCCATACAGCCTCTTCTCTGAAGCTCTTGAAGGAAGCTGAGGCTGAAGGCAGCATTCAGTATCTTATGCCCATCGCTTACGACGTCTGAAGGTCACGGCAGCTGTGAAACAATAGGGATAAAGACAGTGCCTTCCCTCCAGTAGGCCTGGGGCACGTGTTCTCCTTTTATTTTTATTTGTAAAAGACTCTTAAAAATGTGTGTGGGTGTGTGTGTGTCTTGCAGGAAGCCCTGGAGAATGCTTCCCGGTGGCTGCAGTATTCACACCTCGCCAGGGGCATGAAGGTTGAGAAAGTAGTTATATTTTGTCATAAGGTTTAATACTTAAATTTGGGGGAATTTGTAAACTGACAAATTCAACAACAGTAGAAGGCACTAAAAGCAAGGAAGTATCATTTGAGTCTTAGCTTTGAAAAGGGTGGAGGTTGGTTAATAACATTAGAAGCTGATTATTTCTACCTGTAACTTCCTTTCCTGGCATCCTTGGCAATGAGGATCACTTAGAAGCAGAAACATCATTATTGTTTTGCTTTCCATAGAAAGTACTTCTAGAGGAATGAAGTTGATTATTTGAGGGGAATACATTTTTAAGTGTTTTATTATTTAAAACTTGAGCAAACCAGTAAAATCCAAATAAGACTGTCATTTAACAATATTGTACCAAAGTCAGTTTCCTGGTTTGATATTGTACTATAGCTATGCAAGATGTCATCGGGGGAAGCTGGGTGATGGGCACACTCTACTGTTTTAGAAACATCTATGTGACTTTAAAATTTTCAAAATAAAAAGTTAAAAAAAGATTTGAGGAGCTCCTTTTGCTCCTTGAATTTTGAGCCAGGCAAGTCTACCAAAGGGCATTTTATGGCATTGTGCTTGAGAAAAGTGGGGAATGGGAATTTTGAAACAATATGTAGCACCCAGTGAATTTGCTGGAAGGTAAGATTAGTGCTTACGAAAGCGTCTTAAGTTTGTGATCACCCAACCTATTGGAACACAATAGTGACGCGGTCCAACTCTCAGATGTTCTATACTTCAAGGGCTCTCAGCTGCTGGTGTTTTGGAACAGACGCTTCTTCGTTGAGGGGGCTGTCCTGTGCATGGCAGGATGCTCAGCAGCATCCTGATTTCTACCCACTAGATGCCAGTAGCACTCTGCACACCCTCCCCCCCGCAGTTGTGACAACCAAAACTATCTCTGACATTGCTAAGTGTCCCTGGAGGGAGCAAAATTGCCTCTGGTTGAGAATCTCTTATACACTTAGAAAACAAATCTTTTGTCTCTGCTTTTAAAAGAAAATGAAATTTACTGATTTTACGGATTACAATGGCTGCGCCCTCCCACTCATCCTTCCATTGGCCTTCAAGCACAAACTCCTCGAGTAGAGACTCTGGAGTTTTAAAAAATGTACAATTTCATTCATTCTTTAGTGTCTTGGACATATGCAGTGGTATTGAAATAGAAACCTTTTGTTTTCCTCTTAAAAGACTGTCTGAAACAGATATTTCAGAAGGAGAAATGTACGTATGGCCCCAGAAGAGCAGAGTGTAGACAATGTTGGCAGTATTGAGTATCATATAGAGTCATAATTTCACATGTGAAGGTAATTCGTTACATTAAAACATTCACAGGCTTTAGTTTATTTAAGCCTCTGGGGCTAACACAGCACATTTCTAAATATTATGAGTTTTGTGAAGGTGCATGACGAACAAGCAGTCTGCCTGTGCACTGGAAAAGTGACAAAAATCAGCCCTGAGCTTAATCACGGCTTTCTTTGGAGTGTATATTTATGTGGTGATGTCAGCACGGTATCCTGCAACTGGCTGAAGGTCATGTTCTGTGTTCATCTGCACAGGATTTAGAAACTCTCAAACAGTCTTGCTGGAGAAAAATGGCCAGCTGAATCGGAGCGTGGCTGCCCCTGCCCGGTTTATGTCGTCCTCCCGCAAAGGAACTGAACAAAGAAATCCATCTTTAAATGAATTCAAAACCGCAGCAGCCCCGTCTTTTGCCACATGAGTTATTTGAGTTATTGGGGCTGGCTCCAGTGTCAAGCCGTGTATGTTGCCTTAATGTATTTATTTAACCCAGGACTGCCACAGAGAAGGCAAACCCACCTCAGCACGCGAAGGCCCGCGACAAAGAGAACATTCAGTGCGGATCCAGGGTAACAAACACATCAGGAACTCTGGGAAGGGAAAGATGTTGCAAGCCCAGCACAATGCTCGGCTTTATTCCCCATGTGGAGGCAGGCTGTAGCCAGCCAAACTGTAAACTGTTGTTCTGTGAGCAGACAGCCGGATGGCAGACCTGGAGGGAGAGGGGGCTCCAGCCGGGCTGCACAGGGGCCTGATGGAGCTGCAGGCTCTGCAAGGCCAGGCCATTAGCAGTCTTGTGTTTCCCTGGAGGGGGCCAGTATTGGCTGCATGCGGCGTGGTGGCTGCTACACACAAAAAATCTAGAAGCCAATTATCCACACTGCAGTCCACGAGCTCACGCAGGAATCTGGCTCAGCCCACTGAGTCCTGGGCCCAGACAAACCTCACCCACATCTGGAAAGGGGGGAACTGATACCCATGAACATTGTCTTCTTGTACCAAGTCCTCTAATTACGATGACTCTACAGATGACCCCCCTCACAGGGCCAGTCACAGATTAGACTAATCCGAGCTGATAGTGTTCAGTTTGTTTCTTCTTGGTTGGTAGATTTGGCAGTTGGAAGGCAGGTCAATGGCTTTGGGTGAGGTTAGGGGCTCTGCTACTATGTGAGGTATCGTCTTTCCATCAAATCCAACTGAGATGCCACCCATGAAAGTCACTCTGTTGACCAGGAGTCTTTCCATTGCAAGTGACAGAAATGCAATGCAAACTAACCTCAACAAAAAATAACCAGCACATATTTAGGTGGCAGGCACTGTCCCAAGTCCTTTCATATATTAATACATTCAATCTTACAACAGCTCTGGCAGGTAAGACTATCATTATCCCCATTTTAGAGATGAAGAAGCTGAGGCACAAAGGAATGAAGCAACTTGCCTCTAAGTCACACAGTTCTCCCGTGGTAGAGCTGGGATTTGAGCCCAGGCAGACTGGCTCCAGTATCCATGCTCTTGAGCACCATCTGATACAGCAAATGGGAAACCGGATTGGCTCGGGGGACTAGTTTGCATACTGGAGTGAAATACAGACACAAAGGAAGAGCTTCAGGGCCTTCACACCATCTGCTTCTTTCTAGCTGCACGTGTCTTATCCACTCTCGGTTCTGCTTCTCTTTGAATGCTGGCCTCATCGCCTTCTGCAGCAAGTAGGCTCTCTCGAAGCAATGGGGAATGTGCTGCTGGAAGCCTCAGCTGAGCCAGCCAGTGGAAATGTGAGCTTCCTCCTCCCAGGAGTTATGTGTCAGTACAGGAAAGGCCCCTGATGGGCCCTTTTGCTGCACTCGCTGAGGACCACCTAGGTTTGCCCAGTGTCTGGCCAAGCTTAGGTCACTTGCCTGGTGCGGTAGATTGCAAGCACTGAGGGCCCTAATTCCACACCCTTGCGTATATCCACATCCTTTTCCATGTGACTTAGCGGTTGTTCCCACAAGGAGTCTGCTTCGCCATCCCTTGAATCTGAGTTTGGCCATGTGATGGCTTTGGTCAATGGGATATTAATAGATGTGATGCATGCGGAGCATTTGTGCATTTCTTGCTTCCACTCCTGGGGTTCTGTTGTGCCATGAGAACATGCCGGACCAGCATGCTGAAGGCTGAGAGACCTGTGGAGCAGAGCCAAGATGCCCCAGTGGCCCCTGCAACAGTCAGGCTTGTGAGAGAACCCAGCCAAGACCAGAAGTACTGCTTGGCTGAGCCCAGACTAAACCGTCAACCCGCAGACCCATGAGCTAAAGCGATGCTCTTATGGTGTGGTTTGTTGCACAGCAGCATTCACAGTGGGAGGATGAGGCATGCTCAGGGATGCCCACCAGGACCGTGGAGAGTCAGGGAGTTGGTGCCCAGAGGAAAGGGGATGCTCTTACCAGACACAGGGCCCGAGGAAAGCACTCTGAGCCGACAAACTAATAGCTCTGTCATCCCAAATATTTACTTTTTGTTTTAGGAGTCTCGTTGAGGACATTATCTGTTACACTATCTAGAGTCCCTTTTGTGATGAACCATGTGAATTTCCCTTAGATTTAAAATCCAAAAACTTGATTTGCTTAAGTTCTCTCTTTCCTTATGAATAATGTGCACATGTTAACTGATTACGCTTTCCTTTTCGCCTTCCTCCAGGAAGCTCAGGGCCAAGATATGGTCCAAAAGTAAATTTTTGGACCTGAAGATATGCATTTTGTTATACTAAACTCCCCTCTTTTTTCATCTTACCATTTTGCCTTTATTTTCCCTTCTTTGGATTAAAAAACCTCTCTCTGTCTTATTGTTTGTAATTTTAAATTAAACTCAAATTCATTTTGGGGTGAGTAGTGATACGAAAACATAATTAATAAAACTAACTGTCTTTTTAGTTTCAGATGAACAGCACTCAGGATGAACACCAAGCTTGTGGTTGTAGTGCCTTTGACATTGTGAGAACTATGGTTTAACTGTAAACTGGATTATTGAAAAATAAATAAGATCTCATAATAAGAGAAATGAACATTAAAATAACAATGAGATTAGCAAAGATCAAAACGTTTGGTAACCCATCTTGAGAGCAGGAGTGCAAATTGGCACAACCTTTACGAAGAGCAACGTGACAATATCTGTCTGAAAATGCATTTACCCTTTGGCCCAGCCCTTCTAGAACTTCCCTTCTAGGAAGTGATTTCATTTCACTTATTAAAATTAATACATTTTTTTTAAAGATTGGCATCAATCTTTAACACCTGTTGCCAATCTTTTTTTTTTTCCTGCTTTTTACTCCCCAAATCCCCTCAGTACATAGTTGTATATTCTAGTTGTGGGTCCTTCTAGTTGTGGCATGTGGGACACTGCCTCAGCATGGCCTGATGAGCGGTGCCATGTCCGCGCCCAGAATTCGAACCGGCGAAACCCTGGGCCCCCGAAGCAGAGCGCACGAACTTAACCACTTGGCCACGGGGACCGCTCCCAAATTAATAAATTTTAAATTTAAATTTAAAAAGTGAAATTAATGCATTTAAATTTCACTTTTAGGAGTTTATCTTACAGCTACAGGGTAGATGCGCAAAATGAGATATGTGTTGGATATTCGCTGTGGCTTTGTAACCAAACAAACGTTTGGAAACAGCCGACATATGCCTTGGTGGGGGACCAGTTAAAATATTTGTACAAACCATATAACAGAACAATAAGCAGCCATTTAAAAATGAGGATATTATCGACGTGATAACATGAAAAAAGTCTCTAAGAGTTAGCATTAGATGAACAAAGCCCAGTGTAGAACAGTGGATGTAATACACCATCGTCTGTGGGGGGCCAGTGGATGTTCATATACCCATAAGCCCACAGTATGTGCTTGCGTATGCACAGCCTATCTCTGGAAGTATTTTCTTGAGTATAGAGAACTGAGGACAGCTGCTCATTCTAAGGATGAGAGCTGGGTGGCTGGGGCCAGGGGTCGAGACTTACTTTTAATTTTACCTTCTTTTGTGATTTTTAAAATTTTGTACCATATTTTATGTAATCTAGTTTAAAAAAAGAATGAGGGAAAAAGTTAAATGAGTGCTTACCGGCATGTTGCATAAGGAATGACCACAATTGCTTCTTAATGTGAGGGAAGAAAATGAATCTAACCCCTCTAGCAATTCTCTATATTAAGGCAATTGTGTGATTTGTTAAATTACAGCTCAATGATCTGAAAGAATTCATTAATACCCATGCCCCCCAAAGCATAGTGTGACCCATGGAACACAGCTTTCTATATAGCACCCATCTTTACACTAGACACCATATCAATCCAATTCAACCAACGTTTACTGAGGGCGTCTCATCTGCCAGGTCTTTTGTCAGGAGCTGAAACAAGAATGCTCACAAGACTCTGTCTTTGACCTTAAGATAGTCACATAGACGACTAATACACTGTGATGATTTCTAGGATGCTTGAAGGTGGGAGCTGTTGGAGTTATCTTTGTATTTCTAGCATCCAGGGTATAGTAGACATTTCCAGTATGTCTGTGGAATGAGTGAAGGAATGAACGAATGAATGGAGTGCTGCACTGGGTATGGACAGAGGAGACAACTCTATGGAGGGAGGCAACTGAGAAGTGATAAATTGGGTCACGAAAAATTACCCAAATCCACAGCCTCATTACCTAACACTATCACAAAAGGTGGCCATGCAAAGGCTTACTCATTATTGACATGAACTGTGTATAGTGGGGCAACAGGTGGACATCTTCCTGGTTTTCTGGAAGAGCATGAACTGAGGGGCCAGAGAGACCTGTGTTAGAAACCAAAATCTCCCGTTTATCACCCAAATGACCCTGGGCAGCTCAACCTTTCTGAGCCTTAGCCTTCTCATTTATAAAGTGGAAACAACCAGACCTAACTTACAGGTTAATTAGGAGTGTCAGGGATCATTGATTCATTTACTCATTCATTGAGAAAATAAGGAACAATCGTTGGGGGCGTGGCATATGCTAGGCCATGAATGATGTGTGTCAAGTTGAGCCCAGCGGTTAAACCCAGTAGGTGTTAATGCATGGAACCTCTTGGAACTACTAATATTGTTTGGAAGCAGGTCAGTCCTTCTACCTTCCAAGCAGGAGGAAATAGGGCAAAGTAACTGAACACTTCTGTTAGTGTGAATGAACAGAAGGCCGGCTTTGTAAAGAAAATGAAGGCGAGCAGAAGGATGCATCCATTTCTGGTTCAGTAAGTTCAGAGTTACCCAATCAGAGAGGAGTCTGACTCTCACTAATAGATTCGACAGAGTCTTTTGGTGGAAACCTCATGTTCCTGGTGTAAGAGGTGTGAATTTCTTTTTCAAAGGTAGTGAGGACCACCAGAGGAAAAATCAAGTAAAGTGGACCCAGGAATAGACGATCATCCTCAGACAGCATTCAGACCTGAAGCTCCCCCCTCGCTTCACCTGGCTGAGAAGAGAAGGGCTTTCACTCACCTCTGAGCCCAGGAGGCTGCGAGTACCAACAGGACGAGCCATTTCCTGACTGTTTTTGTGGGTGATGGGGGGAAGAGAGTGGTCAGAATAAGAAGGGAGGTGAGGACATTGTCGGAGCAGAAGAGTTAAAGGGAAGAAGTTCTGGAGGCAAAAGAAAAAGGAGAGGTGTCTAAGGGGCACTGCTACCAGCCCAGGGAAGGCCTCCTGAGGACAGGCAGAGGCACTGGTTGGCCCGACCTTTCTCTGTGCTGTGAATGCAGACAAGACGGGTGGACCAGGAGGCTATCCTAACCCCACACCCAACCAGTGCTGTAGATTTGGATGAATTACTGTGGACATTGGGCCGCATGACTGCAAGGAGGCCCACATGCGGAAGACTTGCCGTGCTGAGATGCTCCCATGGACCAAAGATGAGTGACTTAGCACAGGGACAATGATGACAGAAGGCAGCATTGTGACTGGCCTACGCCTTGCTCCCCAGTCTTCCCTCCTCCCTCTGTCCCCTTACATGCAGGCTGCAGCCCCCATAATGCATCTCCCTTCTCACTCCTGCACCTTTGTGCAGATTACTCCTGTCTTAAACATTTTGCAAACTCTTTTATGTTCTTCAGAATTCAGATTGGGGCGACCTCTTCCAACAAGCCATTTTTGGTGATCATTTCTTTCACTTTCCCATGCCCGCCACCCCCAGGCTGGTCCCCCGGTGTCCTCAGCATTATAAGCCTCACCACGGGGGCTTCAAGTTCTTTCCTTCTCTGCCTCCTCTGCTCTGGCCTGTGGCTTGAAGATAGGTAATGGATCTTATATCTTCAAGTCCCCGGAACCTGTGGCAGCATTTGCCACATAGTAGGGACTCCAAAACTTGTTGTTTGAATAAATGAATCAGTCACTGAATGAATTTGAAAAACTCGATCACTGTGGGAAAGTTGTCATTTTTAATCAGGCTCTTTTTCTAGGAGTTTCCTAGGAGTGAGGTGACAGACCAGAGTCCACACTTCACCTCTTGCAGGATGCAAATGAGGGCATAGGAGTGTTAGAATGTGCCCAATGTACAAAGAAGGGACAGAGCCAAAAAGAGTCCTCAGAGTAATTGGTGGTTTCATGAGTTTTTCCCTGGAGGCAACAATTTCAAACGCCATTTCCAAACCCTGGGTACAGCCTTTAGAAATGGTTCTGGAAAAGCATTTTTCAAGGGTGAGCGAAGTTAACAAAGTTAGAATCACAGGACTTCGCTGACAGGAAGTGGTTTCTTTTCTTTCTTTTTCTCAGTGGTTGAAGAATGGAAAATCCAACCTCTTTCCTCTTGAATATTTACAAACAGTTGTGGCTGTCACAGCACATCCACAGCCGCTGCCCCCCAGCCAGCCTCTGTTTGGCTTATTAGGTGGAGCTTGGCTCATGGGAACCCACCAGCATCCCCTCCAAGGGCAGAAACCCAACCAGTTTCCTGTAAGAGATCATCACTTCACAATGGGTTTTAAAACTATTTGGTTTTTAAACAGCTAGTTCCAACCCTGTACTTGCATCAAAATGTAAAATTGCAAAGCAATTATTAGCATTTCACATCCGATAAGTGCAAACAACGCGGTCAGGCCACAGGCCTGTCTTGTTCCCGTCATGAGCACTGCTGAGCCAAGAAAGAGGCCGGACAAAGGTGGGACAGAGAGGCCCTGGTGGAGGGAGGGGAAGATCTTGTTCTTAGGTGGCTTTGCCAAGGCCTCAGGGCAAAGACCCCCATGGAAGATTCTGGAAGGCTGCTGTGGAATGTTTATGCATTGAGAAGACTGGATTCCCTAGATGACCAGTTACCTCAAGGATGACATTTGTAATGCCACTGAGGCAGCTAGATACAGAAAGCAGAGATTAAAATGGAATCAGACTAAATTTTGCCAAAACCAATTTGAAGGAAATACATTTTTGTCAGCTATTGATACTGAGGGGAGAAACACGGTATTAGCATTGGCAGGTTTAGTTTCAAAACCCCAGTTTGATCAGTAGAGTTGTGTGACTTTGGGCAAGTTACTCTACAAGACAGAACTTTAATTTCCTCCTGTTTAAAAATGTTAATTAGGAAAGCCACTATAGAGAGTTGTCGAGGAAATGTACTGAATGCCCTCAGCACAGTGACTAGCACAGCAAAGATACAATATAAACAGTGACATTAGTAATAGTAATGTAGTATTTTTCTTTGAAAAACTGTCTCTTTTCTAGTAACAGGGCAACCCACTGCAAATCTGGGAAACAGAAAAAGAGGCAGCAGGCAAGATAAAAAGGAAGACATTGCCAAGGTAATGAAATCCCATTTTATTAAGGAAATGACAAGGTGCATATGGCCTGGTCTAGTACCTTATTCTTTATGGGTTCCTGCCAGAATTATATACTTTTTCATGTGTTACTAAGGTGGGGCTAAAGGTCTCTCCGTAGTCATGGCCCAAGGAAACTGGATCATCTCACTGTCATGTGGAAGGGCAGCCTTCTCAGAAGAGAGGTTTATTTGATCCATACTCCCTGAGGCCCCAACTTCCCAAGGGAATTCCATTCCATTCCTTCCCTCCCAGTTCTTGGAGCCTGGTCCACACAATCAGTCTATCTTTTGGCACCTGAGAGATGCCTGAGCAGCAGGTGCATCTGCTTAACATCCAACCTGTTTTTATTGCCAATCCCAGAGACACAAGTGGGTTCAACTGGCCACGATTTTAGAGGAGTCAGAGTTTGTCATTGCTCCAAGAATACAGTTTCATAACAGCCATAAAATGAGGACTCTGTTTAGCTCAAGGATATTGAATTGGGGTGAGGAGCTCCAGCTGTGAAATTAAGAACGATAAACTTTTCAGCAAATTGGCAAGAGTATTGTTATACCAGTCTTTTGTCGTCTTGGGGAGGTCATAAAAGACATCCAAGATGCTGTGTTTGAGTTACAATGCACTGAAGAGTCCCCCATGTCCTGATCCCTGCCTCAGGGGTCCTTCTCTTTGCCTCCCAATTAATAGCCTTGGACAGTTCAGAAAGGGCATTTAATGAAATCCTTTTTATGTGAAATGCCGAAAGCACAAACTGAAGGATATTAGCAATAAGCCTGTGGTCCAGCGTCCTGAGAACCAGTTGTTCACCGCCTGGCTCAGTCTTCGTTCAGGATAAACCAACCAATACAGCTATCTCTACTGTAAGCATACAAAGACCCCCAAAACTGTGCTGTAGGAGGAACAGGGATGTTACAGAGATACACCGGAAACAGCTGGCAGAGTTGTATAGCCACCTCCTTTCAGAGACAAAGAGCATCTTTTGTTTATTGCCACCCAGTATTTCCCATTAGAGAATCACCCCCTTCACTTGCTATCAGTCCCCACGGAGAAGTGGACTCCATCTCTGATTCAGGAGGCTGACTGATCCAGGCTTAAACCAATCAGCCCACTGTATTTTCCCTGACTGCTCTGATTGGTTGAGAGATGGGCATGTGACTCAGAGCCAATGAGATGAGACGAGATTTTCATTGGGAATTCCAGGATACTCTCACTGGCTGTGAAGTGAGAGGCATGTGGGAACCATGTGAGGTCTGGGGCTGCTGCAAGAGGAAGTCCACGGCCTAGGAAGAGCTCAGTAGTGAGCTGAGAGACAGAGGAATGGGGTCTGAGGGTCAGCATTTGAGCCCCGCCTCAAGCCAGCCCTCCTACGGACTTTCCAGTTCTGTGGGTCAACAACTTCCCTTTTTTGCTTCAGCCACTTTGGGTGGGGAATTTTGCCACCTGCAACCTTTATTGCTCCATTGTCTCTACTCTTGCTCCTCTGTCACTTCCTCTTTTTACTTCTTTTCTCATTTTAAAAGCAATACGTACTTACTTCAGAAAATTTCATAAACACAAAAAAGAAAACAAAGTAACATTCCCAAGACCACACAGCTGTCAGGTGGCTGAGCCAAGATTCTGCCCAGGGCTGGCTAGCGCCAGAGGCTGTGTTCCTAACCCTAGAACCTCATCTCTGCTTCTCACAGAGCTTCTAGGCGTTTTGCTGTAAAGTCTTCAGTCTTTTCCTCCCTTTGGAGTATTTTTTTCTTATGAGCATATATAATTATTCTTTTGCAAAGTTGGGATGATATTACAAATACAGTTTGTATACCTTTTTTTGCTTAGTAATATATCATGGACATTTCCCACAAGTCATTAATTTTAAAGGAACTTTTTTTTTTCGTTTTGTGAGGAAGATTGGCCCTGAGCTAACAACTGTCCCAGTCTTCCTCTACTTTATGTGGGATGCTGCCACAGTGTGGCCTGATGAGAAGTGCTAGGTCTGTGCCCAGGATCCAAACCTCTGAACTCTGGACTGCTGAAGGGGAACACATAAACCTAACCACTATGCCACCGGCCAGCCCCAGGAACATAATTTTTAACGGTTGCATAATATTTCATTTGAGTTGAATATGTCATAATTTATGTAAACATTCTCATATTGTTGGACCTTTTGGTGGTGTATATTCTTCCTTATTTAAAAAAGTAAATAGATGTGGCAAGGAGATTTTTAGGGCAGTGAAACTATTCTGTATGATACTGTAATGGTGAGTACACGTCATACATTTGTCAAAACGCATAGAATGTACGACACAAAGACTGAATCCTAATGGAACTATGGACTTTGGTTAGTAATGATGTCTTAACACTGAGTCATCACTTGTAGCAAATACACCACACCAATGCAAGATGTTAATAACAAGGGAAACTGGAGATGAGGGGCACGTGGGAACACTCTGTGCTTTCTGCTCAATTTTTCTGTAAACCTAAAACCTCTCCAAAATATATTCTATTTATTAAAATAATTAAGAAATTATTTAACAGTATAAATGAACAAGCACACAAAAAAGCAATGTAAATCTAAATTTTTCATCAGTTCTGATTATTTCCTTAGAATGAATTCCTAGAGGTGGAATTGCTGAAACAAAGGTTAAGATATTTTAGACTTACTGCCACAATTTCTTTTCAGGAAAACATGCACCACTTTCAATAGTACCACCAACGTGTGAGAGTGTCTAGCTCATTAGATGCTTGTCAACACTGAAAGTTATTGAATTTTTTAAGCTTTTATATTTCATAGGAAAAGCATAATGCCTAATTCTAATTCACCTTTCTTTGATTGTTAACTATAAAGGTTACAACAGTATGATATAGGTTAACAATGCAGAATAAATATTTCAGAAACAGAAGAAAGTTATTGAAAAAGGTGGAATCGTGAATCAGTGGGAAAAAAGAATAATTCCTCAGGACAAAGTGAGACAAAGTGAGACAGACCCCTCACACCTTCTCCAGGGGTCCCCGGATGTGACTCCGCACCCAAGTCCCCTGGAGGGCTTCTTAAAACGCAGGGGGCTGCTGCCACCCTAGTTTCTGATTCAGTAGGCCTAGGGTAGGACTCAAGGTTTTACATTTCTACCAAGGTCTCAGGCGAGGCTGATGCCAAGGTCTCCAGGCACCTCACTCTGAGAACCCATCTCTTGTACATTAAACTCCAGATAGTGAGAGAGGTGAGTAAAAAGGTGTCAAATTCTGCACCTCAGTTCTTGACAGATCAAGAATGTAAAACTTACAGATATAGATGATCCCGATATGTATACATATTTTATATATGTATGGAAATATATATTAACGTGATAGGTACATATCACATATATGTTATATTATTATATTAGAGACTGTATGTTCTTTTCACTTATTTATGAAATAATTACAGATCTTAATACTAGGTAAAAAGTCTACATTTTGCCATAAACCCAACCGCAACATATTTTTAAAGGTAGGAAGAGGACAGATCACATTTTCTGACCGAGATGTGATACAGCTAGAAATGAATAAGTAGAAACAAACAAACCGTAACTTCCCCACCACTTGGGAAATATCCCACTCTCTCAGTATCTATTTGCTCAAACAGCAATAATGAGACTCCTACACACCAAAATGTATGTGTTGAAGCTAAAGTTGTTCTTGGGGAAAAATGTATAATTGTAATTCTCTCATTACTAACAAAAAAGAGTGAAATAAAATAAATTAATCACAAAACTCAAAAGTTTAGGAAAAGATTGTTAAACCTAAAGCAGAAGGAAATAAATGTAAAAAAGCATAAAACTGAATTTAAACTAAAACCCCTAAAAGCAGTAGAATTGATTCATTCATTCAAAAGATATGGAAGACTAAAACAGACAAGTCATAATCTACCTTAAAGAAGAAAAAAAGTTGAAAAATACAAACAACCAAAATTTAGACAAAGGAAAGGGCAGATAATCACAGATGCAGGGGGAAGTTTTTAAAATTTTAAAGAATACTTTGTGCAACTAGGAATAAATTTAAAAACTTGGGATGATATGGGCAACTATTCTAGAAATAATATATTTCCTATATCAAGAATAGACAGGAAACCTAAGAGAAGCCGTGAGATGACTGTGAAGGAGCTCCTCCTGCAAGGGGCCCGGCCCAGAGAGCATGCACGGCTCAAACCGTTGAAGAATAGATGACACAGAAATTATTTAAATTGTTCCAGAACTCAGAGAAAGAAGGAATGTGTCTCAACGCCTTTATTGTTTTCATAAAGCCAGCAAAATACTCTAACAAAACCTATCAAAGATACAGCAAAATAAGACTATAGCCCTCATTTCACTTATAAATCCTAAGCAAAATACTAGCGAATAGAATCCATCAATACCAGAGGTCATTATCATCACTGATTCATACCATCTGTCCAAGCCAGAGCAGTCAACCAAAACAAAAGGTGTAAGGATTGGAAAGAAGCAAGCAAATTGTCATTATTTAAAGATAAAATGATTATATACCAGAGAAAACTCAAGAGAATACACTGAGAAAACTGTTAGAAACAGTGATAATATGCCTCCAGTGCCAAAACAAATACAAAAAAGTAATAACTTTCATACTAATGATAAGCAGCTAGAAAGTATAATGAATAAAAAATTCTATTCATAATAGCAATTTATCTATAACAACTAATAAGACATATGTGCTGCAGAGAAAACAACAAAACTCTATTGATGGACAATAAAGGTGATTTAATGAAATGGAGAGAGGCACCTTTTAGACATGCTTTCTTAACTTTGTGAAGTGGGGAATAAATAATTCTTTAGTTTTTGGACTGTAAGACTTGACTACAGAATTCCTCTTGAGGAGAAAATTGTTTTTTTGTTTTGTTTTGTTTTGTTTTGTTGTAGCCACATACCTAGATGGGCTGGTTTAATTTTGGAAAAATAAGTCTTGTGCCTTGTCGTTACGGACTAGAATTAAGATAGTGACATTAGGCTGGAGGTGAGTAAACCAGGAAAGAGAAGGAGAAAGATCAAAGTAATGGGCCCACCTAGAGCTTAAAGAGAGAGTGAGGACCTTCTTTCTGTAAGAGGACAATTGGAGGGACTTTTAAGAGTAAACAGCCAATTTTCAATTTAAAGTCATTTGTTGCACTACATTGTAATACAACCCATTCATATAGCCTCCAAAACTTCAATAATGATGATGGTGATGATGACAACAATGATAATAATGATGATGTTGATGATGATGATGATGATGATGATGATGATGATGATAGCAGCTCATATTTATTGAGCATCTACTTTCCAGGTAATGCACTAAGCACTTTAACTGTTTATATCATTTAATTATCACAAAAATTCTATCTTCCCATTACAGATGAGGAATTCAGGCCGAGAGAAGTTAAGTAACTTGACCAAGTGCACAGTTTGCAAGTGTGAGGCTAGCTGTTGACCCAGACATTCTGACTCCAGGACTCAGAGCGTAATACCACCCTGAAGTTGCCTGTCCAGGGTGATCATGGCCTTGAGTTCGTGCCAGCGGAAAGATCAGATGGTTTCCAATGGGGTGTTGTAGACTGGACAAAGGACAGATGTGTGAGGGTCAGAGCCAGAGCGGAGACCAAGAATTCCATGGAAGCAGGAAAATGGAACTGGCCCAGGGAAAAATAAACACCAAGCCCTTCCACTGCCGCGAAACCCCAGAGAGCCTGAGAAGCGTGTTGGGACTTCTATCAGGTGTGAGATGGGATGCTGAGACAATTTTATTACATCTTAAAGTAAACGATTACTTCAGCTAGCTGGATAACTTAGATTCGTCCAAGAGGTTGAAATATTGCTTATGATTATTGCAACGCAATGCTCCCTAAATGAATCTATAAAAATAAATTCAAGCAATCCCAATTCTAATGGGATTTTTTAACTTGCCCAAATTATTCAAAATGCATTTTATAGAATAAACTTATACAAATCACCAAGACAGAGCTAAAAAAGAATTATCAAGGAGAACTTAACCCGTGAGATAATATAACACATTTTATTCTTTTGAAGCTACCTGAATTAACAGAGTGTATGTTTCAAATCAGAAAACTGGTCAATATCTCATGTTTGAACAAATGGCTAAACATTTGAAAAAAATCTAGCTCCCTCTCTACATTTAATACCAAACGAAATTTCAAATGAACCAAAGATTTAACACAAAAGCACTAGAAGAAAATATGGGTGAATAATCTTGGTGTTGCAAAGACCTTTCAAAGTTTGACATAACCTTCAACTCACCCCCAACTGCCCAAAAAGGAAAAAGAGGATGGCCTGAATATTTAAACTTCAGGATTGGGTAAGACGGCCAATAGAGCACCTGTAACTAGTCCCATTTCCACCCCAAATCTCATGAAATGTAGGAAAAAAATATACTTTAGTGTAAAACCATAACTGGTTTGAATAATAAGAAAGAGTGCTGTCAACACAGAAGAAATTTTGTAAAACTCCTTTAAAAACCAAATAGATCGGATCAAAATAGGTGGGAAAGAAAGCCTGCAAGAAAGCCATGCCTCAGACGTTTGTGGGAGAAACTTCTGTGGAAGAGGGAGAGGCTGGAGGATGCTGGGAGCCCCGGGGGCATGTGGGGAGGGCAGCCCTGAGCTACTGCACATGTGTGGTTAACCGAGGATCTCTCTTAAGTACTGACACCCAGACAAAAGCAGGCAGTGATCACAGGGTCCAGAGAAACGGTGGTGTCCAGGGAGCTGCTGACCCCAAAGAGCAGAGGGAGCAATGTCTCAGTAAAGATGGTGGATCAAACACCAGTGTTTTCTTATTCTCCCTTCCAAAGCCCTCTAAAATAATTGTAAAGAGGTTTTGTTTTTTCTTAACGCACAAACCCACATGGACAAACAGACTGGGAAAAAGAACAACCGTAACAGAATTCCGGATGCTGGAGAGCAGTTGGACCAGTGGGGACTGAATGGAGAAAGCTGGCCCCTGTCGGGGATGGGGGAAGCCAGGAAGCCACCTACTTTACAGGCCAGATTCCCCAACGGCACCAAGCCTGGCAGCTTTGGGTACCTCTGGGCTAGGAAGGAAGGTGGTGCCAAAAAAATGGCTGTTTAAGAAGTTGGTTCCCAAGACCCGTCATCACTACCCCCCTGCTACCACCCAGGCCGAAGTGTAGAGCCCCAGCCAGAGGGAGGGAAAGTCAGGAGCACCCAGACAGTTGAGGGCTGGGTGTCCTTCAGGGGCCATCAGTGAACATTCACCTAACTGAATGCCTCCGAATTGTAATCGGTCCCCGGAACTGAGGCAGGCATGACCACATCCTCCAGGCAGGAGATGGAAGACTCTCCTCTGGGGACTGTGATCCGCCCAAGAAGAAAGCTTGATCATCCTGCAAGAAGTTTTCACCCTCAGGCTCAGAGCTTCCAATAAACATGTTTTTCCTATTCCCAGAATAGCGATCCATCTCAGGGCTGCCCTCCTTCCGCAGGGCCCAGCACTGCTCTCAGAACCCCGTCCGCTCCCTGCTTCGGAGTCCTGGACGCTGGGCCGAGGGAGGCTGGCCCGGGGGGCCCGGGAGCAGCTTCCTCACTGGCCAGGAGCCCCCTGCCTCCTCTGCCACCTCCAGGGTGGCAGCATGTAGCTGGAGCAGTCACACCCTGCATTTCCTCCCTGGGCCTCTCCCCTGGCAGGCGAGGGATGAGCCCAGGCGTGCTGCTGGCCGCTGCCACCCCCTGGGGAGTTCTCGGCTACCTCCCACTTTGCTGCTGAGCAGCTTCATAAAAGCTGCACAGCTGCGGAGTCCTCCAGGAGAGGCTGCAGCAGGTGGGACCCAGGGAGGCAGTGTGCCATGGGCGTTGGCACATGCTCTTGGAATCAGGCAGGCCTGGGTCCACATCCCAGCATCGCCCTTCCAAGTCATGAGACCTCACTTGGGCAAGTCACTCAGCATCTCAAAGCCTCTGTTTCCCATTGGTAAAACTGGGAACATAATAGAGCTTACCTGCCTCTCCCCGACCTCCCACCCCTGGTTGGTGATGGTGAGAATTGCATGGTGTTTGCCCTCAGCTGAGTGTCTGATTGTGTCAAAGCACAATCAATGTCTTCTCAAAATGGACAAAATCTTAGGCATGCAATTAGACCAAAGCCACTGTTCAAATGCCAGGAGCACAGAGTGTGCAAGTTGGACCACCTCCTGAATCAGAATAAACGCTCCTTCCCAGCCAAGCCTCACTACTGTGCCTGGTTTCCATTAGAGATTTTAGAACTTCATAAAAATGGAAGTCTGCTGTTTTGTGAAGAGCAGAGGGTTTGTTTGGTTTTTTTAGGAAATCAATTTATCAATTTTTTTGTTTTGTGGTTTATGATTTTGGTGTTCTGTCTAAGAAATCTTTGCTTACTCCAAAGTCACAAAGGTTTTCTTCTATGATTTTAGAAGTTTTATAGTTTCAGCTTTTGTGTTTACATCTATGATTTATTTAATGTTAATTTTTGTGTGTGAGATCAAATAAGGGCTGAGGTCAGCACCATTTCTTGAAAAGACTACTTTTCCCCTTTGAATTACTTTGGCATGTGTGTCAGAAAATACCTGACCATGAGCGTGAGCCCGTGTCCGGACTCTGCTCTGTCTGTGGGGCTCTATGTCTAAGGCCACGCGGTCTTGATGGCTGTGGTTTTACAGGAAGTTTTGAAAGCAGGCAGCGTGGTCCTTCAGGTTGTTGCTGTTTTTCAGAATTGTTTTGTCCAAATTGGCTTTCTAATGCCCCACTTTAATTTTGGGAGGAAAAGCAAGGATCACAGACTTACAAGGAAAACCTGTAACAAGAAAATTAAAAATCAAAATAAAGAAATAACAAGAGCAAGTTAGAGGAAACAGAGACACAGCACACAAGGAGAGGACAACTTTGAGGATGTCTCGTTACTCTCCTCAGAGAGAAGGGAAGATGCTGAATCCATGAGCAAAAACAGGGTGCAATTAAAAGGAGTATTTGGAGAATGAAAGAGCCCTTGAATATTTACACACACACAAACACGCACATACACACTCACAAGATATTTAAAACTCAATAGAAAAGTTGGAAAACAAAGTGGAAGAGAACTCCCAGAATGTAGAGCAGAAAGGCCACAGGCCAGAAAATGGGAAAGAAAAGACTAGAAGGTTCAAGTCTGGTCCAAACAGTTCATCATCCAAGTTTCAAAAAGAGAAAATTAAAGCAAAAAAAATTATCAAGAAAATAATTCAAGAAAACTCCTATAACCAAAGAATATGTCTCTACATTGTAATGAACAAACAGATACCCAGCACAGTGGTTTAACATAGACCGAGGCGCATCATTATGAATTACCGGAACACTGGAATAAAGAAAAATCCCATAAGCTTCAGGTGGGGAGGAGAAGATCCCTTAAAAGAATCAGTAATCAGAATGATTTCCTTCTAGCAGTGCTAGAAGCAAGAAGACAGTGGAACAACACCTTCAAACTCCTGACGAGCAATGATTTCCATCCTATAATTCCAGACTCAAATAAACTATCAAACAGATGTGACAATAAAGAGGCTTTTCAGATCTTTGAGATCTCCAAAATATTTACCTGCCATGAGCCCTTTCTCAGGCAAATACTGGAGGAAGTCTCCACTAAAAGGAGGAGGAAGCCAAGAAAGGAAGATGTGGGATGCAGAGGGCAGGGTCCAGCACAAGAGGGAGACGCAGGGAGTTTCCGGGATGCAGTTGAAGGGAGGCCCTTGTACAGCAACGGGGCACCAGGAGCAGAAGGCAACCAGTCCAGAGTGGAACAGTCAGAAGGTCCAGAAGAAATTTCTTCAAGAAGATGAAATTGATAAAATATCTAATGCATTACAAATATTGAGAAGATGTTTAGACCATTGGTGAGAAGTTTGGGATATAATTAGGGAACATTTCTTTTTCTTTTTCTTTTTCTTTTTTTGAGGAAGATTGGCCCTGAGCTAACTGCTGCCAATCCTCCTCTTTTTGCTGAGGAAGACTGGTCCTGAGCTAACATCTGTGCCCATCTTCCTCTACTTTCTATGTGGGACGCCTACCCCAGCATGGCGTGCCAAGCAGTGCCATGTCCACACCCGGGATCCAAACCGGCAAACCCTAGGCCACCAAAGCGGAACAGGCAAACTTTACCACTGTGCCACCAGGCCAGCCCCAGGAACATTTCTTAGAAAACTAAACAAACTATAAAATAAACATAAAATTAACTATAGGAGACATTAAAATCCCAAGAAATGGCAAATAATCGTAATTTACTATATGGCTCTGTTGTGAATAACATTTATATAATCATAATAATGACAGCACCATACATTTAGCTAACCAAAATTCAACACAGCTATATCTCAAAGAGGGAGGGACAGGAAGGGTGTGCATGTATTTGTGTGTGTGGTGTGTTGTGTGTGTATATAAATGGTGGGATTGTAGGCAAGGTGGCATGGATCATATTTTATAGTGTATATTCTATAGGTAAGCCTGAAATGGGGGGGGAAATCAAGAAGTAGCAATGTAATCATGTCATTTGGAGATGAGCTGATAAATACCCCAAGAATCGTCCTAAAATGATTGAAAGTGTGTGCTGTCTTGGGCCAGAGACTGGAAGGTGGGCAACTGGGCACGGCTATTTTGATAAAAAGCTTTCTAGTCTTGTTTGAGTCTTCATACTACTATAGATATAATTTTAACTAAAAAAAAAAGAAAGGACAGAGCACTTCTAAATTGGGACAAAAGGCTCCTGGTGGTGCACGCCCGTCTATCCAGCCTCGTCTGCTTCAGTAGACGTCTCCTTCAGCTCCTGAGGCACGCTGCAGTTCACAGGAAGGGCCTCCAACACAGGGGCCCAGCGGATCACAAATGCAAAACTTCACAGGCAACCAGGGACCCAGAATACTTGAAGAAAACCAACACCATGCAAGAGAGACCACACTCAACAACAGAAAAAGCTCAAACCTGAGGAAATCGAGTTAATAGAGCAGAACAAGACCTTTAACACATGTGTAATCTTGAGAGGCTTAGGAGAAGATCTTGCATCTCGAAAACAAGAACACATTGGTATAATTAAATAATATGGACCTTGGAAGTTAAAGTATGATAATCATAAATAAAAGGTCCCACTGACAGGTGCACCCCACGACCGAACCCATGAGCTGCAGGATCAAACCGAAGGATTTCTTTTTTTTTTTTTGGAGGAAGATTAGCCCTCAGCTAACTACTGCCAGTCCTCCTCTTTTTGCTGAGGAAGCCTGGCTCTGAGCTAACATCCGTGCCCATCTTCCTCTAGTTTATACGTGGGAAGCCTACCACAGCATGGCTGCCAAGCAGTGCCATGTCCGCACCCGGGATCCGAACCAGTGAACCCCGGGCCGCCGAGAAGCGGAACGTGCGAACTTAACCGCTGCGCCACCGGGCCGGCCCCCTGAAGGATTTCTTTTTTGCAGAACACAGTTCAAAAGGATAAAGAGATGGAAGGTAAGACAAAGAAACCAGAGAGGAGAAAAATAGTTGAAGAGATAATATTTTAAATTTCTCAGAGCTTGGGAAAGGCATGAGGCTTCAGCTGGAAAGGACTCGCGGAATCGTATTTATTCCTTGGCTTTTCTTTAGGTTTACCAGACTTAAAAGAAAAACCCTCAGGCTCTTATTAAGAACTGGCTTTCTGCTTATTCTAGTTTTCCCTACGTTTAAGATATAATAAGTCCTAACATTTTTTATGTCTCCTTGCACATTTTCTATCACCTTGCCATCCTCTCATTCCCTGTCTTGCTTCCTGAGTTCCTGTGACCAATCTCTGAATTGCTGTGATTTGACCCGGTGGCTCTGCCTCTCTGGTTACCACTGCAGATTGAAGCAGCCACAATTTCATCTCTTGGGACTATAGTCTGTGTGAGTCAGGCCTGTGTGAGTTTGAGGGGAACTATATCACCAGCAGTGGGCTCTATCTAACTGTGTGCCTTTGCACTGGAATGTCCTGCTGGGATCTTATAATAACCAGTACATGGATTGTTTCTGCCGGACTCCGATGTGCTTCACAGGAAATTATCACTGCTCATCTCGTGACTCTTGATTTTGGTCCATATCAGGTACGAGTCCATGTGTGCACACATGCACCTGGGTGAAGCAGCATGGTGTGGACTGCATCCATATTCACATTTCCAAATTCAAACCAGATATTCAACATCTCATGAAGAAGTAAAATCATACATCTTGCAGGAGAAATTCGTTCTGTAGACGGAATACAGGTCATAGAATCATTTTATTTGGCCCACGTAGTATTTTTAAAAAGGTTTTAATTGGGGCCAGGCCAGTGGTGCAGTGGTTAAGTTCAAGCATTCCACTTCAGTGGCCCAGGGTTCGCAGGTTTGGATCCTGGGTGCAGATCTACACACCGCTTGCCAAGCCATGCTGTGGCGGTGTTCCACACTAAATAGAGGAAGATTGGCACAGATGTTAGCTCAGGGCCAATCTTCCTCACCAAAAAAAGAAAAAAAGTTTTTAATCACTTGCTAGAAAATTAGGCCCAAGTGCCTGCAAAGCAACAGTAGTGACTGTCTCCTTTATGGGGCATGTGCTTACCCAAACCACCATATACCAGCCTAAGTTGTTGGACATGATCTTTGTTGAGCAGGGTAGAAAACCACTCCACACTCATCCACTCAAGATATTTATGAAGCACTGCTATATGTCAAGCACAGTGCTAGCCAAAGGGGATGGAGAAGGCCATAGGATGCTTGAGCAGGAAGTACCTTAGAGAGCACCTTCATCTCTTTCCAGATAGAGAAATAAAAGCTCAGTGACGTCAAAAGCCTTGCCCAAGGTCACACCACAGTTGGTGGCAAAGCCAAAACCAAAATACAGGGCTCTTAACGTACTCAAACATTGTTATATGTGGTTTATTTCATTGCACCTATTCTAATCTTATCTTTCAAAGACAGTGGAATAAAAGGTAATTTGATATTAAAAAGAAAACAATTCAGTTAGAAAAAGAGAAGGGGCAATTCTCTAACAAGTAGTACTTTGTGTGACCTCAGTTCCTTGTAAAATGTCTTGAGATTATTGTTCTGCTGCTGAAAAGGACAGTCTATGTACATAGAGACTTGAGTATTTATTTTTTTCAAATCTTAACTTTTTTTAAGGATAGGTGAGACTCTACAAACATCAAGGAATTCAATACCAGGGAGGAATCGGGACGGTCTATGGCCTCTCGCCACTTGGAGATGGAAGACCTTGCGGTCTGAGGATGCCTTGCTCCGAGGCGCTGTTGCATGGAATCCTGAAGAGAATTCCTGGTCGTTACCTTCCTGTGTTTTCAGGTTGAGCGTTGGTGGAGCGTGGAGGGGGAGGGTGGGAGGTTGAGGGTGGCCCATTATTCACAGACGAAAGCCATTCTGCTCTGTATTGTTGACGCTCCTCTTAGTCCGATTTGAAGCCAGCACCATCTTGGAAGGACCTAGAGAAGAAAACCTCTGCTGTTATAGGCACACTTTTGTTGTGGCTGTTTTTTTTTTTTTTAAAGATTGGCACCTGAGCTAACAACTGTTGCCAATCTTTTTTTTTTCTGCTTTTTTCTTTTTTACTCCCCAGATCCCCCCAGTATATAGTTGTATATTTTAGTTGTGGGTCCTTCTAGTTGTGGCATGTGGGTTGCTGCCTCACCGTGGCCTGATGAGCAGTGCCATGTCCGCGCCCAGGATCCGAACCGGCGAAACCCTGGGCCGTCGAAGCAGAGCACGCGAAATTAACCACTCAGCCATGGGGCCGGCCCCACGCTTTTGTTTTTAATTGCACAGTAGAAAAGAAACAAGAGACTCTTGAGTCAGAGTCCAAGATGAGTAGATACAAATGGCATGGATGACGGATCGATCTATCATCTATTTATCCATCTATGTATCTGTCTATCTAAAGAGGTTGGGTTTCCAGTGGGCTTCTCCCCTTAATCAGGCCTCTTGCTGTCTCGCCTCTCCCTCCCTGCTCTGGCTGAGCTGCATATGCAGCTCTTGCCTCTTCCATTAAAGCCTATAGTTATTGCAGTTCCTCACTGCCTTCCCCGAACTTCCCAATTTTTGATTAGAAAGCATTGGTTTGGGTTTCCTAGAAACCTAGGGCCTCTGCTACTGGTCAAGTCCTTGATATCTGAGCTGTCTCTTGAGTGACAGAGGAGGAAGGGTTTTGTGGAGGTGGAAGCCCGCCTACAGATCTAGGAGGCAAGGCTTCTGCCTGTCTTGGTTGAGCCCAATCTACTAACAGGTGTCTCTGTTACACAGGATGAAGTGTGGGTGTTCGTTTTCCTTGTTCATTTAGCCTTTGCTTTTTCTTCCGGCCAGGGTACTCTGCTCCTGTCCTCCACAGACACCTGGCAATGCTCACCTCCCCCACAGACTCATTTCTCTGCTCTCCCTATTCCAGCCTCCCTGGAGTACTCACAGTTTCCTAAACCCACCATGCACGCTCAGACCTTGCAGCCTTTGTGCACGCCGCTCGCTCAGTCTAGAGCATCCTTCCTGGTCCTCTTTGCCTGGTGTGGCTTTCTCTGGCCCGCATTACCCTCAGGGAGACTTGGTCCCCCTTGCTTTGTGCTTCCACAATGCAAGCTTCCAGACTAGTAACCTTCTAACTACCACCACCCCCTTCCAGTGCAGGCACTTCTGGAAGCCAGGGACTATTTCATTGAGCCTTTTGTATCTCCAGTGATCACAAATCAAGTCTCATTTAAAGTGAACAAGAGCCTGATTGTCAAGAAATAACAGTGTGGTGTAGGAACAGTTTTTAGTGGTTTCCTTGAAGTTCACTTGTTGTCTGAAAACTTTTCTGATTTCTAGGGGTCTATCTTTAACAAATTCAGGTGATATTTTTTACTCCAATCATTGTCAATATCCCTAATTTCCCATGATCAGAGCAAAAGGAGGGACTTATCATTTTACTGTCCAGCATCTGCGTCTCATTGGACTTTCAGATAATGACTTCCTCTGCTTGTTTTAACCTTAATTACAATAGATGAACCGTGTACACACAGAAGCATACATGGAGTCTGTCACTTATCCTATGAGAAAGAGTGGCCATGATAATTCAGTTATTGCTACAGCGGTCAGATTTTCTTTGCCACATGGACTACTGGAAACTTATAAAGTAACACAGCTAAGTATTGCTCCCTTGAGCCAGTTGGCTCAGGCTCAGTACATCAGGTTGACTAATCTGTTTGCAGCGTGCACAAAATCAGACAATGACAAGGATGTAATTTAGAACGCAGCAAATCTCAAGCCCAAAGTTATTCAGATGAAGGAGTATTCAGATTTTTCCTTCCCCCGACCCCTCCTCTGCCCATCCAAGATAATCCTGTAATTGCCATCCCAGGACACAGCTGGCGTGGAGAAAGGCTTGGGAGACCAGAGGAGAAGGAGATGCTCCCAAACCTGGAAGGGTGGGCGCAGGCGGCCGGTGAGAGACAGGCCAGGAGAAGAAATTGTTGCTGTAGACTCAATTTGGATTCCCTTCACAGTTTTGAGAAGCCCAGGTAAGGTTTGGAATTCCTTTTCAATTACTTTTTTGGCCCCAACTCTATGGTTCTTTGAATGCAGTGCTGCCCACGTGGGTCCTGGGCCTTAGACGGGTTACAGAAACCACGCTGCCCCCAGCTGGCTTGGCTTGCAATGCTTATCTGCCTAAACATGCCTACTGTCTGCTGTGCAGACATTTTCTTAAAGGAAGATAATTACTATGAGAATCAAAAGGAAAGTAGGAAATGACACGTAATCTATAAAGTAGTTTCTGAGAAGGAATATATTCCTGCTTGGCACAAGTAAAAGGATCTTTTTTGTTGCCAGAAGAAAGTCAAGACTAGTTTTCAGGACTGTGAAAACCTCAAAGTTTTGCCTGGAGGAATTTCCTCCTACAAGAGAATTTTGAAAATCTTGACTTTGATCTGTCTTGTTTTTGATCCATGGAAAGCAATATCGGCAATATCTCAGGGTTCAGCAGAGCACCCCATTAACCTGCCATCACCGAGAAATGATTACTTCTGCTTGCACAGAGGTGTATTTAAAATAAGACAGAAGTCTTCCACCAAAGGCATCTTGTTGTCCTAAACAGTCCCATGTTGTGGACGCAAAACCATTTTCAATAAACCAAATAATCCAACTGGTCTTCAGAAGTCCACACTGTCAATAGTATAGGCCAAGGATTTTATATACCGTGCTTGGCAGAACCTGGTGTGGGGGCAGGCTCCAGGCTATCCCCATCCCCTCCATCTCAACTGTACTCGTTGGCTGTAAAATCTGCTTTATATCTTGGGCCAACATATAAGATGTTAGTTGAACAAAGGTTGCTGTGGCTAAAAAAAAAAAATTGTTTGAAAACCATGAGTAGCCGGCCCATAGCTACAAATAGGCTCTGTTTTCAAGCAATATGTGAGTCAGGGACTTGGAACTCAGAACATGTTTCCCCTCCCCCAGAAATAACATTACAGATCGTAGGGAGGATCCTACACCGGTCTGTAGATACCTGGTTTGTTACCCACAGTGTCCTGGAAAAACTAGGAGCGATTGTGGAATTGCCACGGCAAATGGGTATTCGCTGTGGAGCTCTAATAAAGGACAGAAGACATCAGTAGTGATAAGTAATATTATTTCTTTTCTTTTTTTCTTTTTTTTGAGGAAGATTAGCCCTGAGCTAACTGCTGCCAATCCTCCTCACTTTTCGCTGAGGAGGACTGGCCCTGAGCTAACATCTATGCCCATCTTCCTCTACTTTCTATGTGGAACACCTACCACAGCATGGCGTGCCAAGCGGTGCCATGTCCGCACCCGGGATCCGAACCAGCGAACCCCGGGCCGCCGAAGGGGAATGTGCGCAATTAACCGCTGCGCCACCGGGCCAGCCCCCATATAACCTAATTTTTAATATGACTTTCTTTAGCCAGCTTACAAAATCCTTGACAATTTAGAATCAGCTAGCAGGCCAGTACAAGGAGGCTTCAACACACACACTGGCTAAAGGGGTGAAGGGAGGCAGGCAGGAGGCCTGAACGAAAGGACAGGCTGAGCCATTGCTCCTGGAGGCAGAGCTGAGGCAAAGCTGGGGAGCAGGCGCAGAGAGCACGGTAAGCTGGAATAATGGGCAATGTCTTATGGAAAACCATTTCGACCAAGAACAGGGAAACCAAAATCAACAAGCACCTTTTGCCCTTAGGGTGGTTGTGGCGAGAAGGGATTGCATCCTTCGCATCGCTGACTCCTGACTCACTCCTTCTCACTTCTAAGGTTCCAGCTGAAAGGCCACAACTCCAGGGAGGTTTGCTGCAACCGCCTGGCATCACGCTTCTCCCTTTCCATATCACTCATCCCATTGGCAATTACATCTTTAACCTCTAGATTCCCAGTAGATGACTGGCCATCCCAGGGCAGGGACTGTCTGGTTTCCTGCTGCATCCTTAGCCCCTTGCACAGAGCTTGGCACTGAAAGGTGCTCGGTGGATATTTGAGACGTCAAATTAAATGACTAGTTCCCGTCTGGTGCTGATTCCAGGCATGGCCTTCCTGCGCCTTATCTGAGCCCCAGCTTCCTGTTTGGATTCGGGTTGCAGACAAAAGGTGCAGGTGAGTTGCCTGGCTTTATCAACTGGGCAAACTTAGCTGGGTCACCTTTCAGATTAAAGAAACCAGGGGAGGAGAAGTTTGGGCATGAGGTCATAGCAGGAACCTCTTGGGCTGCTTTCCATAATCTCCAAGCAGTTTTGTTCTCTTATTTACTCATTCATTCATTGAATCATTCTTCACTCACTTACAGGTGTGCTTTGAAAACTGACCCTGTGCCCGGCCCTGCATAAAGATATCTGGTAGCTGGTAGCTGCTCAACCATTGGCAGAGCAATATTTGTAATGAAGTCTTCTGGAATCAGCCAGATATGGCTTCAAATTCTGGGTCTTTCCTGACAGCCCATGAAAACTTGGGTCTGTTTCTTAAGCTCCCTGAGTCTCAGTTTCCCTCCATTGTGAGAAGCACTAATCAGTTTTAGCTTGCAGGGCTGCTGTGGGGTCCAAAGTGATGAAATGTCTGAAACAACCAGTTCCTGTTGGGGCTCCATATATGTTCGTTCCGAGCACACCTGCACCCCCCACCACCTCTGAGTCCTTTGTTCCACCTTCCTTTGAAAAGTGTTCTCTCTTCTCCAGTGTTAAGCCATTTGGAAAGCTTGCATTGGTGTCATTCAGAGCTTCTGGAAGTGCAGTGCCCAGACCCCCAGCATCAGTCACCGGGGAGCGTGTTAAGATGCAAATTCCTGGGCTCTGAGGTAGTTGTATAGAATGAGAACCATCGGGGGCTCAGCAGATGGCATGGCAAACACGTTCCTGAGGCCAGAACACCTGCGCTTGATGCTCCCAATCTCTGAGAAGCCCCGTGGCAACAATGATCGGTGCCAAAGATCTAGACTCGGCTTGCAGAGAAACCAACATCGAAAGAGGATCAAGACACACCTGTGTGCGTAGCAAGGAGCCTGGAGGGGAGGGAGCAGAGACGTGAAATGAGGTTGGCATGAAAGAGTGGGGTGAGACGGCGATGAAGGGGATGCCAGATAGCAGTGTCCTGGCCAAGCAGAAGCAAGGGGCCACCACCCAAGCCTGAGGTGGGAACTCTGCGACTCCTCCCCGCCCCTAGGAGGTGGCAGCATACTCCAGGTGCTGACTCCTCCAGGAGTGACAGGGGAAGGCAGGACCTGCACCCAGCCCTGCAGGTGGTGTCCTCAGGATAAAATTCTCCAGGTCAGGCCTGGTTTCGAAGATTTTGTCTCCTTATTAGATTATGTGCCCTGATAACATTCATAGCTGCTGCCATTGCTGGAGAACTTGGAAAGAGTCTTGGAAAAGAGAAGTGCTAGGGTCAACCTCCCATTTTCATCCTGGTTCTGGCCCAGGGAGGGAGGGCAGAGTCAGGACAGTCGTGTGACTTCTTGGAGCCTCTGTTTGCTCATTTGTGAAGCAGGCATGACGATCTCTCAGGATGGTGACGGGGAATTGATGACACAGATGACATGCTAAAAGCTTGCCTTAAAGACAGGCTCAGAGTAGCTGCTCGACTAACGTTCCTCGCTCCTCACCCCTTGTTCCGGAACAGGAGCCCAGGCGGCAGCCTGCCCCTCACCGAGCAGAAGTCCACAGTCCAGGTCCACTTGGGCAGCTTTGACAGCCACAGTCCTGAAGCCACCCACAGAGATGGTTTATGTCTGCGTTACACTTGGACTGACAGGCCTGTGCTAAACACAGAAGGTTTGCCTTTCCCGTCGGATGGCAGGGAGAGGCAGGAACGGGTGAGGTGCTGGGAGTCTGTGGTGTTGGTTGGTGGCCAGCAGGCAAACCCGAAATGTTCAAGCAGAGCTGAAAGTGGCCAGTGAAGGACAGGGGAACTTGTTTAAGACCCAGCTCTTTGGCATTTCACTTGGAACAAGCCGAGCTTGTAGTCACTGCAGGCTCTAAAAATGGCTGTGAAGCACTGAGGACGGGAAGTGCCCAGTCAGCTAAGCTGCAACCTGTGATTCCTGTGATCCCAAGCTCAGAGGAGAGGCCGCTGCGGACAGAGGGAGTCCAGTTCTGTTAACAATCCAGCAAGGGATGGGGCTGAGCACTGTGGGCTCCTCTCTAAGTAGATTCAGCAACTCCGTGGTTCGCTTGTCTGTCCCCACTCCCCTTCTGCTCCTTTCCCTGGATTATCGCCACTCCAGGGACCTTATGGGGCAAGCCGGGCTGGCTTTGACAGCAGCAGCAGCAGCAGAAATCAGCGCAAGGGGGCCGGGAGTGCTCCCCACACTGACGGCTCTCTTGGATGTGCGAGTAGAAACTTAAAATGACAACCCAGCTTTCCGTGGGTCTCGCAGGGACTTGCGGAGTCACGGTAGCAGGGACACGTGTGCTCTGCTGGCAGCGGATGCAAAACCACGGTGGGGAAATTAACTGCCTCCCCTGCCAAAGGCAAGAAGGCATTTGGCAAGACGGGGTCCTCTCCCCCTTCTGCTTTGGGGTTTCAGAAGGGCCTGGGAGAAGCCATGAATTTGGAAGCAAGTTGCAACCTCAGAGTCGCAGGGTGAAACTCAGTCATGAAAACCAGTGTCTCTGATTCTTAGAATTGCACGGCTTCTAGAACCTGCTGTTCCTTCTCCTGTGTGTGGTCCCCTGTGCGTCAGTCCAGCTGGCTCCCCCACCCTCCTGGGTCGTGGCACCACCCACCTAGAATGGGAACCTGTGCTGTGACTTCCAGCTGCCTTCTCCCCAATGGTTATTAGCGCCTGGCAAGAAGCAGACAGCGCTCGGTGACAGAGAACACTGGGCGGCCAGGAAGGCTTCTCTGAGGAGGTGGCATTCAGTGTGAGAAGGCGCTCAAGAGTGAAAAGGCAAACACCCTCTCGTGCTCGAGGCCTCCCAACAGCCCGTGCTTCATCTCTGCCTTCTCCGTCATCAGGACACCGGATTTCTCTTGGAAATGTGTCGGTGGTGGAAGCAAACTGGCAAGGCTCAGGCTGTGAGACCTCTGAAGCCCTGGCCAGCTGTCATTCCCCCTCCTTCCTGAGTCCAAAGAGGGTTGGGTGGCTGGGCCCCGAGGGGTTTGGCCCTAAGACCCTGTGTGGCCCTGCGGACTGAGACTTCCTTCCGTCTGCCTCGGCAGTAGCTATCCTAGTTCACCCCTGGCCTTCAGGGTCACGTCCTAACGGCCGGGTCCCTCCCCAGAAATCCTGGGAGAGAGGAAAAGAGCAGCCCCCTCGTGGGGGTGAGCAGGTCTGACCACTCCGGTGGCTACACCACCTGACTTCCAGCACGACTCACCCTCTGAGCTTCCTTTCCTGGGTGGGGGTAGGAGTTCCCCACTCCCTGGAGCTCAGAGGGTACGGCCAGCACTGTCCTCGGGCTCCCACACTTGCCCCAGTATTGAAGCACTTGCCCTCGTCTCCCTGTCTAGATGACAAACACAGGGCCCGCCTTTGCCCTGGGCGACACCAAATGCAGGAGCACAGTAGGTCTTCGGAAACTTCGAACCGGATTGCTGCTCAAGCCACAGGGCATCCAATAGGAATCTGGCTTCTGGCTAGTCGTTCCCATCTTTCCATGGACCAGCTTTGCCCCCAACCTTGTCGCTCAGGTACAAAGATGTCTTCTGACCTTGCCCAGCACCCTTCTGCTCTAGACTGTTGCTGGGTCGAATGTCAGGCCTCCCCCCGCTCAAGGGAGAGCCCAGCCTGGCCCCTTCTCCATGCTGAGCACTGTGCCTCTTCTCCAGGCCCAACTCACATGCCCTCTGGTCTGTTTCACTTCCTCCCCTTCCCAGGTCCCCAAGCCAAGGTGCAGGGACAGCCACATGTTCTGACTCAGGAGATGGCCTGTCTTGAGCACTCTTTGCTCCTGGCACTTGTGTGGTGGCTTTGGTCTAATCACATGGTCCTTTTAAAGAAAAGATTCATCGCTCCCTGACTTAGGCCAGACACTGGGCCTCAAGTGAGGTCTCACGACTTGGAAGAGCGATGCTGGGATGTGGACCCAGGCCTGCCTGATTCCAAGAGCATGTACCAACCCCCATGGCACACTGCCTCCCTGGGTCCCACCTGCTGCAGCCTCTCCTGGAGGACTCCGCAGCTGTGCAGCTTTTATGAAGCTGCTCAGCAGCAAAGTGGGAGGTAGCCGAGAACTCCCCAGGGGGTGGCAGCGGCCAGCAGCACGCCTGGGCTCATCCCTCGCCTGCCAGGGGAGAGGCCCAGGGAGGA
The DNA here is from genome assembly GCF_021613505.1 of Equus quagga. Lineage (NCBI taxonomy): Eukaryota > Metazoa > Chordata > Mammalia > Perissodactyla > Equidae > Equus > Equus quagga. Next base: position 173,364,068 of record NC_060268.1, on the reverse strand, counting down.
AATGCAGGGTGTGACTGCTCCAGCTACCTTCTGCCACCCTGGAGGCTGCCATGTGGAGGAGGCAGGGGGCTCCTGGCCGGTGAGGAAGCTGCTCCCGGGCCCCCCCAGGCCAGCCTCCCTCAGCCCAGCATCCGGGAGTCCGGGAGCGGATGGGGTTCTGAGAGCAGTGCTGGGCCCTGCGGAAGGAGGGCAGGCCTGAGATGGAGCTCTATTCTAGGAAAGCTCTGAGAGCACCGGGGCTGAGCAGCCACTTCACAGAAGACCTGGGGCCCCCGGAGAACCAGCCTGAGGGGGCGTAGATGGGGCAGGACTCATGCCAGGACCCGGCCCTCAGAGGGAGCTTTTCCCACTGTGCCCTGGGGCCTCCAGAATGCCAGCCAGCACCCTGGCATAGCGGCTCTAGGAACTCCAGAACACCACCAGGAATAATAATAGCTACCATTCGTTTAGCACTTTCTATGCACCAGGAACTTGCTAAACACTTTGCAAGTGTCCTCATTTTACACAGCTGACCGAGAACCCTGGAGGCAGATGCCGCGATTGTCCACAGTTACAGTTGAGGAGACACAGCTGGGCGGGGGCGGAGCCTGTATGGAGCCCAGGCTGAGACCGGCCTGAGCGTTCGAGGGCTATGCTGCACACACAGCCATTTACGTTTGCTCAACAAGCTTTAATGGCGAGGTGCTCTGGGGTGGCACGGAGGGTACAGGAGACTGTAGATCTCTCTCTCATACACACACACACACCACACAGAGTCTGGTTGTGCCAGATGAACACACCGCTACACAGAGCAGTGGGTAGTCACAGAGGTTTGGGTTGGGCTGGGGGTAAGAAGATCCAGGGAAGAATGTCTCCTCGAAGTGGAGGAGACCATCCCCTCCATCCCTCCCCTCTGCCCAGAGTGTCCTCAATTCCCTCTGCTTGGCCCACCTCCCTTTCTGCTCAGAACTCTCCTCCTTCAGGAAGCCTCCCCTGATTGCCTGCCCCTCCAGGCTAGGTTAGGCGCTGGTGTCTCAGAGTACCTGTGCCCAGCCAACTTGGCCCCTAGGGCATTTTGCTGTATTGGTTTGTATAAGGCCCTGCCTCCTCCCCTGGACTGCAGGGTCCAGGAGTGCCAACACCACATCTTACTCAGCTTTGGGTCCCCATTGTCCAGGCTGGGACAATGAGACCTAAGTGTCTCGGGGAGACTGGTTGAGCTGCAAGGAGGGGAAGGGGTGAGCAGAGCCGGGGAGGAGAGAGAAGGCCAGGCTTGTGAGTGGTGACAGTGTCTGGTTTGCTTGGAGCTGAGGGTTCCTACAGGGGGAAGGTGTCAGGTGTCCTGGACAGCTGGCCTGTCCCCATCCTGGTCCTCAAGCCACGAATGTTGTGGTTACAGGAACACTGGGGAAAGTGCCTGGCTTCTCCCACATTTCTTCAAACACAATCTGGGCCCAAATGCCCCAGGTAGATCTTCTGTGCAAAACCACTGTGCGTGTTTGCTCTGCCACCCCAGGCTGAGTTTGGAATACAGGCTCGGAATGCAGCCCTGGCAGGCCCTGGGGCATGCAAGGTAAGGGGCGTTTGTGTCCAGTCGGGGGACAAGCACACTCCGATAGTGTGGTCAGGGCTGAGCTGTTGGGTTGAATTCCACGTTTCTTGCCCCTGAGGCTTTGAAAAATAGAACAGACAGAAGCCCCAGGCTCATCCTGAGAAAACAGTCTCCTTAGTTATGAATGTTTGCACGCTGGTGACTTTTGGAGCTGCTGCTGGGTCTGCTGAGCCCGGGAGGTGGTGGGAACCGCACAGGGATGGAGGAAGGGCCTCCTCTCTGCAGTGGCAGGTCCCCGAGTGCCAAGGTCAGACTGCCGACCGCCCAGCACGGGAGAGCAGATGCTGGTCCAGAAGTGTCTGCAGAAGTGCTCTCACCTCTCCAGCGAGGGCTGCAGGGAGATGCTTCCCTCCTGGCTGTCCCCAGAAGTCCCCGAAGAAAGTCCCTTCTTCATTCCAGGCCTCAGAAGGCTCATTGTTGAGAGCAGGGGGCTCACAGCCAGCTGCCAATCTGGGGCACAGGAATTGTGGCAGACCGAGAGGTCTGGAAGAGAGCAGGAGCCCAGGAGAGGGGACTGAGGGGATGTCCAGTTACTTAGGAGGAGGACTTGGGCTGAAGCCTGGAGAAAGGGGACCAGTCAGGAAACTCCATGTCTGATACCTGGGGAGGGGGCTAAGGGCCCAGCATGGAGGCATCAGCCACACTGGGAGACGAGTTCCTGCCTGGATTCAGAGCTTGTGGCTACATGAATGTGGCAGGCAAAATAATGGCCCCCAAAGATGTTCACATCCTTATCCCTGGAATCTCTGACTATGTCACCTTGCATGGCAAAAACACCTTTGCAGAGATGTGGTTAAATTAAGGACCTTGAGATGGGGAGAGTAGCCTGGGCTATCCAGGTGGGCCCGATCTAGTCACATGAGTCCTTAAAAGCAAAGAACACTTGCTGGCTGTGGTCAGAGTGAGATGTGACTACAGGGGGTCAAAAAGATGCTGACTTTGAAGATGGAGGAAGGGGTCATGGACCATGGAATGTGGGCAACTCTAGAAGCTGGAAAGAAACAAGAAAATGGATTCTTTCCTAGAGCAGACCCGTGACGAGTTGATTTTGGCCCAGGAAGACTATATTGGACTTCTAACCTACAAACCTATAAGATAACAAGTTCATGTCCTTTTTAGCCACTGTATTTGTGGTCATTATAAACAGGAGCAATAGAAAGCTAATACAATGACAAAGGAACCTCTTTAGCTCTACCCTCTTCTTTCCACCCACTCCCACCCTGGCCACCCAGCTCCACCTCCCCAGGGTCTCTGTGCTTCTTTCCTGCCCCATCCCCACTGCCCCCAGCAAGACTAGCTCCTCCTTCCCTCTTTTCTGATCCGTCGGTCTCAATTCCACCTGGGCCACCTGCCTAAAGCTGTTCTCCTTCAGTCTATCTTCCTAGATGCTGGAGTTATCGTCCGAAAACTCAACTTAGATGAGAAAAAGCCCGCTTTAAAAACTGGTTTTGGCTTCTTGTTGCTAAGAAAGTATGTCCAGCTGCTTCAACCTGGCATTCAAGGCCACCCACAGCTTCCTTCTTGGTCTTCTTGTCTACCTCTTCTTGCCACGTGCCCACCAAAGGTTCTCCGTCTATGCCCCAGCCTTTGCCACCTCCCAACTTTGCCTTGAATACTCTCCCCAGTCTAGAGATGCTGAAGTAACACCACTTCTTTCAAGTCACCCGTGCTTGGGAATGAGGCCTAAAATCGCTCTCCTCCAGGATGGCTCACTGGCTGACTTGGCTTTTCCGGGGGTGAGAAGACCCTGTTCTATTTTGTCATTTGCATATTGCTCTGCTCGTCTTGTCTCCCCGGGTCCATACTAACTCCTTCAGGACAAGGATGGGTCTCACTCATCTTTACTGAACCTATACTATTTCTTTGAGAAATGCAGGTAGAGAGGCTGAACTTGGGCAGCCCCTGGAAGGAGGCAGAAGGTGGAGCTATCTGAGACCTTTGGCAAATAACCCCAATGGCTAACTTTCTCCAGCACTTGACAGTTTTCTAGTCATGTACAAATCTATGAGCACATTCGAGTCTCCAGTAGCCAATTTTACCAAGAATCTTTAAATCCAACTGCTGACATTTATTAAGCACTTAGACCTTAACATAAATCCCAGGAGGTAGAAAAAATGCCAAAAGTTTCCCTACAGTTCCGCTAATAAGAAGCAAAAATGAATTAGAAGGAAAAATAAAGGAAGTTGTAGTTCTCACACATCTCGGCTGGTGGAAGTGCTACACATGAATTATCCTCTTAACTCCTCACCATCAGGCTGTGAGACAGTTAGAATTTCCCTTCTGTTACAGCTGATGAAAGTGTGCCTTAGCCAAGAGGTGACCCACTAAGGTCCTGTGGCCAGGAAACAGCAGAGGGGGGATGAGAGCTGGGGTCTGGTTCTACAGCCTGTGCTCTTCCTGCACTTCCAGTGGGAGGATATTTCCAGCATTTTGCCCCAAGGCGATGGATACCACCCTTAACCATATGGACTTAAGGAATTTTCTCTACCTTCCCCCATAAAGGCCACGTGCTCACTTATGTTCCCATTCCATGTGCTTGGGCTGAGATGTGTCTACACTGCCTGTTAGGGGCTGAATTATGTCCCCTCAAATTCATATGTTGAAGTCCTAACCCTCAGTATTTCAGAAAGTAGCGTATTTGGAGATAAGGTTTTAAAAGAGGTGATTATGTTAAAATGAGATATTTAGGATGGGCCTTAATCCTATATGATTAGTGTCCTTATGGGAAGAGGAAATTTGGACACATAGAGAGACAGCAGAAATGTGCACAGAAGGACACTCATGTGAAGACACAGCAAGAAAGCAGCCATTTACAAGCCAAGGAGACAGGGCTCAGAAGAAAACAAACCTTGTGACACCTTGATTTCAGACTTCCAGCCTCCAGAATTATGAGAGAATAAATCTGTGTTGTTTAAGGCCTTCAGTCTGTGGCATCTGATCATGGCAGCCCTAGCAGACTAATGCAGCCCCCAGTCTTAAGCTACAAGCCATTCACACCTGTTAGAATGGCTACAAAGAAAAAAGAAAGACAGAGAGAAAGAAGAAAGAGAGAGAGGAAGGAAGGAAGGAAGAGGGGGGAGAGAGAGAGAAGGAAAGAAGGAAAGGAAGGAAGGAAGGAAGAAAGAAAGAAAAGAAAGGAAGAGGGAAGAAAAAAGGAAGAAGGAAAATCTACAACACCAAGCATTGAGAAGGAGGCAGAGCGACTGGAACTCTCGCGCATTCCTGGGGGACGCACGATGCTACAGCCTCTTTGGAAAACTCTTTGGCAATTTCTTATAAAGTTAAAATATCCATATGATGCATCGATTCTACTCCTAGGTGCTTACCCAAGCTAAATGAAACTTATGCTCACACGAAACCCTGACAATGACTATAGCAGCTTTATTCATCATCGCCCCAAACTAAAAATACCCCAGATGTCCTTCACCTGGTGAGAATCCTGGGTACCAAACTGTGATACATCCATACAACAGAATGCACCTCAACAACAACAAAAAACAGACTGTTGATACCCAACAACTTGGGGGGATCTCAGAGGCATAATGCTAAGGGAAAGAAGCCCATTTCAAAAGGCTCTATATATATGATTCCGTTAACACGACCTCCATCTATACTCCATTTATATAACATATAATCATACTATGTGACTCCATTTACTTAACATGGAGGAAAAGGCAAAATGAGAGGACTTGGACACAGATCAGCAGCTGCCAGGGGTTGGGAGGAGTGGGGAGAGGGGCTGACACAGAGGAAGAGTATGAGGAAATATTTTTGGATGTTGCAACTGCTCTGTACCTTGATCGTGGTGGTGCTTTATGACTGTACACCTAGAAATGTTCACCAGAAAGAGTGTATTCAACCGTACTGAAATGCATACGGTTTGTTCAAGTGAATAAAAATAAGGCTGCAGTTGAAAAAACAAAAGCAAACCTGCAAGGCCAGTGACGAGCCACTGGCACGGAAGGTTGATACTAGTCCCCCCTCCATCCAGTGCTTGTGGGCTTGCCAAAACCTTTCCAGTGCCTTCTCTTTTTCATCTATAACCCCACCAGGCAGTGCAGTGAACCCCAGTGCCTCATTTTATCAATGTGGAAACAAAAGGGAGGTTCCTTGACCATCCTCAGGATCAGCAGCATGGCAGCTCTAACTGCAAACCCGGCCACTCTCCCTCGGCTCCCTCTTGTAGTCAGTCCAGACATAGCAGCCCCCCAGGGCCCTGGAGAGACAGAGGAAACAGAGAGGATGAGGCTGCTGCATGAGGTGGGGTGGGGTGAGGGGGTCCAGTGGGTGGTCCCATGAGGGAGACCCCGTGCCAGGCCTGCTGAGCCCACGGCAGTGCTCAGTGCTCATGGGCTGGGTGCAGAGATGAACAGTGGAGGTTGGTTTGGGCCTTTCTGGAGGTGCCAGAAAAGCAGCTCACAGCTCCCCTGGAGTCTTGGTTTTGCGTGGAGGGGTACTTTCCAGCAGCCCCCAGCCTCAGCCCAGCCTGGCTCAGCCTAGCAGTGTCAGGAGGGTGCTGCTCCAGCTGCTGCGGCCACAGAGTAGGGTCTCTCTAGAACTAGCCTCATGCTCTCTCCTTGGCTTTCATCAGCTGGGACCAAGATGACGAGGACTGTCCTCTGTCCCTTGGACACAAGTGTTCTAAAACATAGGTTTTATTATTATTCGGGTATAGTGAGGCCAACAGATCAGGAGATGACTACTGTTGAAAAGATCATTTGTGATCCCAAGAGAAAGGGGCAGGCCATGCAGGGTCACATGGGGAAGCGCAGGGTCAGTCAGGAGCCAGAAGGAGCAGGGGGAGCCATGGGCAAGAGCCTTTACTGTGGTTTCCATGGCAAAGAAAGGTGAGGCAGGGTAAGCAGTTTAGAATTGGCTAGTCTGAAAAATCTCACCAGGCTCTGGGGTGTAGGTGCTGTCTCAGTTGTCTGGTACCTGGCCCCGGGTGAGGACAGGGGAAGGTGGCCTGGAGTATCAGAACTCATAAAGGAGGTGGCAGGGATCCTGGCTTTGGCATGGTTTGCATATGGAAGGTGCACTCACAGGCTAGTTGTTTGCTGTCTTTAGGAATTGTCTAGCCCTGAGAGGGGCAGTCCCTCAAGGGTCAGCAAGGCCCCAATATATGAAAGCATCAAAAATACATAAGTAAAAAGCCATGATCAATACCAACAGCGCCCAGATGCTCAGCCAGGTGCTAGCGCTCTCTCAGCCTCTCAGACCTCTCAGATCACCTCACAGACCGATTTTCCCATCACCCCCTATCTCACACATGGGTTGACCATACAGAAGTTTGAGAAAGCCCCACCCAGAGGGACCAGAATTTTCCCTAAGGAGCTTGTGAGTGTAGACAAGTTGGAAGGTTGTCCCATCCCTGTTGGGTTTTGCTGTGGGAGAGAAAGCTCATCAAAATGAAAGTGTTTTCCCAGACATCACCTGGCAGAGTCTCACAATTGATTTGTGAGCTGATGTTATTATCTCCATTTCACAGATGAGGAAACCGAGGCTCAGAGAGCCAAAGGGACTGGCCAAGTTTCACAGCTAACCAAACGCAGAGGTGCTGGGGCGTGGGCAAGGCAGAGGGGTCAGCGACAAGAGGTTCCAGAAGCTGACAGCCTTTGCAAAGATCATGAGTATATGAAAAGGGAAAGAAGGCAAAGTTAAAGGCAGAGCAAAGAAGGGATGAACGGAAGCTGGAAGAAGGAAGGCTCCGGGTGGCTGAAGTGGTCAGGGGGCTGCAGTCAGGTGGACTGAAAGGCCGGTGGGCATTGCAGGTGGGAGGAGGCTGGGACCCAAGAGAAAGCCTAGGACACAGCCTGGTGCAAGTGGACAGCGGGTGAAGGAGAAGGGAGGGCGAAGGAGAGACTGGTGCATGGAGGACAGCTGAGGTCAGCTTTGGACACGAGAGCTGCATTCTGGGGTACTAGGGAGCCACTGCAGGTATTCCAGCAGGCTTTCAAGTCCGTTGGACTGAGGTTTTAATGCTCTGCTTATAGCTTCCTAGCTCTTCTACCTTCAGCAAGTCGCTCGGCCTCTCTGGTTCTCAGTAGCCTCATCTACAAAGTAGAGATCAACACCTGGAATTAATATTCCCAGAATTATTGTCACGATCAAATGAAATAACTATGTCAGGTATTCAGGACCATAACCAGCACGTAGTACATCCTCAAAATAGTAAATGTTCGTTGCTCGTCGGAAAAGAGACAATCTCTCAGAGCTTCAGATGCCTGAGCTCTAAAATTGGGGAAATAATGCCAGCTGTCGACTTCTCAACAAGAACATCAGGCAAGTTCATGAGACTCACGGCAAAGAGGGAGCACACACCACCTTGACAGTCTTCTCAGAAGAGGGGCGTCGGGGGAGAAGAGTGACTGGGTTTGAAGACCTGAGCTGGGGGATTTTTAAGGCAGCTCTGGAAAGACTGGTTGGGACGGGGCAGAATTTATGACACGGTCCTTTTTGATTGGTGAGCACAGTGAGGCGAGGGTCCTGAAGAGAGTGTTGATGAGCAAGCTTCTGGTCTGGATAAGAAAATATTATTTTGTATAGTCACAGTTTTATTTCAGCACAAAAACCAGAATGCATGCTTTGTCCTAGTATTGTTTAGCACAGGAACAGTAAAGTATGTTGGTTTTAATAATAATAGTAATACTTAGCTCATGCTGTTGTTGGGGAAATTAAGGGAAATCATGTAGAAAATGTGCTCAGCACAGCCTCTGCTCAATAAACATAGTTCCTAATTTGGGTGAGGCAGAAAGTAACCAGAGCAGAATGTGATGAAGCAGTTTCAGCAGCGTGATCAATCGTCCCCGTTTGTCCAAGACGGAGGGGGTTTCCAGGATAAAAAATTTTCAATTTTAAAACTGAATCAACTCTCCCTCCCACCCTGCCCCAAGCCCCCAGCAATCATTATTCTACTTTCTGTCTCTACCAACTTCACTATTCTTGTTACTTCATGTAAGTGGAATTATCCAATATTTGTCTCTTTGCGACTTAGCATAATGTCCTGAAGTTTCGTCCATGTGTCCTCTGCATGTGTCAGAACTTCATTCCTTTTTAAGGCTGAATAATATTCCATCGTATAGATATACCACATGTTGTTTATCCACTCATCCATCGATGGACACCTGGGTTGCTTCCACCTCTTGGCTATTATGAATAATGCTGCCATCAACATGGGTGTCCTTTTTTAATTTTTTAAAATCATCTAAAGTGTTGAACAATGTTTACAAGTTGTGGAGTAGAATGGGGGGCCCTTAGTGAGTAGGGAGTCAGGTATCCTGAGTGCCACTGTTACTCAGGGAACCTTTGCGAGAATCCTGCTTCTGGGCCTTTGCTGAGGATGCTGGGACGGCCCTTTGGAAGCAGCCCAGCTCTTCTTGGAGATACCGCATTGGAAATAGGCCATCAGAGGATCAAGCTTGAGGGAGCCTGAGATCCTAACCAACCAGAGGCACCTGTGGTGTGACAGGCGGAACTCTGCCTCTTTCCTTCTTCCAGTCAAAGAAAAAACTGAAGCTGAATGAAGAAATGTCAAGAATTAGGGTTAAAAACCATGCAACTGGGTTCAAAGTTAGACTTTTTCCCCCATGCCTCTTTTCCTCCAGACGGAGGCCAACACCACTGACTGAGCTTCAACACGAAATGCTTGCCTGGCTCTGGCCCGTGGAATGCTCGCCACTGCCCTGAGAGGGTGTTCCTACCTCCCCGTTACATACCCGGAAATGATGGCTGAGACTGGTTGAAGGATTTGCAAAAGGTCACGCAGCTACAAAGGGACAGGAGATGGGAATTCAATTTGAGTTTGTCAGGAGAGAACAGAGGCCTTTTTTCTCAGCCTCCTAAGTGTGAGCCATCATTGCTGGGCAATCAGATCTCCCAAGATGAATGAGTCAACAGGGCTCTCCAAGCCCTATCTGAAAGTAAACAAGTCAGTATCACCTCCCGCTTAGGGCTTGTGATTGACTTTTCCTCTCTCGGGAGAGAAAGGTGGAAATCTATCCCTAACTGAGCCCAGGGCAAGGGCTCAGGTTTCTCTGGGGCAGCCTTTGCTTCCAGCCCCTTGGGGATCCTGGCCCGGTGCTATTTCCAGGAGGGTCTCCCGCTCAGCAGGGAAGCCAGAGGAGGATGTGCCCGAAACTGTGGCCGGAGAAAGAGCCCCGGGGGGTACCTGGCTCAAGCCAGATCTGAACTGTTCCACTCAATCCTGCTCCCCAGGCATGAGGCCCCCTGCAAGGCTCTAACTACACTGATCTTATCTCCTCCTGGACAGTCTTCTCACAGGGAGGTGGGAAAGGTCAGCTGTGTGTCCTGGGGGCGTAGGGCAGACTCACCCTCTTCTGCTACAGAGCAGCCATGGCAGAGGTCCCAGAGCCGGCATATGTGTGCTCCAGGGGCCCCTGTGTCATTCTAAGGCATACTAGGGAGCTCTGAGTCAGGGACACCACCATGGTGCTTGGCCTGCAAGACAGCTGGAAAACAGGTGCGCTGGGAGATTTTATGAAGTTCCCATTTGATGAGGTTTACAAGTGGCCCAACCTGGGCATGGGCACAGGACCAGAAACTCCATCGCTTAAATGAGTAGGTCTGAAATGCCACATCTTCGTGATTCATGCACATCTGCACTATTTTTGCCACATCTCTGTTCCACTAGGGCTGTTATTTAATTTTTGAACTGTGTGTCATTTTTTTCTTTAATAATTCTCAAAAGTATTGACCGTGGTAAATGGAAAGCCAGTATCCAAGTATTATACATAGAAAGTCACCATGAAATCAATACAATGATTATTCTTCGGCAATGAGAGTGAAGAGTCCACAACTACACACAGAACACTGAGCAAGAGAAGCTGGACCTGGATTCCATCTGTATGATGGTGTGAAAAAGTCGGATCTGCCCTACACTGCGAGAAGCCGGGAGAGTGGTCCCCCTTTGGGGAGGGGGATAGTCACCGGAAAGGGACAGGGGGAGGGGCCTTCTGGGAGTCCAGAAAATTCTGTTTTCTGATCCAGAATTATCAAATTCTGTTTCTTGATCTGAGTGCTGCTTTCACAGACTGTTCAGTTGGTGATAATTCACCCAGTTTAACATTCAGTTTAACACCACTTACGGCGCCAAAATTCAATATAAAAAAAAGTTAAAAATAAGAGAAACAGTGAACACATGATGATGCTTACGAAATTCTGGGGAGAAATCACGTTGGCTAAGGACTCTGAGCGGGAGCCTTTTCCGGGTTGTTAAGAAGAGGGTGTCCCAGTGCCCGCAGGGGGTCAGCGGCCTGCTCCTCCTTATCAGATGGTTTGGAGGAGAATTGGAAAGGAAATGACTTCTCTCTGTGCGATTTCAAGGCTTTGTCCAAGCACTTGGGAAAACACTGAAGGAGGCAACTTATTCCCAGCTCCAGGTAAATGATTAAAATGAGATAAGAGTGGAGAGCTGGGGGACGCTGAGTGTGTGCTCATGGGAGGCAGGTGGACAGGTGGGTGGTGGGAGGATGGGGGGATGGGGACCAGGAGGTGTCAGAGCTGAATGCCTCAGTGCTGGGATGAGCAGAGTCTGGGCTGAGAAGGGCCTCTGGACGCCCCAGGCACCGCAGAGTTGCTGGCTTTGGGGCCTCCCCTGTGCACTGGACTCGCAGACCCGCCCCGCCAGGCGTGTGCGGCTTTGGGAGGCTTACTCCCCGGGTCTCAGGTCTGGCCTAGAACCTGAGCTAATGCCTCTACATTCGCAGGGCAAGGAGAGCCTGCGGAAGGATCCAGTTCCCTAGTTCGACGCCACCTTGGTGCCCCTCGTCCTCCCTGGATTCTCAGGCTCTTGGAGCTGAAAGGACGCATCTGCCCACACTCAGCTGCAGCAGAGAGCCACGTCTGCAAGGCTGGGACAGGGCCCTAATGTCACAGCCGCCCATGGGAGCCCTGACATTGGTCGACCCCCAGAGGGCCCCCACCCCACCCCCAACGGCTGAGCCAGAGCTTGCCGGGCATCCTCCACCCCCACCTCGGCAGCACTCCTGGGGGCTGCTTTAGTATTAAGCGTTAATGATTAAATCCGGGGTTCTCCATTAACCCCGCCGCGGGCCTTTGTCTCCGGCCGCCTGGGAGCCTCCCTCTTTGAAATGCCACATAAAAATGATCGATGCCCTTTGCCTCCCTCCGGGGGTCGGCGGGTCCTGTTTCCCTTTAAAGCTCGAGTAGAGAACCAGGGCGCGCCCCGCTTAAACACAGAAGCCCGAGGCCGGGGAGGCGAGCGCGCGGCGGGCTTCGGGACTGGCCCGCGAGGGGCGGCCCCGGGCGGCCACTGCGACCCGCGGGACGGCAGCTCGCTTAGGATGGGAGGGGATTTGGAGACAGGTCTCTTTGCCAGGGATCACAGTGATGGCGATAATAATAACATAAACCACAAGAAGAACGCTTGACCTGTCCACCTGGCCAAGCGTTGACATGAGAACTGAATGAGAAAGGATGTGGGCACAGTTGGTAAATTTCAAATTCTGCACCCAAATTACTCAGAGCGGGGTCCAGGGACCAGCAGCATCGCATCCCCTGCCGGTTTGTTAGAAATGCGGCATCTTAGGCACGCTAGACCAGAATCTGTATTTTAATTAGATTCCCAGATGACTCATGTGCACATTACAGTTTGAGAAGTCTGGTCTACATAACCAGTAATTCTGGTAATAATAGTAACAATACTGGCTTACGTATATTGAGCACTTGTCATGAGCCAGCATTGTTCTAAGCACCTTACGTAATTGTCCTCTTTAATCCTTACAACGTGCTAGATGCACCATTTTGCAGATGGGAAGGCAGAGGTCCAGGGAGATTTGGTGGCTTGCCAGAGGTCACGCATGTAGGGATTAGAATCCCAGGTGAGAACAGGCTCACATACAAGCAGCCACACAGAGACCCCTTCTAGGTTAGCTCCTGAGGGTGTGCCACCTCAAGCTGGGGACTGGCTTTTGGAATAATCAGGAGCCAACTCCTGGTGGCTCAGTGTGCACCCAGCTGAGATGGATTAGCAACAAGCACGCTTGGCCACAGAAAGATGTGCAGCGTGTCCCATCTCCACCCTCCAGCTTTTAGGAAGAAACCCCAGTGCTGGATGTGAGCAACCCCCAACCGCCCACGTTCCCCCAGGTCCTCTGTAGAGCCATGAAAGGGTTAAGTTTGGGCTCAGCCACTACATAAATCTGTGTTTATCTGCTGCAAAGTAAGCTATTTAGGTTTCTGATTTACAATCCTTGGTTTTCATAAAAGTCAGTCATTCCCAGTAAAAGAATGTGGGTTAGATTTATAGGATTTGCGTTAGGCTTTAAAGCCCAGAGCTGGTCTATGACTCACCCTCCATAATGTTTTTGCTCTAGTCCGGAGATATTCATGTGCAAAGAGAAAGATTCAGATCTCTGCCCTGAAAAATAAGACTTTTGGGGGGAACTAATTATAATGGCGTCAATTGTACTATGCTTGTAAACTCGCCGGCTGTGGGCCCCCCTGGAGCCTGTTTTCCAGGGGTTTTATTCTGCAATAAAATGTGCTCTGCTTTGCAGCTTGGCATAGAAGACCTCCACTGGTATGAGCGAATGTTTTTTCCTACCAAATTATTAGAAATAAACAGCCCACCAGTGGGAAGGCAGAAAAATTATAAACGAGGAAAATAAATCTTGGAATGTTTGCGTTTGGTGACTTTAATAAAGTTGGTCGCTTAGCCCAGCAGCCTAACTGGCTAAATGGAGCCAGCCTGGTATTTTTATTTTAATTCGAGTTTGTGTTTTGCCAGTGTGCAATGGGGTCAAGGCAAGACACCGCGGAGAAAGGCTTTGATGTCTCTTTGAAAAATATTTTGCACCGTGACTTTATGGTATTTCGTGTCCTTCTCTGCTCCACCCCCCCCAGCCCCCAGCTTGATGCACTTCACGTCTAACCTGTGACCATCACACATAATAAAATATAGCCGTCATCAAGAATCCTCTTTCCAACTCTCTCCCCTCCCCCACGAAGTCAGAACTCAAGGCAGACTGTCTTAACAATGCAAAATAAAAATGCTGATTGAGATAACAAAATATGATTAAAGGGGATCGAGGAAACCAGCCTTTTAAACTTTCTCCAAAGCAAAGCCAAGGTGAGGGACCCAAGTGCCAGAGGAGGGGAGGGAAGGAAGGTCATATGGATTGGGCTGCCAGCCAGTTTAAATAGAGCTGGCTTAGGAGGGGAGGGTTTGCCAGCAGGTTGAGAAGCAGAGAAGGATGGATTGAAAAGGATGGCAGAGAACAATGAGCCCAGAATAAAAGGAAGTTCTCCTCCAAATGGGCGAGAGAGAAAGATGTGACTGTATTTGCAAGAGCTTTAACTCGGTCTCAACGTGGGCGCATTGGAGATTGTGCATGGTGTAGTGAAAGAGTTGGAAGTATTTGCTCTTGGTCGGGGGCAGGAAAGGTTTACTGTGGATCTACAAGGGGTGGGCTGCGGCCCCAGGGACATGCGGATGAAAGTGATTTGCCCTCGACTTTTTCCAGGACTCGTGCTGGAGCCGATGAGTTGACAGAGGGTTTCAGTACAACAAAGCAGCACACACAGAACGGTCCAAATCTACCACGGTGGCCCATTAGGGTTTCAGAGTAGCTGGGACAAAAAACCCTGTTGAACCTGTTCCTTAATTCGTCCTCACCTGCACCTCAGTGATGGCGTTATGGTCGGTAGGTCCTTTGGGGCTCTCAAAAATGAACAAAGTGTGGTCTCTGCCCCCCGAGTTCAATGAGAAAAAGAGGAAGTGATACAGACCACAGCAGTAGACCAGGTAGAAGAGGATAAAGGCAGTAAAGAGAGAGATTACGTGTGAACCCAGAAACCGAGGAAGGCTTCCGGGAGAAGCTGCTGTTTCCATGGCTCTTGAAGGAAGACTCAGTAGTAGTTTACATTTAGACCCGAGAAGCAAGAATAATTCAGGGAGAAAGAAGAATGAAAAACAATGTTTGGAAGTAGGAGGATGTTGGCCTGTTTGGAAAGAGGTGGGAGCCCGCTGTGGGTGCTCCAGGAACATGTGAGGAGTTAAGAGGCCAGAAGAGGGACAAGAGCCAAGAATGGACAATCCGGTGCCCCCTGAGGAACCTAGACTTGTTCCTTCAAGTCCTGGGGGCCTTCTCTGACCCACGGAGTCTGGGGTCGGCATCCTCATCCGCGGCCCTGGCATGCACTGTCCCTCGTGCCTCCCTGCTGCCTGCCTTCACATTTACCTCCCCAACTGGATCAGGGGCCCCGAGAGACTCGTTCACTGTTTTAATCCCAGTCCCCGCCACCATGCCCAGCACATAATAGATATTCAAGAAACATGGGATGCAGAGTGAATGAAATGGAGTTTTCATGATGATAAGTTGAAAGCTTAGAGCAGGGGCAGATATCTTGGAGCCAGGCTTCTGAGAATTTGGACTGTGGGTCTGAGGGTAGACTGGAGCAGGGAGGACCAGAAAGCAGGGATTCGTGGGCACTGGCAGGCAGCTTGGGGTTGTGGTCCACTGAGGGTGGGAAAGGGAAAGGGTGGGGAAGTCAGGATGCAGAGAAGTTTGGAGGTGACCGCGATGAGAGAGAGCACCGTGAATGAATGAATGAGTTCAGTTAGGGATATGCTGCATTTGAAGCGTGCTACGACTCCGAATAGAGGATTTGTAGCAGGCAGGTGGAAAATTAGCACAGAAACATCTGCACAGTGAGTTCCAAAAGAGACAACGCAGAGAGAAAGCCAAGATCAGAGCCCGGGAGGTGGCCTATTTTTAGGAGATGGAACATCAGACACTAAATCTGAAATTCCCCTTTCTATGATCTCCATCTTCTCTACTCATTTTAGTTGAAATCACTTTGCACTCACAGTGGGTCAGCCAATTTCCCTCTGACCTTGTTTTGATCTTAAAGCCCCATAAATTGGAGGCCTCTCTAGGCATGTGAAGTGTACCCCCCTCCAGCACATTAGGAAATAGCCCGGCTGGCAGAAACCTTGAACTTTGTGCCACATTGTGATAAATGGTCCTGGACAATGCACAGCCCTCCACTCCACTCCGTAGCCCTGTGCGTCAGCTCTTTGGCAGTCCACACACATTATCTGCCCTCAGAGCGTCTAAAAGCAAGTGTTTTCTGCTAACACATTGGAGCTGGTTGGAAGGATTTATGGGTAATGAACAGAGAGGTTGGCCCTCATAGCCAGGGAGCAAGAAAATAAAATGCAACTGACTAAGGTCAGAAATGACATTGAGGGAGAAACATGGGGGCCAGGATGGAGTGAAAGGCAGGCAGTGAATGTTACGGGCTGGGAGAGACTGGCCTAGACTTGAGGCTGGGAGGAGAGGATTTCTGAAGATTCTGAACGTGCACATCAGGAAGAGTGGTGACTGAGAAGGCCCTGCCCGGGAAGCTGTGTCAGGCTGCAGCCAAGGCCTCCACCCGGATAACCAGCCTGGAAGGGCCTGGTGTCCTTGGGGGGTGGAGAGAGAGAAGGAAGCTGACCTGACTAAGGAGTCCCACATAACTTAGAAGATAAGACACAGGTTTCTGTTAAGCGGGATCTGGGCCAGTGGCGGCCTCCTAACCTTCTGCCCAGGCCACATCTCGAGCAGAACAGTCTTTCCTCTGGCCCCGTGGAGTGCGAGATCACTTGGTTACTTAGCCCAACCCCAAGCAGAATACAGAAGAGACTGTCCTCAGCTCCTCAGTGGAGGTGTCATAAGTGCCTGGGGTGGCCTCAGGTGTGTCCCCAGTGTTGCTCAAGAAGCTTCTGGAGTCTGTGCCTCAGACCACCTGCCCTGGTCTCCATGCCATGCTCTGGCCAGCAGAGGCTGCTGAGATGAACTGCCCCTCCTTTGCAGAGGATTTCTTTGCATTTCCAGAAGACGGCATGTTTTCATAGGAAGGATCCTCCCAGAAGTAAACAGCAGTTGCTCCCATCATGGGCATGATCAGCTGAGGTTTAGGGTCCAGTATAAAAGTGATGGCACCCTGGTGAAATCACCAGAGTGTGGGGGCTTAGACCTGGCAGGAGTCATATGGCACATTTAAGTAATTTAAAAAGGAATTTTTGTACACATACCATAAAACTTACCATCCAAACCATTTTAAAGTGTACGATTCAGTGGCATTTAGTACATTTACAGTCTTGTGCTACCGTCACCACTATCTAGTTCCAGAACATTTCATCAGCCCAAAAGGAAAGCATGGATCCATTAAGCAGTCACTGCCCATTCTCACCTCCCCACAACCCCTGGCAACCACTTATCTACTTTCTGTCTCTGTGAATTTGCCTATTCTGGGCATTTCACGTAAGTGGAATCATGCAGCATATGGCCACTTCCATCTGGCTTCGTTCACTTAGCATAGTTTTTCAAGGTTCATCCATGTTGCAGCGTGTGTCGGGACTTCATTCCTTTTTATTGCCAAACAATATTCACTGTAATGATAGATCACATTTTGTTTACCCACTGACGTACATTTGAGTTGTTTCCACCTTTTGGCTATCGTGGATGAGCATAAAATGGCTATCGCAGCACTTGTGCCTTCCAAATTTTCCTCCTGTGTCAACCTTAACCCGGAACCGTACAGGAAAAGAGATGCTGGAAATCGTGGGTCCAGCCTAGCTAGGTTAATATGTTTCAAATCAATGGTGTGGAAGGGTAAACCTTTGTTAAGCACTTACTTATGTATCAGGGACTTCAGCTTCATTACCTCATTTAATCACCTTCTGATTACCTCCATTTTACAGGCAAGGAAACTGAAGCTCAGGATTACATACCTTTCCACATCATGCAGCTGTTCCAGAGAAGATACACAAATGGTCAATAAGTGCATGAGAAGATGCTCAACATCATTATCCGCTAAAGAAATGTAAATCAAAACCACAAGGAGAGGCCTCTGCCCGCCCACTAGGACGGTTATAATAAAAAAGAGATGGACAAAACAAATGTTGGTGAGGATGTGGAGAAATTGCAGCCTTCATATACTGCTAGTGGGAATGTAAAATGGTGCTGCCACTTTGGAAAACTGTCTGGCAGTTCCTCAAAATCATATGCATAGAGTTACCATATGACCCAGCAATTCCACTCACTCCCAGGCATATATCCAAGAGAAATGTAAGCATGCATCCATGCAAAAACTCATACAGAAATGTTCACAGCAGCTTGATTCATGATAAGGAAAGAACAGAAACAACCCAAATGCCCATCAACAGATGAGTGGACGAATAAAAGATGGTATATCCGTACAATGGAATATTACTCAGCCACGAAAAAGGATGAAGTACTGCCATGCTGCAACATGTATGAACCTTGAAAACATGCTAAGTGAGAGAGCTCAGACAGTCTCCCATTGTATGGTTCCATTGATGTGAAATATTGAGAATAGGCAAATCCATAGAGACAGAAAGCAGATTAATGGCTGCTTAGGGCTGAGAGGTTAAAGGTAAATGGAGAGTGACTGCTAATGGATACAGGGTTTCTCTTAGGGGTAATAAAAATGTTCTAAAATTGATTGTAGTGATGATTGCACAACTCTGTGAATATACTAGAAACCATTGAATCGTATGTACACAGAATTGCCTGGTATGTATATTGTGTCTCAATAAAACTGTTCAAAAACAATGCTACTACTAAAAAGCAAAGCACAGAATCCAGCCAGGGTATTTCTGACTCTAAAGCCATGCTCCCCCTCAGTAATAGTGGATCCCCAACTTCACTGGGTGCACCACCTGGCGAGCTTGTTAAACATGCAGAGTCCCTGGCCCACTTCCCAGAGTCCAACTCAGTAGAGGTGGTAAGGTTCAGGGTGGTGTCTTTATACTTAGCAAGATCCGGGTGAGTCGAGTGCAGGTGGTCTGAGGCCACCCCTGGGAAACCGCTGTCCCCTGTTCTACACAGTAGGACTTCTGCATCTCAGAGCCAAACATGGGCATTTGTCAATGAGATGAGAGAGAGTGGAGATTTCAGAGGCCGATTTTTCTGTAGGGGGTGATTGTTTTCCAGAGGATTTGTAGAGGGAAAGGAAGGAAGGAGAAAGAGACATGGAAGCTCATGGACTGGGAGATGTCGTGGAGGGAGAAACGGTGGAGGGCTGGGTCAGAGACCCATCCAAGGGAGGGAGCATCAAAGAGAAGAGGAATGTCAAAGATGTGTGGACATTCCTCCAAAGGGGAGGGAGAGCAAATATTCGCACACTAACTGAGTTTACCACCTGCCCGGGGCTTCCAAGATGACTTGCTTCATGCTCAAGTGTAATCCTTGAGAGAAAAGGAATTTCAGTAAGTTTGAGGTAACGTCAGTTCTCTGGGGCTTCTTTTTGAAGAACTAATCTGAACAAGCTTGGAAAGCGCCCAGCGGTGGAGGTTAAATTTCAGTCTTTCTGTGCTGTTACATCTTTGTTCCTTTTACCTTCTCCTTGAAGTGGAAATGATTGATGGTTAAGTAACTTGGGCTGTTGAGTAATGTTTATTTAGACTGTAGGGGAACAAGATAGGGCTTAAAAATGAGGTGAACATTTTTGCTTTGAATGGCACAAGTTGAGCCTTTGAAAGTCAAGTGTATTCCCAATAGAGAGAGAGGCCAGGGGGCAAAAGGTGTCCCACAATGATCAGTGTCCAGTGGTTAAGTGGAACTCAAATAGTTGCCTGAAGCCACCTGAGCTGCAGCCCTGGGTTATAAATATTGACTGTGGCCTGGATCGTTTTGAGGATATCTTGGTCTTTTGGTGAACCCTTTCAACCCAGGAACTGGAGAGCTGTGTAAATAAGCTCCAAAGCTCTGAGGAAAGAGACAAGTCATGTTCCCATATTCCAAACTCTCTCTAGATGATGCCAGCAGCCCCTCAGAGGGAAGCAGACACTGGCAAGGAAAAGAAACTCCCCCCAACACTGGTGATGTGATTGCCCTGGAAGGAGCCCATTCTCTCCTACGTGTGGGCTTCTTGCCGTCAATCAGCTCAAGCTGGCCTGTAGCAGTGGCCAACAGGCTCACACCAATCCAAAACACACCCAAAGATTTGGGTTGGTACGCTATCATTTGATCTTAAAATCTAAAAATATGCAAGCAAAAGCAGGGAAGAGTCATGCCTTATTTGTCTTCATTTTGCTAGGATACTCTTACAATGGAATTGGTCATCTTTGAACCTACAGATTGAAGATGGGGCAAGGGACCTACACTCTCCTGGGAAGTGAAGGGAAGTTAGAATTTTCTGGGCCCTGGGTGATAGGTCCATCAATAATGTTTGTGGAGCACTGTAAGGAAACAGCCCTCTCCTTCTGGGAGGTTGGGGTGGAAAGAAGAGCTGAGGGTCCCCACCCATGCTCTCACTCACCAATGCCTTGGTCCCTGGGTCTGGAGGGGAGGAAGATGGCATTCTATACTGAGAGGACCAGCGACCAGACTGTTACCAGCTAGGGCTCAGGCCCAACGTGAAAGGCAAGGAGGGATAGAGGAGATTGTCCAGAGCTTCCAAAGGTCCGGGGACTTTCAGGGTTGGTTTTCCTAGACAGAACTGAATGGGTGGGAAGGCCTTGAGACCCATGAGTTGGCTTGTGACTGTTGTAGAGTAAGGAATCTGAACTCCAGGAGACTTCCATCTTTCATTCCTTCACATTTTGAGCATTTATAGTCTTATTCCTCACTCAACCCCATTTTAAATTTTTAATAAAGTGATCCTTGAAAAATCTCAACCATTTCCTTTGAGCTAAGCAAAAAGAGACTTTTTCCTTGCTTGGGCATGTGGCCTCAGCAAAAATGAAGAGATTTAGGAGACCAAAGCAGGGTGACACAGAGAGGGCTGAGAAGAGGGACGGATGCAGCAATGTTCCTCCCCTGAGCCAGCCACCCCTGGCTACTGGTCCCTTTGCATCTCTCCAGAGGCTCTTTGTTAAAAAAATATTGAGATATAATTCACACACCATATAATCTACCCTTTTAAAGTGTACAATTCATTGTTCTTTAGTGTGTTTACAAAGTTGTGAAACCATCACCACTAACTTCAAACGTTTGCTTTTTTTAAGTTAAAAAAATTGTTTCAAAGATTGGCACCTGAGCTAACATCTGTTGCCAATCTTCCCTCTCTTCCTTTTTTTTCTTCCTCTTCTCCCCAAAGCCCCCAAGTACATAGTTGTATATTCTAGTTGTAGATCCTTCTAGTTGTGCTGTGTGGGACGCCAGCTCAGCATGGCCTGATGAGTGGCGCCATGTCCAGGATCCGAACTGGTGAAACCCTGGGCCACCGAAGCAGAGCGCGTGAACTTTACCACTTGACCACAGGGCGGGCCCCAAAACATTTTCATCACCTGGAAAAGGAACCCTGTACCCGTTAGCTATCGTCACTCCCCCCCCAACCCCTCCATCCTCTCCAGCCTGCCAGTAGATTAGACAACCACAATCTACTTTCTGTCTCTATGGACTTGCCTTTTCCAGGCATTTAATATAAATAGAAGCGCACAATAGGTGGTCGTTTGTGACTGTCTTCTTTCATTTAGCATAATGTTTTCAAGGTTCATCCATTTTGTGGCATAAATCAGTATTTCGTTCCTTCTTATGGCTCAAAAACACTTCATCATATGGATAATCCCACATTTTGTTTATCTGTTCCTCAGTTGATGGACATTTGCTTGTTTCCACTTTTGGACCTTTATGAATAATGCTGCTATGAATATCTGCATACACCTCTGTGGGTTTTTATCCAGGGATTTTGTCACCCCCTCCCTGAGGAAACCCCAGGTTCAGGGCATGTCAGACTCAAAGAAGTGTATCTCAAAGGACTCAATCTGATCAAGAAGGTAAGAGAAAGGGAGGGCACTTCAATTTATTGAGTACATTCTATGAGCTAGATGACATACCCCAATGCTGTGTGATGCATTTTCCTTTAATAGAGAAGAAAAATTTTACAGATAAGAGAGATAAAACAATTTGCTCAAGAATACATAGCTGTTGGACTCAAAATTTGGGGGGACTTTCCTGGTATGATACTACCACGTGCAAAGATAACTCATGAACGACAGGGGTCAAGTGTCAAGTGATAGGCTAGTTCTTCAGAATTGCTGGTCAGAAAGCTGGGAGAAAGCTCTGTCTGTTAGTGTAGAAATCTGAGGCCAAGACGTTCTGTGATTTTTCTCAAAATCACACAGCATGTAGGTGGCAACATTGTGGTCTCCATTTGGGAGGAAGGAAAGCTGGATAGATATACCCCGAGATGTCCAGTAGAGCCTTCTGTATTTGTCAGAGCTTGCTAAGTTGTGCTGCAGTAACAAAAATCAGCTTCAATCTTGCTCATGTTGAGAGCTGCATGGTGGCCACTGTGGCTCTACTCCACTCTCCTTCTCGTTCTGGGACATGTGCTGAAGGAGCAGCCCACAGTCAAGACATTGTGTTCTCTTGGCAAAGGGAAAAGAACAAGAGGCAGAACCAAGCCATGTAACTGCTCTCAAAGTTGCACAGACATGGCTTCTGTCGTATCCATTCATATTCCACCAGCCAAGGCAGGTCACATGGCCAAGCCTGGAAGTGGCAGGGAGGGATCCTCTGTGGTCACATGTCAATGAATGGGGATGTGTGGTCCTCCTACAGGGGAAAGCAGTAGATGGGAACATTAATGCAATCAACCATAGCTTCTAGAAGGCAAAGAAGTAGTTACAGTCTGTCAGCCTTAGAGAGCTGGCAAACACTCCTTCATTTAACAGATTTTTATTAAATATCCCCTAAATGCCATACACCCTACAAGGTGCTGGTGAGCAATAACAAGTATGTTTTCTGTCCTTGTGGAGTTTACAGTTGAGAGAGAAAGACCGAGATTAGTTACAGAAGTACATAAACAATGGTGGAATTCTGAGAAATGCCACAGGGGAGAGGTCTGTGGTATTATTTGTGTATGATGACCTAGTCAAGGGGATGTGAGGAGCCTAAAATCATGGGCACCAGCCCAGAGAGAGAACCCAGCTTCCCAGGCCCCATGGTGATGCAGCCTGACCTGGTTGTAGCCGTGGGTTTCGCTGTGACACCATTTTGTATCAGTTGCTGGGTGCCTATGAAGCTGTCCAATATAAGAGGGTAGGAATAACCAACCCCACAGGAGGGCAGGAGACCCCTTGGGCTTCATGGAGGGGAGAGGAGGGGAGGGGAGGGGAAGTGATCCATGGCTGGAGGATCAAGATGGGTGATGAGCACAAGAGGTAGCTGCCAGATGCTGTGGCAATGAGGCATGGGGTTACAAGAATGTAGGAGCTTTACCATCCAGGAGCTGCCTGTCTCTGGCTAGGTGTCAGTTTTCTCATCTGCTGAACAGGTATAATAATGCACATCTGACTCAGGTGCTATTGGTGGGGGAGGGGACGAATGCGCCTCCCCTCCCCGCAAAGATGTCTACATCCTAATCCCCAGAACCTATGAATAGGACCTTCCATGGCAAAAGGGACTTTGCAGATACAATTAAGTTAAGGATCTTCAGATGGGAATATTATCCTAGAGGGCCTGGTGTAATCACGAGGGTTCTCAGATGAAGGAGACCGGAGGGTCGGAGTCAGAGACAGAGATGTGAGGCAAGCAGAGAGCAGGGAGATTGGAGGGACCACAAGCCAAGAAATGTGAGTGGCCTCCAGAAGCTGGAAAAGGCAGGGAAACAGATTGTCCCCTGGAACCTCCAGAAGGAGCACAACCCTGTGACACCTTGATTTTAGCTCAGTAAGACTACGCTGGACTTCCAACCTACAGAACTGTAAGATAATAAGCTTGTGTTGCTTCAAGCCCTGACATTTGTGGTAATTTGTTACATCATCAATGGCAAACGAATACACAGGTTAAAATAAGATCATGGATGTCAAAGTGCTTTGAAAAATGCTGCCTAGATGGAAATCGGAAGTGTTCATACTGCTCAGAGGCAAGGAGTGGTGAGGACAGTGCTGAACTGACACCACATCCCTGAAGATGAATTTGTCAGCTTCGCTCTCCCCTCCCAGCAGAGGGGAAGACCCCAGCGGGGCAGAAGCAAGGAGCCCCACCCCTTTCCTCCAGCTCTGGAGTCTTCAGTGGTTCTCAGCCCTGGTGTCACATTAAAATCACCTGGAGAGCTTTAAAAATCTGTCGGTGAGTGGGCCCCACCTTCAGAGATTCAGATTGGCTTGGTCTGTAGTGTGGTCCGGGCATCAGCATTGCTTAAACACTCCCCCAGGAGTGTCCAGAGTGCAGCCGGAGCCTGGAGCTGCTGGCCCAGAGGGGCCAGCGCGCTGGTCTCTGGGAGAGCCGTCCCCCCTCACTTCGGGGACGCTGGTGTCCAATTTCTCCCAGCCCCTGCAGCCTGGCTGGCGTCAGCTTTGCCCACGAAGCCAGCTCCTCCCAGACAGGCAGGCTCAACCATAAATTTTAATTCAAAACTTTTCCTTTCTATTATTTTCAAATGCTTAAGGCCCTAAATGTGATGAGAAGCTTTTCTCACGTCGTGACTTGCAGAAAAGCAGAGAGCTTCTCGTAAGTTCCCCTTCGAGAAGGTGCGTCGGATTTTCGGCAGCCCCACCCCCCCCATAGACATACACCTTAAACTGGTTATTCTTTGTATCTGTGGATACTGTTCTATCCAAGTGCACGGCCAGTGACTCTGCTCTGCTAAACTCTTTGTGTGGCGGCTCCTTCTCTGAGGCCAAATGGAAAGAAAATCCAGATAATCGTGGATAATGTACGTGCTGACAGGTATGGGCGCGTGACTCCACCTGTACAGGCTGCCTCGTCAGTGAGACACATGTAACTTGTTGCGGCATGAGTTACTGCTGTTCCACCTTGGCCTGAGCTCACCGGCATTCCTGGGTTGTTTTGTTTCTTGATCGTGCGCCCGACAAGACAACGTGTGTCTGAGAGGGACTGAGCCCCTTCTGATTGGCCTTCTGCCTGCAATATTGAAAACCCTAAACTAAGCCTTGCTTAGCACCTGGAGAAAATTCCTGGTTTTGTAATCGCCCTGTCCTCGGTGGCCTGAGCCTGGGAGCGGAAGGGTCCAACTTTGAGGTCGCGTTGCCCCAGGCAGTGGCCGCTCTATGTCTAGAAACCCTCAGGGAGTCACATGGCTCTGGTGAGCTGGAGAAATCTGATCCCGTGGGTCTGGGGCGGGGCCTGAGGGTCTGCGTTTCTAACAAGCTCCCAGGGGATGCTGATGCTGCGGGTTCCTGGACCACACATTGAGTGGCAAGGCCTGGGGACTTCCGGTTGGCTCGGGATCTAGGTCCCAATCCAGCTGGAGCTTTCATGGAAAGATCCCTGGTTTATAGGCAGAAAAGCTACAGAGGCAGCCACAGGGTGCCGTGGACGGAGAGCACAGTGGTGTGACCCGTTCATGGTTGTGGCTGACAAGTAGGGTGATGTTGCTAAAAAGCAGGCAGTCAAAGAGACCTCCCTTTTCTCTTCCCTCCCTTCCAGCCTCTGCTCTGCAGCAGAGAAGCCGAAGAAACATTCCCTTGTTGGATTCCTCCTGTAGCTCCTGTAGTCTAGGCTGTCTCCTCTCAATTGCTCCGGGCACCCTGCCTCCCTCCCTCGGGTCACAATCCACCTGTCCATCCTGAGCCCCCTGCCCCATAGCCCCGTCCCTGACCCTTAATTCCCACCCTCTCTCAGGCCTGGATGCACAGACACCCCGGTCATCATTGGAGGCCCAGCCTGGCCATCCTCTCCTCTGTGTGGTCTCCCAACTTCAGCTAGAATGACTCTCAGGTTCCCTGGGCCTTGCAACACTTGTGCATACTCTGCTCTGAGCCTTCCTTGTGCTATAATTGTCTCCCCTGCTGGCCTCTGAACACCTCAAAAATAGCATCCGCCAGCTATGTGGTCCACACCCAGTCAATGCCTGTTTAAAATATAAATACAGCGAGCAACTAGTCACTCTGGCTTCCTCCTGTGCACAGAAGCAATCCTTCCCTAACGATATAACAAAAAGGCAGCCTGGTTCAGAGCCACCGGAGGAGGCACAAAGGGCATCTCAGTGTGGAAAGCCGGCAGGGCAGAGATTTACAGCACTGCTCAGAAATAAGAGATAGATGGGACGTTCTCTCTCACTCACTCCAACACTCCCCCTTAGTCTTCTTTCCTCAAGAAGAAAGGCCCCCCGTGAGCCTGGCGGGTGTATACAAAGGACCGTGTGAGCGCTGAGCATCCTTTGACAAAGTTCATCCCCAGGAAGGGTCAGGCCCCGGTCCAGGGCATCCCTCTAAGGCCTCAGGGCCTGTGGTCCCTCTGAGGCCTCAGCACTTTGGTCATGAAATAGGTTCATGTTGCCTCTGTGTCTTGGTTTCTCTGAGGTGTAAGGCAGGTCCGTGTTAAGAGTTTTGTGGGCCCAGGGCACTCAATTTGAGGAAAGCCATTTTGTGTTATATCAAACAGATTGAAATACATCCCTGGCTGACATTCAAACCCATTTTTATATAAGTACTGAAGTAGAGTGATTGCTGACTTTTAGATGTAGTATTATGATTAAATATTTTTATTAAATATTAAATCCAAGTATTCATTTCAGTTTGGATGTTTTACTCCCTCTCTTTGAGGGAGGGAGTGTGGCTTAAACTCTTCTGTGGGGTCTGGGTCCCGAGGAAGCTCAGGCCTCTTGGGCCGTGCAGATGCCCGGCTGGGGAGTAGGGGTGGGATCAGCAGCTGGGAGGTGCCCCTGTCTCCTCCTCCATTATCTTCTTGGACAAGCATCAGTGCCTAGCTAATGGCTTCTTTTTTCTGCCTCCAGGCTGGATTCTTCCTCTAAGATCCCTTTTCTCCAGGAGACAGGGCAATGAGTTCCCTTTAGGGTGGAGAAACTTACCTCAAGCCAGGCACTCAGCTACAGCCCAAGCCTTAGGCCGCCAGGAAGTCATGAGGACCAAGAAATCAACTTTGGGGTTTGCTCCTTCCCTTGAGAGGGGCCCTCCAGGTGTGGTTGCACAGTTGCTTCTTTCTGATGTTGCACAAGCCCACAGCCCTTTCTAGAGGCCCCGCCTTGAGCTAGGAGGGAGTTCTGCTGTCCAGGGTGGCTCACAGCCAGGGGTCACGGCAGCCCTTATCTCTGCCATCCCTCCTGGCCCCCACGCTGGACCCCTAGTGTATGAGCCCCTTTAACCTCAGGTATCTTCAGTGCCCCGCCCCTGCCAGACGCCCCTGGAAACACACCTGCAGCCCGAAGCCTTCTGACCTGGGCTGGGCCGGGCAGGTGCACGCTCCCGCAGCCGCCGCCGCCACTCCACATTCCACGGTGCGCCTCACCTCCGGGCTGGCTCAGACAAGAAGCTCCCCCCGCCAGCCAGCTCCGGATGCACAAACAGGGGCCTCTCCCCTCCTCGCTGGGCCTAATTGCCGCCTGGATGTGAGTGTCAGGAGGGACCGAGGAGAGTGTGTTAACAAGCCAGGAGGCTCCCGCTCTGAATTCTCCGGCAGTCAGGGCTCCTGCATGGAGCGTGAGGCCGAGAAACGCAGACAGCGCAGGGACCGGAGCTAATTAAGCTGTAAGCCTTCCCCAGAGCCCCAGTTCATTTGTAATTACGCTCTCTGATCTCAGAAGCGCCGTGGGCACTCTGGGAGAGCTGAGAGAAGAAGGGGAAGCAGATGATTGAGAAGTTGATTGGGGCTTTTAGAATGGATTTTCATGAGACTGACATTTACACCTTTCTCGGAAAATGCAGCTCCCTGAAAAGAACCACAGACCGTGCCTGATTCTGCCACGTAATCGGAGGAGCTCCAACTGGCTGGCCGCAGGGGGCACTGACTTGTTTTATGTAGGTCAAGGGACCCCTGTGTGCTGGGATTTTGGAAGGCCCCCTCCTTGCTCCTGCCCCAGAAATACCCCAGCTAAGCTCATTGATGCTGAAAATCGAGTAGCACTTTAATTCTAGCCTTTTGGCATCGCAAGAACCCAAACACTGTGCTGGCCTGAATAGACCTTACACCTCAGTGGAAAGGCTCTAGGACGGGACCTGATTGCTATATCCCAACCTGTATTTTTTTAAACAGTCAACAAATCAAAACACGACCTAATATTTAGACTTTATTTTTCAAATAGGCAAACTGAGGGGCCAGACGGAGTTAGTGACTTAATTCAAGGTTACACAGGCAGAATGTGGCAGAGCCAAACTTGCATCCATGTCCTCTGGCCTCAGATCTAGCAGACTCCAGTTTATAATAAGTGGAGTAAAAAGAAAAAGCTGGAAAGCAGAGGATTTGTCAAGCATGGTATTGCAGACTGGTACTGGGGAAGAATGCCCTATAGAAAGGGCTGGAGCCTGAACTTCATTCCCATTATCACCTTGGGTCATTTTTTGATTTGTTGACTGTTGGAAAAATCCAGGTTGGGGATATAGCCATGCTCAAAAGGATAAATTACAAGCAGAAACTCTCACGCCGATGCGCTTACATCTGTTAAGCTCATCCTGGTGCTGTAACGGACCCTGCTGACAATTGACTCCAATCTGGGCTGAGCACACTCTCTCCCAGAAACTTATAAATAAATGCAGCAGCTCATCTTTGCTCAGCCTTTGAAGAAAACCAGATAATACTGGGCTCAACCCAGTGTAGGCAGTGGCTATTTCTTTTAAAAACAAAGAAGGAGACAGACAAAATTCCTGCCTGAATCCGTTCGCCCCATCCCTGTGGCCAAGCACCAGGAATTCTGCCCTGGCTGGGAAGACTCAGGCCTCAGCACTTTTCTGAGCAATGGGGACTTGGCCCGAAGTCTCTGCCTGGGATTCTGGTTCCCAGAGTGGCAGCAAGGCGTGTCGGAGGGAGCCAGCCCTCCAGAGCCTTCCAAATGTGTGGAACGAAGCAAGGAGATCTTGAGACTTTCTCTATTTTTATGACAAATTATAAAATATAACCAACTATTGCTTCATAGGATTTTAATAAAAATTTAAGAGTTAAGGAACTTAGCCCAGTGTCTGCCATAGAGTAAGCACCCCAAAACTAGTCATTATATAAATAATACATTTCTAGTTCCAAGAGTAGCTCTCTCATTTTAAACAAATTTGGAAAACACTGGGAAGTACAAAGAACAAAAATTCACCTATAATCCAAACTCCCAGACATGGTACCTTATGGATATATCTCCTTGCAGAATTTTTTCTACCCATAGACTCAATACCATCACATGTTGCTTAATGACAGGGATATATTCTGAGAAATGTGCCAATAGGCGATTTCATTGTTGTGTGAACACCATCGAGTGTACTTAAGCAAACCTAGATGATATAGGCTACTACACACCTAGGCTATACAGTACTAATTGTCTGGGACCACTGTCGTCCATGCACTCCATCATTGACCAAAATGTCACTATGTGGTGCATGACGGTATATCTATATCATAAACGGAATATATCAATTCAATAAATGGGCCCGTTGTATATCTATTGCTTGACTGTATTTTCACTTTACAGCATTTCATGAATTTCTTTTCATAATAACAAATATCTAATTCGTTATTTTTTGCAACTGCATAGTATTCCATTATATTATAAACAACTCTTCAATGAGCATCCTTGCACATAAATATTCACTCACCTGCCTGATGATTTTCTCTGGATAATTTTCAGAAGTTGAACTCTCAGAGTTAAAGATTTTACAGATACATGGCCCAACTCCCCCAGAACGAGCATACCAGTGTTTATTCATCTTGAGAACTTTTTAGGTGCTAATAATACATTGACATGAGTTGATCCTCATTATTCATGGATTCCTGGTTTGTGAATTCACAAAAAGTATTCCAAAAAGAGTTCCAGAAAGTCTCTGTAGAAAATATGATTCAAATTTTTAATCTTTTAACTTTTAAGCCTCTAGTACATAGTAAGCACTCAATAAACACAGTGTGCATTGAATGAGTAGGAAACAAGTCAGAGATTGTTATACAATTCGGACTGAATTCAGCAGAATGAATTTTTCTATTTCTTCTTTTTTTTAACCAATATCTTTCCCTGCCCTGCCTTCAGCTAGTTCCTTAGAGGCATTTTTCTGAGTCTCAAGCACCCAGCTTATATGTCCCCTCACACAAAAGCAAACTCTGGATGACACCCTTGAACTTTCACCACCCACTTAATTTGAAAGCCTTCGACGGCATTGAGAAAAGTGGTGACGTAGTATGGCTAATCGTATTTCCCAAACTAAAAAGTAGGAAACAAGGATGTTCTCTGATTTGTAAATCTATTTATGTGGAGGAAGAATAATATTTGCAGACGAATAATATTTTGTGATACAGGAAGATTATACAAAGCTCAAATTTCAGTGTCCATAAATGATTTTATTGGAACATAGCCAGGCTCATTTGTTATCCATCGTCTATGGCTGATTTTGCCATACTATGGTCAAGTTGAGCAGTTGCTACAGAGACCTTATGACCCCCAAAGCCCAAAATATTTACTCTCTGGCCCCTTACAGAAAAGTTTGCCAACTTCTGGCCTGGAGGTAGGAAAGGACATTTGGTCACAGTGTACTTTTCAGTGTACGTGTGTGTGCACACAGACACTAGTAGTGCAAAAAAAAGCAATGGCTCTCCAACTGCTTGGCTTGCTAACCCTTTTCAATCTTGAAAATCGTTGAAGACGCAAAAGAGCCTTTGTTTCATGTGAGTTGTATCTACTGATATCTGCCATATTTAAAACTAAAACTATGAAACATTTAAAGTATTTATTAATTCCTTTAAAATAACATAATAATACACGTTAACATATATAACACATTTTTATGAAAAACGACTATATTTTTCAAAACAAAAATTTTAGCCAAGAAGAGGGACTTTGTTTTACATTTTTGCAAATCCTTTTAAAATCTGGGTTAATGGAAGGCAGAAAGATTCTCATAATTGCTTCTGTATTCACTTCTTTGCAACATTACATGTCACACAACCTCTGGAAAACTCCACCACACATTTATGAGAGAATGAGGACAAAAAAGACAAATGACATCTTAGTGTTATTATGAAAATAGTTTTGACCTAGTGGATCCTCTGAAAGTTTCTTGGGGAACCCCAGGGTTCCCTGGGCCATACTTTGAGAACTGCTGGTTTAGAAACACAAGGACATAGATGTGAAGACATTTGCAGGATAAAGCCTCTAGGAGAGGGCTGACTGAGCTGGAACAAAGAGGACCTCTACTGCCTCCCATTCCAGCAAGGGAACCCATGAAAAAGGTTAGGACAACACAGGCCGTCCCCTCTCTTGTCATGCAAACCTGAGGGTGGGGCCAGCCGAGCAGTCCTGGCAACCAAAGGCTTGGGAGTAGCAGGAGTAGCTTCAGGAGCGGCAGTTGCGCCCCTCAGGTCCCAGCCTTTCCACAAGCCTGTCTTCCTTCCTGTTTCCTCTCCTTCCCCTCGCCCTCACCAGGAGCTGGGAGAAGAGAAGCCAGGTGACATGCCATCCTGTGTGTCCTTGGGAAGGACCAGAGCAGTTCTCATCTGCATTTCATGTGGACGTGTCTATCTGAAATCCTTCCTTCAGCTGGAGGAGTCATCTCCCCTGAGGCCCCCTCACCTCTCATCCCTTCCCAGGGCTCCCCTCGTAGCCCTGCTGCACCAACACCTATGGCATCATTAGCGTGCAAGTGTTTTCTCTCCCAGGGAATATAAGATTCAGTCCCTTCCCGCACCTGCTTTTTATTTTTCAATTGTTGTTGCTATTCTGTCAAAACAGGACAGTCTGTTTTGTATATTGAACCTGAGCACAAAAGTAAACTGTTCTGAACAAGAAGGGGAGGTGTAGGATGTGCTTGAAGCGTGACTAGCTCCATCACTATGGCGGACTTCTGATAAGTGTCAGTCTACATCTACTGTCTGCTCACTACGTTCCAGGTACGGCTTCAAGCACTTGAGACACAGACTCCAAACTGTATACCCTAGTATCTGCTTTTTGCCTTTTCTTTAATTCTAGAAGTCATGGTTTGAAGCTAGTCACGTGGCCCCTCCCAGTATAGAGACAACACTGCAAGCCTCCCTTGATCCCAGATGTGGCCATGGGACTAAGTTGTGGTCAATGAGATGTAAAGAATGAGCCCTTTGCCTCTAGTTTCTCTCTTCTCCCTGCTAGCTGAAGTGAGGATCTGATGGCTGGAGCACCAGTGACCATGTTGGGTCATGGAGTGAAAGCTACTTGTTGAAGATGAGGGAACAAGTTAGAAGGAGCCTGGTCCCTGACACTGGGCAATCTACCAGCCTGGACTGCCTGGTTCTGGTTTTTTAAAGGAAATAACTCCCCTTCTTTTGTTTTAAGCCACTGTTTTCTGTTACAAACAGCTAGACATAATCCTAATACGGACCTTGAAGAGTTATTCCTTTTAATCCTTATAACAACTACATGACATCAAAACTTTCCATACGAGGAAACTGAGGCACCTAGAGATTATATAACTAACCCAAGGCCACACACCTGAAGCGGTATGAAACCAAGATTCTAGCCCAGCCAGTCAGAGTTCAAATCCTGTACTTTTAACAACTATATTTTTCTGCCTAATATATATAATACATATATAATATATAATATATATAAGAAAATATGTAATATATATAATACATATATAAAATAATATTCTATATTATTTCTGCCTAATATTTCAATAAATGACCGGCCTTCTTCCTTTAGAGGTTGATTTTCTGGCTTCCTTTCATTTACTGTTTATAAAAATCTGTTAGCATTTGATACTGGCTTCCGGAGTAGAGCCACTGAGTGGCCAACTACAAAATGGGGCAACAATACCCCTATTTATTATATTCTCAACTCGTGTGAATTTATAGGTATGTAGACACATATGCATACATGCACACACGTGTACGCACACCGATAGTTACATATCCATCTGAGAGTTAAATGCTAGGTGTCCACCTAACTCATCAGACATTGGCTTTTAGACTCTATACATACTGATCATGATCCTGAACCCATAAATATGTCCCATAATAAACAATCATGTCAAAAATAAAATATTTATTGTGCTTCTATGGTATGCAAAGGAAATATCCTTTATTGGCCAGTAGGGTCCCATTTTTATCTTCCTTAAATCAAAAGCTGAGTGGCACTTCTTCCTGCCAGCAGAGTAGCATCTCACACCTGGGCCACTCACGTGGTGTCCTGCTTAGATAGGACCACTAAACCAGCCTTTGGTGAGAACATGGCTAGCTCACAGGCCTGTTCTTTTGCTCTAGACCTTTATACTAGTCGGGTTAGGCTAGGCTATACTATAACAACTAATTAACTCTAAAACTTTAGTGCCTTAACATAACAAAGGTTTATTCCATGCCCAGCGTAGGTTGGCCAGGGCCTGAGGAATAGTCAAGGGAGCTAGTACTCCACATAATCACTTAAAGACCTAGGCTAATGGTGGCCCTCATCTTGTAGCCATCCCTTTTGGAATACATGACCTCCATTATTACCATGGAAGAGGAAGAGAACACTTGGAGATCCCACTCCCAGTGCTTTATGCTTCAACCCAGAAGTAACAGGTCACTTCCTCTCACAGCCCATTGGTCAGAACTAGTAATATGGCCCCACCTATCTGCAAGAGGGCTGAGAAATATGGCAGGGGGAGCACATGATCTATAGGGAGCAGGAAATGCCTCTGACATCCTGTGTAAGCACCAACATGTCTACAACCATGAGTCCTACTGAAAACTATTCTGAGTTCTTTCCTTCGTCTTTGGTGGAGATGAGGGAAATTCAAAGCTCCAATTAATGGGAAAGCACAGATGCATAACGACTTCCATGGGCATCTATGTCCATCTAGTGACAGAATAGCTTAAAATCTTGATAAATATTTGATGGTTGAGGAGCAATTAGTCAAGTGGGGCCTGGGAACAAAAAGAGGATACTTAGTGGCCTGAAGGAGAAATAAGCCAATTGGTCCATCTGGGTCTTCCTTCCAGGCCACGAAGAAACCTGCAGCAATACCTGCGCTGCCCACCTACTCCTCTACTCTCTGTGATCCCCACCAACAAGGGTGAGAGGAAATAGATGCAGAGGTTCACAGACTTTGGAAAGAGATGAACTCGTGTATCAAGAGAAATGTACACTTTTATTTAAACCCTGAGTCTTCCAGCCTAAACTTAGACTGGAAGATTTTAAGAGGTTTTGAAGAGAAGAATCAGCTTCTCTTTTTTATGACTGGCCAATTCCAAATAGTACCTAGGGACTGAGTTGAACCAGGAGCTGGCTTATTTTTGCTCTAGTGGGTAAGTCAATCACTCAGGTATTTACTTTGTGCCTCTCCTATGCCTAGGACAATGCTAAATACATTAATGGTTGCAAAAGAAAAGTGCAGTGTGCTACAAGACGGTGAGATAGATTTATGGTGAAACTGCCGCATCTGTAATATCTAGTCCGGAAGAAGCTGCTCTTCTAAGCAGTCCATTTAGAAGGTTGCACACTTATTTCTGAGGTGTTGCTGAGAAGGGCTATGGCATCCTCTTTGGGAAATGTCTTTGGGCCTCGGGTAAGGACTCATATGAACCTGACTCCGTCACCATTGTAACTTCTCTTTTTCTGGTTATCCAGCAGAGTTAGCTCCCTTGTTTACTAGAGTTAGTTCTCAATACCTTTCTGTATTCTCAGAAATCAGATATACGCTCAGCAGACAGAGAGTAGCCACCCACTGAATATCTGCAAGAATGTGCTGTAGCCGTTGAAGGCAAATCCCAAAGTATATTTTAAAACTCTATGGCAGATTATATTTTCCAAAAACACCATCTCTCATCATATTTCTCATCCTATATACTTTTCAAGAAACTTGACACTCAAGTTAATTCTCTTCCCCTTGAAACTAGGTAAGCTTCTGACTCACTTGTAACCAACAGAATGCATGGAAGTGATGCCGTCTGACTTCAGTGTGAGGCCATAAAAGGCAATTCAGTTCTGCCATGTGAGTTGAGCACTCTCATCAGAGCCCTGGACCACCATGTAAGCACGCTGATGGTGCTGCGGCTGCCATGCTGTGAGGAAGCCCATACTCTCCCACGTGGAGAAAGCACATGCCTACGAGGGGTGGAAGAGTTCCAGCCGGCCTCCAGCTGCTGCAGCCCTCTCCTCTCCCAGCTCCAGCCATCATCTGACGGCAACTGCTTGAGACCCAGAACTGTTCAGTCAAGCTCTTCCTTGTTTCCTGTCCCACAGAAACTGTGAGAGAGAACAAAACGATTGTTATTTTAAGTGCTGGTAGATTTTTATTTAAGATAAAATAATTCTGGGCTTTCCAGGAAAAAAAAAAAAGCCCCATTTGCAGTGTTTGACTATTTCCATGGTGTAAATACTCCCATGATGGCCAAGCTTAAGCTACCCATGTGGTGAACAGAATTGGGAAGAGATGCTCACAGCAGGCTCTGGCCAGCAGCGTGAGCTGGCTCCAGTACACCCCCGTATGCAGTGCCAGAGCAGACCCCAACAGAGGACAGCTCTACAGGGCCAGCTGGGGCTCCTGAGTGTGTAGTAAAGTTCCTTCCCCAGTTTATGTGATCGAGCCCAGAGCCAGCGAGCACCGGGATATGTGAAGCTCATTTGTGCTTGCCTTTGGCCAAGGTAGAGAAGGAGGCCCTTCTGGCTTCATGTAGACAGAGAACTGATTCCTCTAACCAACTCTAAAGGACCCCTACTTTGACAGTATCTTCCCACAGTACAGAAAAACACAGCAGAGCAAGCCCCTCCCCTTCTAAGGGGTAGAGATGCAAAGGACGGTGGGAGTTAGGCAGAGCTCTTTAGGGTTTTGAAGACCTTGCTCCCCTAACTAGGCTGGGAAAACCTGCCCTAAAGGATTTGACGAGTGCAGAACAAACTTTCATACAAGAAGCCATGGGAGGGCCCGGCCGGCTTTGTGAGAACGTGGTCCCATTTCCAATGAGAGAATGTGCTCACCTCCCACCGCCTGAGAAAAATGTCTGCCCCCACCAATCACCACCAGAGTCTGCATGAGGGGGTCAGACAGAGAAGGTGGTGTTATTTTCAACAACTTGTTTTCGATCATAAATTAATATATTTTATTGTGGAAAAAAATAAATGCATCAGAGGAGAAAATAAAAATTACACCCAATGCCCATTGAAAACTTTTAGTATTGTTTTCAGTCTTTTAAAATATACAGTATGTACAGGTTTTACATCCAAAGTCTGTTCTCTTAGCATTATTTCATGTTCAATTCCCCATATCCTTAAATCTTTAAAAAATAATAATAATGGCTGCATAATGTTCCATCATTTGGATGATAGCAACTCTGATTACTGGATATACAGGCTATCTCCCAAAATTTATAAGCAACTCCAAAAATGGAAAATCTTGTAAATAACTCTTTGTGCTCTTATCTGACCGTAGAGCTCTTGCAGAACCAGGAAAACATAACGAAAGGATATGGCCATTTTTAAGGCTCTTGGTTAACACTATTGTTTTACCGAAAGCTTCTGCCAGTGTGACCTCCCGCTGGGAATGTGCAAGACGGCGTGTCCCACGGCAGCTCAATGGGAAAAATGAATTTTCTTTATTGGTTTGATGTATATTTTGATGAATGAATTTCAATATTTTACATGTTTGTTGAATATCTGTATTTTCGTTATTTACTTGTGTTCTTTGTCCATTTTAATATGGTTATGTTAGCACTTTTCTCATTGCTTTGCAAAATAGCCTGTCACATAAAAATAGGATTAATTCTTCACGGTATTTATCACAAACATCTTCCCAGTGTTGCTGACGTCGAGAAGTTTTAATGTTTCTGTGGTCAAACCCAATAACCTTTAACTTTTTGACTAATGTCTAAGCTTTTATATCTACAAAGTCCTTCTCTGAAATTTACCTACGTCTTCCATTTTCATGTTATTTTTGCATATAACTGTTAAATGCATGTGGAATTTATTTTGGTATATGGGGAGAGCTGGGGATTATCTTTAATTTTTTCCACATGGTTGGTCCCAACATCATTGATTGACTAATCTCTCTTTCTTCATGGGTCTTTACTATGTACTAATTTTTTATCTATATTATCTCTATTAGGTCTGTTTTTGAGGCATTCTGTTATACCCATCCATCTGTTGATGGTTTGATTTGGCTACTGAAGTTTTATAATATCTTCATTTTTCTTCTTTTCCCTCAAAGATATAATACTTTTAATATACTTCTTTCTGAAAATATTCTGGGCCTGATGAAGCACCAGAATTTCCTTAGAAGAACATTTCAGGTTACTCCAGACCTTGTCTGTCTGTAACTGTCGTTGACCTGCAAAGCCACCACTGTCTTGTCAGGATCATAGCAGATTTACAACTTTGTCCCAGGAAATTGCTCTTTTAATTTTTCCCTGCTCATCCTGGCCTTTTGCTTTGGAAGGAAAAGCAAACAAGGGCAGAATGAAGACAGAGCTTGGGTCTTGCTGGGTCACCTTCCAGGAGATTAATTTATATGGTCACCTTCTTCTCATGAAGGGCATCATTTGTCTATTGTCACTCAAAAGCAACACTTTGCATTTAGCTATGTGTACGTTGTACCCTGGCAGAGACACCCATAAACGAGACTAGTAGCTGCTCATTAAAGAACACTCAGCAAAGGGTAGGAGCTATATTTGTAACTTTATCACTAAATTATCCCGGGTATGCTACTGTCACAGCCTGGAATTCTGCCACAGCATCTGTGAAATGAGGCTTCCAGACTGGACACTCTTCCAGCTCTAACACAGTGCAACTGGTTGTGGGCGGCCCCATCCAAACCTTGCAATGAAATCCTCAAACTGCCTTTGCTTCCCTGAAACCAGCATTTGCCAGAACTTTTCAATAGCTCGAAGTTCAGGCATCTTGGCATTTTCCTGGATCTTCTTGCTTTGTGAACAGTCTTTCCAAGATCCCAGGGATAAAAGTGTCCCCAAGGTGTGAAGCAGATAAAAAGCAATCGCTGTGCAAGAGAAGAAGAAAGTTGTGGGGTATTTTCTCCCTCTTCTCATTAGTTTAACTTCTGACCGATTTAAACATTTGTTACACTTTTCCTGGAAACTTAAAAGTTTAATTTGGAATACAGTCATGGAGCGAAAATTCTGCTGAGTATATAACGCAAAAATATGGTTGCTAATGAGTGACACTGATTTAACAGGAAATAAGGAAGAAAAATACAAATTTTGGAAGAAAATAAGCAATTTCACAATGTTTCCATTTGCTCCAAATCCAACTTCATTGCTTCAAGGGGTAGCTTGGAAATTTTTCTCATGAAAGCACAGTAAATATTCCTGTAGACTGTCTACTTTCTGGCCTGGAAGAAATGGGTAGAAATGACAAATTTCCTAGAACAACTTCTGGGAAATTTGTGTTGATGGTACCTCTGATTTTAAACTCTTCATTGCTTCCTCCAGCAAAAACACACCAAATCATGCAACAACGCAAAACAGAGTAGCAAATTCCTGCTTCCTTAATTTAAAAGACTTTATCTTTTAGTTCTTTGTGGTATATCCTGTGTGTGTGTGTGTTTCCGATTCATTTTGATATAGTTTAAGGAGATATCACAAAAGAATCTTTCTCTTCCCATTAGGATTTCTGATTTTACACCATTAATTGGCATTTTCAAAACACCAAGCGCTCAGTTTGAAGTCTACAAATAAAACACAAGCCCAGATGCCGCGTTTACACTTGTATGCATTTAACACTTCATAAGCAGTTCATTAAACTGATAACACTTTAAACAGTAACACTGCCTCTTTCAGACTCCCTCAGCCTGTAATTGTCCTGAGGCACCAAATGAATCCATCCTCGGCTGGGAACCACAGGAATTTACATTCCTGACGTGTGTCTCTTAATTATGGACACCTTGGTCCGGGGCTGACTCAGAGAGGGCTGGCTCGGGCCTGCACGCCCCAGTGACCGCGCACACAGGGACCGGCCAGGAGGAGCCGGGTCTCCGTCCGCGCAGGGAAACGCGCCTTAGGGCCGATGCAGGACAGCACAGGAGCAAGGCTGGCTCACCTCTTTCCTGAAACACCTCGGCTGGGTTTCAGCTCTTGGCTCTTCTCAGCAAAGTCTTTCTGACCAGACACCAGTTTTCCAAGCGTGAATCTCGCTGGATAAAAAGGACTGGGGTGAATGTTCACGACCTTCTCCAGTTTCCTTCTGAAAGTAGCAATCCCCACTGCACGAATTCTCTCTAGAAAACGAGAAAACGGGAGACTTGGTGCAGTCTGCACCCCATCTAGTCATAAAGCTCTAGGACGTGGGGGTGACGGTATTATTAGAGGCAGCAGGACGTCCTGGTGTCTGCCTACGCCGGCACAGCACAGGCTCAAGAACAATATAAAGGTCAACAGTCCTTGGCTATTCTCAGCGTGCCAGGCACAGTGCAAGCTCTGCATACATTTCATTCAAATCCACCACAATCCCATGAAGTAAGGTACAGGGCGGATACTGTTCCTCTTTTGCGGATGGTGACGCCGAGGTTCGCCTAGCCTGAGTCAACAGGGATGATGATGATGGATCCTGCAGTGTCTGAACACAGGGCGCTGTGCTAAGCGAGCCCTTCTAGCACCATCTCGTTCAATCCTACCAACTGATCAGAACCATTATTATTCCCATTTTGCAAAAGAGAAAAGGGAAGTAGAAAGGCAGGGACAGAATTAGAATTCAAGTCTATCTGGCTCTCATGACAGGATGCTTGGCCTCTATGCTATGGTCCCCTCTGAAGACTTGGGGTGCGCACAGCGAGTTAGAGGGTCTCAGAGCCCGCCTCCTGGGGTTTCACCCCGAGGGCAGCAACGACCTCGCCCCTCTGCCCCTCCTGCTGAGCCTGGGCCCAGGAGCCCGGCGTTCCCACGCCTCCCGCCCTGCCCTGGGGATGATTTCCAGCCCCAAGGAACTGATGGGTAACGGATGGGTAATTGATGGGTAACTGACTGGCTGCTGATTAACCTCAGGGGGCTGAAGAGAGGCCCGAGGCGGTCCGCAAGCGCCCTTCCCTGGGCCGAAGCCCCACGGAGGCTCGGAGCTAGGATCCGAACCCCAACTTCCGGGCCTGGAATCCGGGCGGGGAGCCCAAAATGAGTGCGCGCAGGGGGACGCGCAGCGGCTCCGCGGCCGGGCGCACAGTGCCATCGCGCGGCCGGAGCGAGCAGCGCATCCGGGGCCGCCGACTCCGACCTTCGCCAGGACCAGGGTGAGTCCGGCAACTGCAGTGGATGGGGAGGGACTGCTATGTCCTTTAGGGAACATCCCTTGGTCTCCAGCTCTGGGCGCTGGCGGCCCGTGTGGCTGCAGCAGCAAAGGGAATGGCCCGGTGGGGTCCTACTTGGCCGAGACTCTTTGGTGAGCCCTGAAGTCTCAGTTGGGGATGCAAGGCCCCCAGCCTCCCATTGGGGCAGCGGGTTTGTGGCGGAGAAAGGAGCTCAGGTGGCAAAGGGTTCCGGGAACCTTCTGCTCCTTCGGGGGTACATAGGTCCCTGCACCCGGACAAGGTCATATCAAGGCTCATGCCACCATGCATTCATTTGTTTTATGGCTCATTCAGTAGGTCAGTCAGCAGGACAGTGATAAGCATTTACTATGTGCTAGGACCCGAGATGGGTGCTGATGATACAGAAGAAGACAAAAGGGAGCTTGGGGTGCAGTGGGCTCTTTCCCAGTCGGGTGAAGCTCCTGGGTCCCTTCTCAGAGTGTTTGAGAACGCAAAAAAAAAAAAAATAAGATACACAGAATTACAAAGCAGCCAACTATACTGAAATGCAGTCATCAAAGTGTTTAATTGTCAGATAGTCCTGTTTTTTGTTAATATATGATGTAACAAGATGTGCAGACCAGTATATTAACCACCCTTTCAAATAGTGATGAGCACAGATGATATTTCCAGGTAATGGTACCAAGTGCAAGGCAGGGTGAAAACAGCCGTGATTGCTGTTGGTGACAGAGTCACAGGCACTGCTAATGCACTGTGACGTGTTGCCTATATTCATGACTGAAGAAAACATTAGATTTCAGTTAGAAGTTAGTGAAAAGGTTGTGAATGCTTCCCCATCCAAGTTCACGGAGCGCCTGGATTTTATGCACAGAGCGCTTGGTTAAGAAGCTGGGAGGTGAGCAGATAATAAGTAAATAGACAAAGGGGGTAGGGACCATTCCAAATGCTTTGCAGGAAATCACCAGGGTGATTCTGACAATACAATCAGGAGGGGCCTGTGTCAGACGGGAGGTGGGGAAGGCCTGGAGATGTGTGCTGTTGAAAAGTCTCATACAGAGGTAGGAAATGGGCACCGCTGGGCCCAGTTTAGCCCATAAACCTGTGTGCACAGTCTGAAAATTTGCCTCTCATAGGCAGGACCTGTATTGGCC